>NC_140205.1:17592901-18035401 GCF_965226575.1 Pagrus pagrus | reverse complement strand
AAAGGTATATATCTAACTATGATACATGTTCATTATTAAGGCTGTAGTTTGCAGTGGTCTTGAACTGGATTACAATATAGTGAGGGGTATTTCTCATGTTTGGCCAACCCCATTTACAAAAATGATAAGGGAGGAATATTTGTAACACAAGTGGTACAACACTACCATTTATTACAACTTCAGTTTGCAACTCTCTGAAACAAAAACTGGCTACTTTAAGCTTTGTAGTGGCAGAGCTGTTGTATTGGAAGCTTAGCTTAGCATTAGGACTGAAAGCAGCTACTCTGGCTCTGTAACAAAATTTGCTGACCATTCCTTCTCAAGCTCACAAATAACATTTTTAACACCAAAATTAACTCGTATATATGTTTTTTAAATGTGCTAAAAAAAGGCGATGACTCCTTTCCCATTGCAATGAGTCTCCTTTTTTCTCATTTGTCAGTTTCAAGTTCCACTTCAAAACCACTTCCAGAAGACATTAAACGTATTTAAAAAGTCTTAGTCAGTAACATTCTCAATTAGACCCATTGCCTTTTTTTTAAGCTGATGATAGAAGTGGCTAATCACTCATCACTGTTTAGACTTGCACATGCCCAGTCCCGATCAGGCAGCTGGTAAGGCTCAGTTACTGCCAATAAAGGTGGCCAATAAAGTGATGCCACTGACAATGTAACCTTTAAAAATCTTTTACTTCAGTCCCCATTTTAAACTCAGCGCTGACTAAAGTGCTGCTTGAACAGAGACTGATGGCAATGTATTAACAAGCCACCATCCTTAAGTTCAACGTGCGTCACAGCATCGAGCCAGAAAAGGAAAATGAACATGTCCGCCCGCACAAGCTAAGCTAACTGTGTCCCAGCTTCAGTCAAACTTAATTATTCTGATGATAGGTTGTTGGTTGCATTTTGAGTTAAATCTTTGGAGGCTAATTGTAGCCAAATATGAAATGAAACAGGAACAGATTAAAGTGCAGTGTAAACAAAATCAAACTACAACAGAAACTGAAAAAAGTCAACATTGTCTAAAAATCACAAATCAACAACAGTAAGTTCCACACAGGACACAAACCTGCACTTGGCCCATTCGTCCACCAGGACCTGCTTCCTGTGGACTTTTTGGTCAGTTGTAATGATTGTCCTGGAGCAGTAATAATGATGTAGTAGGAACAACAATAACATGAGTGATTGGTCAGTTGCAATGATGGTTCTGGAGCAACATTAATTATGATTTTGGAGGAACAGTGAACATGTGAAGTTCCTTGTACCTTGGAGTCAAACTTGCAGGGCACAGGCTCTCCTAGAGGGAGACAGTTAGCAGCGAGATGAGTGTCCACAATGACTCCAGTCCATATCTCTGCTTGGTAGAAACACAGGACAAACTCGTACACTCAGTGTGTGTTCTTGAATCCTCAGCCCTCTCCCACAAATCTAGCCGCCCTTTCGAGGGCACATGTAGGACATGATAACATTGATCATGTTCTTAATGATGGGAGGTTTTGGGTGGAGGTCGTGGGGCAGGTAGTGGGCCAGAGTCATCTCCCAGGCATTCACAAAATTAACATTCAGTCCTTTAAACATGACTCTGAGCACCTTGTCAGCCTGGTACGAGTGCCAGTCGCTGTTGGTTAGTGCCACCATAGGTGTCAGTTCTTTGGGATTTCCGGTCCGGATGATAACCAGCGTGTCCGGAGCCCTGTCCTGCAGCCGCACCACCGCCCTGCGGATGTTCTGCAACCGGCGAATGTAGATCTCCATGGGGAAAGTGCCGAAATGAGCCCAGATGCAAAAAATGACAACGGTGTTAGAACCTCCGGTTATACCATCGAGTTCATTGGCAATGTAACGCAGCTCACTGGTTGGAACAGGGACAATGCGGATAGGAGGACCGTGGAAGCGGTACTTCACAAAGATGTTGTTTCTATAATCCAAGGATATGAAAGGTCCGGCTTTCCTCTCATTGTGCAGGTCAAACTCCCTAAGATCTAAAAGTGTTACAGAGGGAACAGATTAGGCTGCAGTGTGAAAAAAAATCAAACTGTAACTAGAAATCCTTGTGGATCACCTACCTGGTAGTTCAGTGTTGAGGTATTCAAAAAACTGCCTCACGGTGGAGTCTCCAAACATGTAGACAACCTTGCCTTTTAGACACTGAGTGATTGTGACAGTGTTGAACTGGTGAACTGTTAGTCCACCTAGTGCATGCCACACACCCTGGTAATAATAGCCAGCAGGTCCAGACTTCACAAGGCTGCTCTCCACATTTGGCTGACCTGAGAATAAGTCAAAGAATAATGGAAAGGTTATTTTACTTTATTATTATTGTCAACAAGAGAGTTGTTGACAATAACAGAGTAAGAGAGAGATAAGAGAGTTAGGTTAACTGATTACTATTAAAGATGTAAATTTGACTAATGTGTCACAAAAAGATTGCTTTTGAAAGGCTGTAGTTTCTAACATAACTCAAATGGAAGTACATTAGTTGGATTATTTTCAACAGCAGATTAAAACACATTTGTTGTGATCAGAAGTGTATGTGGAACTGTATGTAAATAAATTCCAGTGCCAATAGTTAGTGTGATTAAGAAACACGTCACTCAGTGCAACAGGGCGGCCCGCTGATGAGTTATTTTTCATAGTTTTTGAACAACAGTGGAGCTTCATGGCAGAGGAATACATATGTCAGGCCTCACAGGCGATGATTGTTAGTAGAATCAATTTTCATGGGACTCGATGGCAATATGGAAAATATAGAATATTATCAGCCCAATCCTTTAAAGCAACGTTCTGTCCTCAATATTTGACGATCAAACTCCCGACTCTGGCAGGACAGTAAGAGCTGGACTCACTGATGTTTCACTGATGCTTGCTGCTCAAATGCAGTGAAAGTTGATGCAAAGTTTATGTAACGATGCATACGATGCAAACTTTTTAATTTGAAGATGCTGACCATATTATCGTCACCATGTTGCTGCTGCGGTTTATGTTTGCCCAGATGAAAATTTAAGAAATGTACGACAGACTTACGTCCTGATTTTATACGTGTATGTATATAAATAACTGTACATATGGTCTGTGTTTGTGTAGCATGAAGGAACGACAAGCTTTCATTTCATTATACAACCCTGTGTTGTATAATGCATCCTTAGAAACTAGAAACACTGGGAACAGCTGGTGTCATGTTCACAAACTTTTAACCTCACACTCCATGCTCCCAGTACTCTTCTCAAAGTGACCTGGATACATCTCTAAACAGGACAGTGCTACCCCGAAGAAAGTGATAAGTTGTTTACAATTTTTTTCCCCTACCGTTTCTACTTTCACAGAATCTAACAAATTCAGTTTTGAGATATTATCATGGACGGTGGTGGCAGTAGTAAAAAATGATGCTTTACCTTCCTTTTTAGGCAACACAGTGATGTTGGCAGGTCCCGAAGCCCGAACGTGGACTTTCATATTGACACGACTGAAGAAAAGTATAGATAATGCAATTCTTACACACACTACAACATAAACAACATCAATACAAGGAAGGAGGACAAAAATCTGAGATAATTTAAAAAGTTAAAGATTAAAACCACAATAATCTGGTGGGAAACAACTGCTTGAAAGTTCTTTCAAAATCACACAGAACATTGTCATATAAACAATGGTCCCAATGACTATGTAATACCAATGTGTGGCTTGCAGTGATGAACCCACAGATGATTATCACCTGACTTCACAGTTGCTCTCAGCTCTACTGAGTCTCATCACTGTCATCAAGATTTTATTACACAGCAGGCAGCTGTGACCTATCACACGAAGACGCATTGCTAGAAATGCGTCACCAGTAAAGCCATTATTTTTTCTATGGAACAGTGTGCTTGACATGCGCTCCTCTCTTGCGACACGCTTTGAATTTTTTCAGTGTTTTTTTTAAGGAAAGCTTGGATTAACTTATATCATACTCTAAAGATACACTGCCTAAGGAGAGGTGCTTGGTGTGACTTAGACTGATTAGTTTTATCTGTATTATCTTTAAAACTTTCAACATCTTCAGATTCAATCTTCACTGCCTATAGTCAAGAAGGGGTGTATGTGTGCATTTATTCGAGATTCCATTCATATCTCTTCGTTCCCTTACCTGTCAAAGAGCTCCTCTTCCTTGTCCTTGAGGTTTTGCTTGAATTCTCCCATGCTGTGGCTGATCCGATCATTACAGCTCATATTTTGTGGCTTGTAGCAGAACCAGGGCTCTCCTGTACGGACGTCAGTGTAGTTGCACTGCGGCTGCTGGGTCTGACGTAAACAGACATTACAGGTAGTCGTTTGGGAGCTGTGGCCTGAATGAAAGACGCTGTTGAAGTAAATCCTGTCTGGCTGTTCCACACTCAGCCTTTGCAGCACAGTGACAGCCTCACTTGGATGAACCAGTGTCACCTGAAAAAAATGTCAAAGTCCGGTCATGTTCAGTTCACCTCTTAAGCTGCACTCTTTGTTTCAGATCTAAAGCAAATTGATCTTCAGACTTATCTGGAGAAGTGACCATTCACTAAACCCCGACCTGAACAGCGGATGTCGTTGTTGTCTAATTATAGCTTAGCAATCATGGCAGGTCTGTCAAGCTTCAGATGTCTCGTAATGTTGGAAGTGGTGTGGATATACTGTACAGCTGTAGTAGGAGATACTATGCACTGCTTGGAGGGCAGTCTCTTAACTTCTCAAAACCAAAAACAAGGAGGCAAAGTGCAAGGAATAAATAAGTCTATTTGCCTCTTTTCATGTTTTCTGCAAATTTTAGCATTAATGTCTAGCTAACTATCTACAGTAGTAACCTAGTCTTACTTCAAAGGCAGATAAGTATTGTATACTACATTTGCAATTTACAATTTATGTAAAAAAAAAAAAAAAAAAAGAAGCACATCAATTGTGTAGTACTTCCCCAATGCATGAGAGCCTCCCGGATAATACTTTTATGGTGTGTTCCCACAAAAAAGCCAAATGAACTTTGTCGCGGGTGTAGATTTCATACAAAGTTGATGCAATTTGCGAAAGGTGATGCGAATGACACGGCGCAAATGACGCCACCAGTTAAAATGATCTGCCTCTTCCTGCACTGTGTATTATTTTATTATTTATTTTTTGGCTGTTTTAAGGCTTTATTTTGATAGGACATTTTAGGAATGACAGGAAATGGGATGACAGAGAGGGGGAATGAAAAGCAGCAAATGGGTGTCGGTTGGATCCGAGCCCTGGGCCGCTGCAGCGAGGACAGTGCCTCTGTATGTGGGTCACATGCTCTACCAGCTGAGCTACTGGGGTGCCCCCTGTGTGTTCTTTTCTATCTTTGTTATTTCTGTATATCTTTTTCTAAATTGTGCAAAATAAATCTAAATCTAAATCTACTCAGCGACAGACAGCTCTGGAGGAGAGAGGTAGGTGCAGAGCCAGAACTTATGGAGGAATAAACACCTAAAGTCACAACGGATTCTGCGCTGATCCAGAGCCGTTTAAAATTTAAGTTTAATGAAAAAGTGGATTTATCTTCACTTCACAGCTTATTGACCTGATTTTACTGTGTTTTTTTGCCTGGGACAAGTCAGTTGGCAACAACAACAAGTCATCTAGAGGCAGCATTGTCACCCAGCTCACAGACCGAACATTAGCTTAATTAACTATCTAGCCATGGCTAAAAAAAAAAAAAGCTAGTAGCTTGAAATGGGAAGCGTGCTTTTGTTTAGATTTCAAGGTTTTCTTTTGAGTACAGTTGTCATTAAAAACTGCACATGTGTTGTGTGAGAGGTCAAAGTTAACAGGAGCAGCAAAAGTAATTCAGGTGAGTGGGGCTTAACAGTCAGTCAGTTAGAAGATAAATTAAAAACAGCTACAGTACAATCACATGTAACATAACAGTGTCAAGAATCACCTCAACCTGTGCGCTTCCTTCCCATGGTAAAGAGAAAACAGCAGTGTATATGCCATTGAGATGATCCACCACTTCCCCAGCCACACCTGCACCTAGGCCCGGGTTGTGCAGCCGGGCGAGTAAGACGTCTCCCCCAGTCTTCTTTGGACGTCCTTGAAAATCACACATTTTTATCTTGACCTCCAGCTGGTCCCCTATCTGCCATTGTCGTCCTTCCTTTCCCGGGGGAATGGCGAAGGTGCTGTGGGCAGGATCACTGGTCTCCTCCAGGGAAAGAGGAGATGGCAAAAGTGGAGTTTCAGGCCAAGCTGTGGATTCTAGTAGAAGGCGTTCCTCCTGAGCATCCTCAGGGGATAGTGGCTCGAAGGAGCAGAATTCACGACGCCTGTGATGATGGGTGGGTTTCGGGAGGCCAGTGGTGGAGTTCACTTTATACCAAACCTGGCAAGACAGCCAAGAGAGATGGCAAATATTGAATAAAACAAAAAGACAAGAAGGAAGATTCATAGTGCCGCAAAGCCTAAAATGACTATTTTTGGTTTTTGATAAATCAATTTGTTAGCTGCTAGCCACCGGATGTTTTGCCTTTGCTTACTTTTCCTTTGACTCTCATTCTGTTCTAAACACTGACCAATAGAAGAAATGCAGGAGTGTCAAGGTAGGCTACTCAATCTGTGTTGCACACGGCAAGAACCTCAATGGTGAAGTCAAAGCCAAAGTTTTCTTTTGCATGGGCTTCAAAGTCTTGTTCTGTGAAAATGTGGGATACTGATATGGTGACAATGACATTTTCATGGTTGAAAAGATGCATTGAATTTTGCTACATACACACTGGATTGAACCACACTAAATGTACAAATCATCAGGGACTATTTTCACAAACTCCACTAATGACATCAAAGTAAAAGCTACTTCACAGCTAATTTCACTTCACTAATAAATGAATGTTTAGAGATCACAGTAATGGAAAAAGAAGTAAAGTGAAGCAGATGATTCAGGAAAAGTCTTAAGCTTTGAACCGAACAAAGTATTTATTTATGATTGTAACACACCAACATTTGTTTAGATACAGAGTCAAAAGTCATATTTTACGAGTCACTTAAAGTCCAACTCAAGTAACATTTAGTCATTCCTTCACTGGCTTTTGAAAACTACACATTTGTTGAGATTTATGTCTTTAGCAGTAACGAATGTGAACCAGTAGGTTGAACATTTTTGGTCTTGTAATGAAATGGAAAGTATAGATTAATGCCAGCATTATCCTTTATATTTAGGAGCTTCTGCTGTCAGTGAATTACAGTTCAGGGTTGTGAAAAAAACTTCCCTGTAGAAACACGTGTGTGCAAGTGTGTGATATGTGCCACTAGGTGTCTCTCAATCAAAACAAAAGATGTAAGTAGTGTGGGATCATAGGAGGTCCTTGCAAAACAACCAACAGATCCAATGAAATTCTTTGGGACTCAGGCAGAAATGTTCAAGGATGAGGTCATGTTTGAAAGTGTTATTCACATTGTGTTTAGTCTAAACAGCCTTCCTCAATTCCTGAGCCTCTTGTGGGAGTTACAGCGACAGGTTCCAAATGAAACGCACTGTTGGTTTGGAGAAGATCATGTATTCTTCTGGGTTTGAATATTAACATTTAAGTGCAAATATAACAAAGGTCTGGTCTTTTCTGGACATTTAAATGCAGAAATGTAATATTATATATTTAACTCAAACTGCATTTATGATTATATGCAAATATTTGGAAACAATATTCTAAATTCCGACCAATATAAACATTTCAGACAGGGTCTAACTCTTCAAGTGGTCCCACTAAAACCAAGCTCTCACCTCCAGGGTCTCGATGTTATGCAGCACAAAGATAAGGACGGCCAAAGCCAGAAAGAGGAAGAGGACGGTGTACTTGATCTCCTTATGACAAGCTCTGACCTTCATGATCAGTTATCAGTCTTCATCTGTGGCTGCAGCACAGCACTGAGACCAGTTCCTCTGGCGCTGGATTGGAAAGTAGAATAAAAAGACAATGTGAAACTTTGTTATGCTCAGAATAAGAATTTCATTTACGAAAAACTTGAACCCAATTGCGAAATGCTCTCTATACAAATGTCCTTTGCGACATAATGTCAATATTTGAATACATTTGGACACTGTCTTTTCCAATCTGATACCGCACTATGTAAACTAACTTTTAGAGCAAGTGCACTGACATCTGTTTTCAGTCTCACTCCACAGATCAGAAATACTTGCGTCCTTCTGCTAATTACAGTTCCTCACTATCAATTAAATGTATTTCTGTAAATGCAGTGATGCAACGATCATGATGCAGTCTTTTTTTTTTTCAGCCACACTAGCAGCGTGGTATGAATTTAGTGATACCATGACTTTTCTGTAGCACCACCAGCAAGTCAAACCATGTGCCATGTGCCACCATGAGGTTGACATTAGTGGTTTTGACGAAAGGTCTCAACAGCTATTGGAATGATCAACACAAAATTTGGTACAACCGTTCATGTTTACCTCAGGATGAATTGAAATGACTGACTTTTCATCTAGAGCCATTATCAGGTCAAATTTAATTTAGTCAAATACTTTTATATATGTATATACATACATAAAAATGGAAACTATTTATAACATCCAGTCAACAGTTGGGGTTACAAAGGCCGAGGCATTGGCTTGTTATGTTGTCACTGCAGTGACATACCAAGGTTGCTATGTCTCAGAGGCATACCAAGGTGAGCATGTCTCTGCAGTAGTGGATAAGTATACCAGTAGGTATATATAATTTAGTACATAAATGGTACTGATACATGTGCTTGGTTCACAGCCTCTGGGTGTACGCGGATAAGCCACAACAAAGGGATTAACAGGTCCAGTGAATACTCTAGATAATCTTGTTACACTGCAATGTTCTGCTGTGACACCTTGGGTCCTGCCATTCATGTGGATGCCACTTGATATACACCACCCACACAAACACAGTTTTAGATAAAGTACATCCTCCCCACAGCAATGGCAGACCCGGATGGCAGGACAATGCACACTGCCACACCAGACAAGATGATCAGCGTCACCTGTTTGTGCTTTTAATGTTGTGACTGATTGGTGTAGTTTGAGTGTTTATCTTTTGCCCTTCCCATTGACAGCAGATGGTCAATGTCCACCAAATGTAAACAAATGAAATGGTCTGACTGAATTGCCCGATTTTTAATCCGGCCTTGCTACAGCAGACAATCTGATCTTTGTATGCCATTTAAGACTTAATTTAAGACTTCATTTAAGGAGTACAGTCTAAGTGGCTTTTTCTGCAGACACGCATCAAAAACAGGCAATAATTCCTTTGTAAATCTTATAATGAATAGCACAGGGTTTACATTGATATATCTAAATAACTGTAGCAACATTAATGTGCCAGGAACAAACACATGAAGTTCAGTTTAGCTCAGCTTTATTTACAATTGCAGATACTGCAGCATTCACTTGGGGAAAGAAAAGCAAGAAAAAATGCTATTTGGTGCAGAAACAAACAAAAGAAAAAATTAGGGTGTTTTTTCAGTATTCAGGTCTCATGTTTCAGAAGCCACAGATTGTCTATGGACCATTGTTCCCTAAAGGCAGAAACTGAGCTTAAATATGCTGACAAACCAGTGTGAGAGAAACTTCCTTCATATAGTAGTTATTTTTGCAAATACAGTTTGAGGGAAATTTGTACTTGAATAAAAGAATTAACAGTAAAAGTAGTAAGCAGTATTAACTGGAAAAAGTACTTAAGTATTAAAAGTAAAAATACTTGTTTGTGGAATGTATCTTCTCTGAGTGCTATATATCACTATAGTTAGCTTACTACTATTACTTTTGTGTTATGCCAAACATATGGCCCATCCTACGTTGGATGTGTACCAAACATCAAACATAAGATACTTTTGCAGATAACACATTATTATATGAAATCAATTGCAACTTTCACTGTGCTTCAAGATACATTCAAATAATTAATTTAGAACTTATTTATTTATTCTTATTACAGATTGTGAAATAAATTGTGCATTCAATTGCAAAAGAGACAAAAAGTCTCAAGTTTACCCTGATAAAGGCTTTCCTCCTCATCTCCCAGGCTGTGGTAGAAATTTACCAAGTACATTTACTCAAATGCTGTGTTTAAGTTCAGTTTTGAGGTACAAATACTTTCCTTGAGTTTAATGCTACTTCTTCTCCACTACATTTCAGAGGCAAATATTGTACTTTTCCCTTGATCACATTAATTCTAAAGTTTCAGTTACTAGTTACAGTGCAAATTCAGATTAATACAATAATTTAAGCAACAAATAAATTATAATGTATTGTTATAAATCAAGTATGTACAGTCAAATTAGCCCCACCAGCTGCAATTTCTGCACAATGAGTACTTTCAGTTTCAGTACTTGAAGATGCTACCACTTTTCTATTTTCACTCAAGTAAAGTTTTGGATGCAAATGGAATGGAGAGAGTATGCAGTAACTAAAGTTAAGTTAAAGGTTAACTAAAGTTAACTAAAGGTAAGGAAAATTCATTGAGTACAAAGTACAATATTTCAATCTGCAATGTAGCGGAGCAGAAGTATAAAACAGCTTGAAATGGAAAAAGAAACGTTTAATACAAGTACCTCATATCTATTAGAATGGTTAGTGACAGCATTTAGTTCTCATGTCTATAAATTGAAACTTCAAATAAACTGAAATAAGTTGAAACATATGTTTCTTACCTCTGAAGAGATTCATTTGGAGAGACGGTGAGAACATCCAACAGTGATGCTGAAATTTTTTCTGCTGGTTTACAGGAAAGTTTTCTGCTTCACTTCCAGGCATCGACTCTGAGGGGAGTGATCACAGACAGCACTCACAGCTAAAACCAACATCAGTATCTCATCTTGTTCCTATCTTATCTTGTTAAACACTCCCATGAGCCAAAAAAGGACTGCCTCAATATGGTTATCGTCTCTTACAGGCACGGCCGCTTAAAAGAAAAAAAAGACTAGGACAAAACCTCCGCTGCATTTCAATAGTCCCACTTCCTCTCACTCACTTAGCCTCAGCCCTTGGTATTACGCAACAGCATACGTCACACAGAGGCCACATGGAGAAAGGGAGGAAAGTGGGCAGAGGAGGAGAGGGGGATTTAAAAGGAATGCACTCTTGTAAACTTTCAGCCGAAACTAACTTGGATCGACCACAAGGTGTAGACTTAACACTTTAGCCTACTGCTTTTTACTAATCATCAGAAGTACCTCGACCTGCAGACTCATGTCAGTGAGGCGAAGACATCTTCTGTGGATAACTGCAATACATCGGCATGACCCCTCAAATGTGGTTATTTTGTGACAGAGATGTAACAGAGGCGGGGTATTTTATAGTTTAACAATAAACTTTACAGCCTAAAATAACTGAAACAGTAAACTTCACTAGAGACTTAACAATTTTAAATTATCCCCAAGCATCTTTTTCTGCATTATAAAAAGTTTTCATATCAGTGCATAATGAACAACATATACAAAGATACAGACGTATCTGTGATAAGCCAATATTAGCAAATAATATCAGGCAATCAATATTTCACTAGGGCTCTAGCGTTTACAGATAATGTTGGGACTAAAGAGATCACCCAAGCTGGTCAGTAGCTACAAAAATCTAACTTAAATTAATTACAATTAGTAATGACATTTTTCAGTAAAATATCAAGCTATCAATGAGATATTCTTGAAAACTATTAACAACATTGGCGCGTTAAATTAAAAACATGTAAGCCGTCCTATAGAGACCTATAAGATATAATCAAGACCATGTCTACTTGTAAAAAACAAAAACAAAAAACCCCAGGAGCTGAGAAAATATTAACCTTAATAATTCACATAAGAAGTGGGGCTAAAACCGAATGATACATCGATTGGCCGATATTATTGGCTGATATTGGCCTATCACAGATATATCGGTATCTGCTTTTATGTTGTCCGATGTGCTCCAATATTGCACGTCTTTATTGTAGGGGTTAAAATGCAGAAAAAGACGCATTAAATTAGATTGAATTACCAGTAATTGTGCTGTTTCAGTGAGCTGGTGTCATTTTAAACCATAAAGTATATTGTTGGGGTGCCCTGGTAGCAGACCTGGGAGAGTGTGCGCCCCATTGTAAGGAGGCGTATTCCTCAGCAGTGGCCCAGGTTCAATTCCATCCTCTCCATCCACCATTGCTGCATGTTAACCCCTGCGTGTTAATCTTTGGTATTAACTTTATCAGAACTGTTGAACTGAACATTAGGGCCCTCTCTCTCCTCCTAGTACCTCCCACCCTTTTGGGGATAAATTACAGTGAAACTCAGGCTTTGTAACATAGATATAGTAACTTTAGAGATGTGCAGGACACAGTCCTTAATTTGAGTTGAGAAGATAGCAGTAACTGTCTGTTTGATAACAAGACATGAGATCTGGAAACGTGTGATTTAGTGGATTACATCGTTGGAATCTGTTCTATTTACAATGGACAATGTGCTTTGCACCCATGCACCATTAATGTTTGTGCATATTCCCGGGGTAAGGAGGATCCTGAAGTGTGCGATTTCATTTAATAATGGATGGATAGTTAGGTGATTGAATTATTTGGAAGAGACAACGCCAAATTGGTAAGTACAGTATTAAGTAATGTAACGTTAACAGAATGGTTTCTTTTCCTGCCTGCCTGGCGGCCTTCAGTGCCCTGTCCCTATTGTGGACAAAGTGATGGTATTGCGTTATATAATCGAGACTAGATAACTTGTGGGGAGAATAAACTGAAAACGGGTCAGATGAGAGAGGTCTTGCTATGCAAGACTAAATGTGACTTGAATGCCCCACTTGGGTAAACACGGTAAAATCAGCTGTTCAAATGTTTAACATTACCCCGTGACCACAAAGATTTAACAGTAGCCCATATTTTATGTGAGTAATGTGTGTAAGTTATTTCAAGGAGTGGAGAATTAATTTATGGGTTGATGATTTTGGTTTCCATTGACTTTTGCGGCGTCATTTTGTTCTCAACAAATTATACAATGTACATCAGTAAACATTTTCAACTTGAATAATTTGTTCATCAAGATCTGATGTGTGATTAAAGCAGTGTACATTACTTGGAGAGTCAATGTAGCCACACTAGAATTACCCAGGGAAGAGGACAAAATTCAGACAATAAACAAGAAGTCTATGGACACCAAGGCGAGTGCAACAAGTATTATTAAGCTGATAAATTAAACACCATAACCAGTCTTTCATGCAAAATCATGGGTGTTTGATTTGGGTCACTTGGCATGCTCAATGGGTGGTGCATTAAATAACTCATAAAGAAGGTACAAACCTTTGTTACACTATGCTGAGGTACAATAATGCTAACCATTACCCCATAATGACACTATCCTTAAATTCATTAATCTGTTGTGCATTTTTGTAACGTTCACAAACTACTAGGCCTGAAACTCGGTCAGGGAGCATACACATTGAACATACATGTTTTCCAGAGTGTCTGCTGAGAGCTTTGCTCTCCTGCAGCTGCAAACACATCAGCAGCTTCTCCTCTGCTGCAGCTGCTGATCTGGCTCCTTTCTTTGTTCCATTCTCTCAGACAGCCAAACTTTTTCATGTGACTTTTGAACTTAATCTGTAACAGATGTAACTTAAAATATAGCAAAGTACAGTACGTGTGATTAAAAATACTCAAGTTAAAGTAAAATTACACATTTTTCATAATGAAGTACACACAAAAAACGACTATTACAGTAAGAAAAATAAATGTAATTCATTATTTCCACGCCTGCATACAGGCACAGTAACTGGGGATTGTTAACACCCAATGATGCATCGGCACCCAGCTGATTAGAGTGTTTGCTAAAACTCTCCCTCACACACATACTATACCCCTACAAAAACACCCAAATCACATCTCACATAAGAGATGATGACAGGGTAAGATGTAAAGTCTAAGATTATTTGAAGCTAAACAGACTATAGATGACACTCTAACAGGCAGAAGTTTGGATTTTGCTTAGCCGACCCTGGTCTACACCCTGCTTGTAAATGTGGAACAGTATAAGGGATCTCTGCAGTAGCTGAGTTATTACTAGACAGATCTGGGCTATTTTTCTTGAGCCAAAGGGACTTCCTCAGATCAAGTGTTTTCTTGCTCAAAGGCTCTTGGAGTTCTCAGTAGTGTACTTCAACGGCAGGAAGCCAGAGATTATACACTGGTTTTGGAGTCAGTAATTAAGTGTTTACTTGCTTTAATTTGACTCAGATTTTTTCATTTCACAATGTTTTCCTGCCTTTCAGGGTAGACATTCCTGTTCCCTGTTTCCAGAAACAGCCCAAATGCTCATGCTAATGCTACACATGACTACTTACAATATTAATGCGTACTCAGCATGCATCGGTTCCAAGTTGGCCTTTTTTTTTATCTCAACTACATCCAACAACGTTTTGTGACTGCCATCTTGCACCGTTGTGATAGTATTACTGCACTTATATTTCATTCAGAACAAATGCAATGTAGAAGTATTGTGACTAATGGACTAAGACTTTTGGACCTTACTGTATCTATGGTTACAACATCAGCAATAATACTGAGCTGGAAGCCCCTTGTCAGAAGGGCTGCTCATAAAAACCAGGATGGTGTGGTGTTTCCATAGAAAGAGAAACAGTTTTATTTCATTTCTCAGTTTTATTTCAAGTTTGAGTTGAACTCTTAAAAACCCTGTGACACAGTATCTGAGCAAATGTTCCTGATCCAAATGAGACTCCAAAATACGAGTTTGTGGCAGATTCTACACTGATCCTTTTGTGGACAATTTGTCAGGCTGGGAAGAATCATTCTGCCCAGAGTTAGATAATCCTTTGCCGAGAAGAAATGCTTTTGAAAATTTCCACGAGACATTGTGAATGAAACAAAATGGGAGATCCAAACGGGGATTATAAATACATGACAGAGGCAGCCAGTGCATAGGGCAAATGTGAGCCACCGCAGGATAGGAGAAACATCTTCTACGAGAAACATACACTTGGCAAAAAACAAAAAAAAAGGTTGAAGAATTAGACAGGAGAATGCAGGAGGAATTATGGAAATAGGAAAATAAGAAAGAAGAGAAGGAGGAAGAGGATTGCCATGCAGGGCAGACACAGAGTGCATTTCCTTTAATGGCTATGGGTGGACAATCCTGAGAATGATCACATGAACAAAGTCAAAGATTTCTCCTGTGGCTTCCCACACTGACTGGCAGTTAAAGGGGTATTGGTCAGGATGTTGGTTAGAAGGGAGGAGCTAGTGGGCTTGGTAGAGGAAGCTACCAGGAGTTTGGTTTCAGAGGCAGATATCAGTAGATAGTAAACAGGAGAGGAGAAGTGGATTACCTGTGTGTGGAAATGATAAAAAGCCTTCACACTGGCAGCATTTTTCTTGTAGATACTGGAGCAACAGGTTTATCTATTTCTATGAAAAACTGTCAGTTTCAGCTGCAATTATCAAATCTGAAACAATAAATAGGGTTCCTATTAAATGTCCAAAGACTTTCACATTGCCTGTAGTGTCCTGTGATGATCCTTGTTTTGTTTTTTTGCAAGCACGAACAACTGAGACGAACAAAACATCTGCTTTAAACTTGACAACATGCCAGCCTATAAACCATGGTCTCAACTCTAATGGGGCTTTTCCGTACACATGTGCTGGCTCAGCTTGACTCCGTTTGACTCGCACGTCAGCCAAGCCCAGCGGGCAGCTGACAAAGTCCTATATTATTTAGTTATTTAAAATGCTTTAATTATGAAGCAGCAACACGACTCCTGAACAAGGTGGAAGCAAACATGATGAAACAGAAAAGTGCAGCAGATGTCTGAAAGTACCGTACAGGAAGAGGAACTACGCTTCAAATCACAGAGATTCAGTGAGAAGCCAAGAAAAGAACTGAGAGCTCAACACAATAACATTTTAAGAGAATCTTTCTCTCTGGTTTCCTTCAGACGTGAGTTGCGAGTGTTTGTGGGGGGAAAAGAGGGTCACGAGTTTGCTCTGGTCGTGACATGTCACGCATCTATTTTTTTTTTTTTAACCTTTATTTAAAGAGGACAGTGCACATTAATGAATGTAACCGCAAAGGTGCCAGTGTTAGCCAGAGGCTAATTTCCAACTGTAGTCCTCTGGCAAGATGTTAAAAGCCATTTAAATATACAATGACACAAGGGACATGAAAACACTACTGAGAACAAAAACAACAGATAGACAGTAATACACACAAAGAAACAAACAAAGAAATCGAACAGAAAAAAATAAATAGATAAAAAAAACGAATAAAACTTAGCACAACTCTTGTTGGAGTTGTGCTACAATGGATTGAGAAACACAACGAAACCAAAGACATACAATATAATAAAGTGCTACAGTGCTCAAGTAAAGTGTTGCAGTGCTCATAAGAGTTGGTGGGCTTTGAATCAGCTGTCAGAGGTGGGTAAATGGAACAATGCAAAGACCGGAACACGATTATTTGGTAATGTTGGACATATCTCTGGACACAAACTGGTAACGGAAACACAAATCAGCATGACGCGGTTGGCTCGGGGCTGCAAAAAATGCCAATGGAAAAAACCCACAAGTCCAGAGAAATACTAGCTAGTTGACAGACAAGGCCCTCAGATGGCCACCACAGACTTGCTGCCTGATCCTGATATGGTATTAGCCTCAACAGTTTAAAACAATTGTTTTGTTGTCTTTGACAAACTCCAATGAGTCCATTACACAACCAAGCACATGACACATCAGTCCACTATTTGTGTGTTCGAGTAAATACAGCAGCTCCTCCTTCACCACCATACCTATCTCAAGTTTCAGCATCCTTGAAGCCTCTACACCAGGCCTATTCAATTAGCGGCCTGTGGGCCACATGTGGCCCAGAACCAAACCCCGAGTGTCCCAGCCTGTGGTCCAGCCCACCTAAATTGAATTGAATTGAAGAGATGGAGAGGGCAACTCGTTCCGCAAGACGTTTCAAGTGTTTCAGACCGTGAATGCAACACTCCTCATAGCCTAGCAACAGTCTACCCACAATGCAGCGCGTTGTTTTGAAGCGTGGCTAGCGGTGCTGTCAGAAGTACTGCCAAGATACCTAGTCTAAAACATGTCCTTTTCAAATCTGAAATGTAAAATTGACAATGAAAACCGCCGATTTAACCCTGTCTGGACTGACAAATACTTTATTTTACCATCAAGTTCAAACGCCAAACCCATGTGTTTAATATGCCATGAGTGCGTTGGGGTACTCAAAGATTACAATATCTGGAGGCACCACATCCAGAAACACCCGACTTTCCAGACAAACTTCCCAGAGGGATCTCCGGAGACAGCGGTGAAAGTGCAGAGTTTGACTGCATCTTACAACCGGAGCTGCACTACGATGGTGCGTACATGCACAGCTCAAGTGAGAGCTACAGCTGCTTCCCTCCATGTTTCGTGGATTTTGGCGAAGACGAAAAGGCCATTTACTGACTCTGAAACTGTGATAGATTGTACAAGGTTTTCCCTGCCTATCTAAGGCAAAGGCGGGCCGCCTTGGTGATTTTGGCCGCCGCCTTGGTTGAAAAAGGGCAGAAAATGATGGTTTCCATCCATCTTCACACAATAGAAATATGAGGATTGTAGTGCCTCTACAGGGCGGATGGGGAACAGTCACCCTCCACACAGCGCGAACGTCACATGCGTCATACGTCACCAGCATTTGCGCTGTATGCATGCGTGTCACGTGACGCCTCCCTCTCCCACTCCAGCATGCTAAACAGATGGTTACTATGTTACAACTTCCAACAGAATAAAGGCAGAAAAGTTCTAGGACTTTGATAAAGGTAAGAGATTATTGTTTAGTTTAAAATATTAGTGTCTGTGTTAAAAGCTAGAAGTCACGAGTGTAACGTCAGTTCTCAACTTCATGTGTGGCAGGCAGACGACAGCAAGAACGAGAGAGAGAGAGTAGCCCCATTCACACTGCCTTTTGCATGCGGGGATCCTGCGGCAATTCTCCGCATCCGCCTCTGTGTGAAAGTTTCAGATGCAGCGAGGGGTGAAATTTCCCTCTGCCTCTGATGCGCCTTCGGAGGTAGTATCAGAGGCGCATTATTGGCGAACCGAACCAGTGTGAGCGGATAAGCCGGCGGCGCGGAATGAGGGCGTGTCGTCTGATAGTGTTCACTGTCTGATTACTGTACAGGTCCATCACTCAACACAATATAGAGAAATGTCCCACAAAGCAACGCTACAGGACCAAACACCAGTAACGTAGTAACTGGTCCTGTCTTTGGAAACTTATGAGGAAAAAAATACCACAGTTATACATGGACTGTCTGTCAGCCTGTCGGTCCTACCGACTCTTCGTCACATTTCTGCCTGAAAAACAGCGTTTGTCCCCGGCAAAAAACTTCAACTTTGTTGCGATGAAAAAAATCACTGCGACGTCAGCCTTCCACCGAGACTTCAGTGAACTTTCCCCCAGAAAACAACCTCCCTCCCCGTGAGTGAAATAGTCACACAGCGTCCAGTTTACTGATGGTGATTTTGTAATTATGTAATTAAGAGAAAAACTTTGTCACTTTCCAGGATGTTTGGTGGGTCAGGATCCCAATCACAACACATTGTAACAGCATCCATATGATTATAAACAGTCAGTGTGTACATGTTTAGACAGGTAAACAGGTAAACACCGGAAAAAACGTTGAAAAAAACACGTCATCACCATGACACGTATGGTCATGCCTCTTCTGGAGCCTCTTTTCTAGCGTTTCTAGCGTCTCCCTATGACGTCAACATATTCACAACAGTATCTCTGTATGGTGAAGTTAATTAACTGTACTCTGTAAATGTTTTCCAATGATCTACCACTTCTAGCCAGTCAGAATATGAGGGTCAGACTGAAACCAGACAAGGGTGAGTGAGTATACTGTACAAGCAGGAATGAACTAGTGTATGGTATATAATAATATTAATATTAATAATAATAATATAATATTTTTAATCCATCTTGGTGTAAAATAAGATTTTCATTAGTAAAATCATGAATTTTCACTTAATACACCACACTCTCAAGGTCGGCTCACACACTTTGCATGCGCGCATGTCATCCAGGTTCTCCAGCCTTTGCCACCTTGGTCTCAAAAAAACCCAGGGAAAACCCTGTTGTATGCTGTTGGCCATCGTGGATGAAGTGATAAATGACGACAAAATGAAAACGAGTGTGACATCTGTTATTGAAAATGTACCCGTCAGACACGTCAAACATTCGCAGGGTTGAAATTCTAGCTACAGATGTATTTGAAACGCTGTTGAATGAAGTGAAGAAAGCCAATGTCATGTCTATAGCAGTAGATGAGTCCACGGACAGAACTGATACTGCACAATTTTGCTTATACGTCCGTTTTTTTTTACATCAAATGCTTCCGAGAGGAACTGGTTGGCTTACTGTCGTTAGAAGGACACACAACTGGCAAGGTAGTCTTTGAGAAGATTTCAACTTTTTTCAAAGACAATGGCCTGGATATGGAGCGTGTGTCAATGCTTGTGGCAGAAAAGTAAAGCACTGGACTGTTTCTGTGATCTCAGAGAGGAGATTACAACTTTCCTCCACAGTAGCAAGTAAAAAAAGGCGGAAGCACACTTGAAACACACACTGGACGACAACTTCATGGCTGATGTCTGCTTTCTGTGTGACATATTCAAACACCTGAATGACTTAAATGTGGGAACACAGGGCAGAGACAAAAATATCACTGATCTTGTGGAACAGATGCGCGCATTCCATGTCAAACTGGACCTCTGCGGGACAGACTTGAGCACCGGCAGAATGCTGCATTTTCCAACACTACGCAAAAGCATCTCATCCCCGGCACATATCACAAATGTGATGACACATTTCATTGCGAGGTTGAAAGAGAATTTTGTCAGTCGATTGGACGGATTTGCTCTGGCCACAGAAGTAATGGGCTTTGCCAGGGACCCTTTCACTGTTGCAACAGCAGGGGACATATCCACCAGAGCAAAGGAGGTGGTCCCCTCCATAGATGAGGGGAAATATATACTGGAACTTGTGGACTTGCAGTCATCCCTAACTATGGCACAAGAGCTTCGTACAAAGGGACCTGTGAAGTTTTGGAGCGATGTCAACAGGCACCAGTTCCCCAAAATTCAAAAAGTAGCCATCCACGTGCTCAGTATGTTTGGATCAATATACACGTGAATCAAGCTTTTCACACATGAACTTAATAAAAAGCAGCACTCGCTGTTCCCTGGCTGACAGCACTCTTCACCAATGTCTTCGAATTGCACTGACATCTTATGAGCCAAAAATTACTGCTCTTGCTCAGAACAAAAAATGTCACTTTTCCCATTGAGAAAGTCAGCGGGGTAATGTGGGATGTGTAACTAAAAAGAGTTTCCTAATCACACGTGGTGACTGAAAACAAACTGCAGTAGTAGATGTGTGATTAGTTTCATTCATATGTTTGACAGTTCTTTTTTTATTCAGTTAAATGCAGATAGGCCTGGTTAAGATGTGACCAAAATGATTATTTACAGAATTTCATTTTATTTTTTCATTCTATTTATTTTATTTAAATGAAAACATATTTCTACTACCACAGGTTCCATTCAATTACAGCTGTTATTGTGTTTTTATGCACTTTTTGATGTGCCTTTGTCATGTTACCAAATTTAAAAGGGAGACTATGAATAAAAAATTTATATTTTTCATCACATTGATCTGTATTGGTTTGAAATTTGTCATTACCAGCTGCTTACTGGGCGCCTAACATGTCAGGCCCGGCTACATTTCTTGATTTTAAAATTTGGCCCAACTGACTTTGTAATTGAATAGCCCTGCTCTACATAGCACAGATGAAGTATAGATTGAGTGCACTCATTATGAAGCATCTCTCAAGCCTAAGTGTACTCAATTGCACTATTAACAATATCCTATTTCTGCTGGAAATGGAAACTGGATCAGCTCCAGTCAGTGATGCATTGCTGGAATAGAAAGTAATGGTATCGTTACTCAAGACCACAGAGTATTGTGCCGTTATTCTGGCTCGCCGACTGTAAAAATGTTAAAGAGGCAGAATGGGGGGACAGTCTGGTTCCGCCTCTGATCTGCCAGTGGGGATAGTAACAGACTGGAGCAGCGTTATACCAGGGCTTCTTGGTTCAGTGAAAAAAAACAATGGCGGTGTAGAAGTGAGTCTTTGTTGCGGCGCTATTCAGAATCTCTGTGTGAAAGGGGCTCATGACTTAATCGTACCATTGCCATTTATTGATCCTGATGTTCCATCCATCCTCACTGATATTCCTAAAAAAGGAAGCATTTTTATTGTTGGGGATTTAACATCAGAAGTTGTAATAACATGGTTTGACCACTGCAAAA
The DNA here is from genome assembly GCF_965226575.1 of Pagrus pagrus. Lineage (NCBI taxonomy): Eukaryota > Metazoa > Chordata > Actinopteri > Spariformes > Sparidae > Pagrus > Pagrus pagrus. The sequence continues at coordinate 18,014,054 of NC_140205.1, read as the reverse complement.
AGTTAGCTTCAAAGCCTACCGCTCTTGCTGGAGGCTTGATCCTCCACATGGCCTAACTGACGCCAGAGTGGTGCTGCTGTAGTTAAAACAACATTGCCTACTTATGCGCCACCACCAGGTTCTATAGATGACCCGTTACTCACTGCAGAGACGAAAGAACTGTCAAAGTGTCCAATCAAAACAGCAATGGTGCAGACAGGATACACTACGTGGGCTTTTGGCTGTTTAAGGGGAAGCGTTTGCTGCTTGTATTGCCCACACAGGAAGGGCCTCCAACTGAAATTCCTGATGCCATGCTCAGTTTCCTGAGTCTTATCGTCTACTGCAGACAATAGACTAGGGCCCGGTTTATCGGCGAGCCGATTAAATCGGCCGATTATAGCCCGTTTGAGACTAATTGGTAATCGGCCAAAACTTGTCGATTGTCACCGATATTTTCAGAAATAAAATGCAGGGAATAAGACTTGGTTTTACTTTGAAAATGTTCCCCCATTTGAAAAGATCCCCCGACATTAGGCTATTTATCCCGTAGAGGGCGCACCAACCTCATGACAAACTCCATCCACTATCCACTATCCACCTCACAATACAGCAGAGTGACTGATCTGGAGCAGGCAGCGGCAGGGACGCACGGAGGAGAGTGGTCCGCCTCAACGGTAAATAAACAAGTTTGTGAAATAAACAATAAGTCAACAAGTTTCAATTCAACGAGTAGGCGAGTAGTTGAAAACGCTTTTCTGGTCCGAGTTTGATTCATGATAAATCCGTGATATATTACTGAGATGATCAGTCGGTCTTCCTGTCGGCGTGAAGAGCAGTAGCCTACAGTATATCGAGTGTTCCTGATTTTTTTTTTCTTTTAAACGTTATGATGTACGTGAGTTAGGTTTTTTTATTTTTATTGAGGCTATTTATTTTAGAGGATGACGAGTGTGTGAGTGCGGGAGGTTGACAAATCAGACTCACACTCACACCCGCTACAGTCTGAATAATAAGCAGAGAAGAATTAGTTTATCATCTTTATTACAGTTAAAATAAATAGCCAGGGGTGTAGTGTAAGCCATTTGTTTAAAAAAAATGAGTAAATATGTAGATATATTACTTAAATTAATAACATTTTAAAACTTTATATATATATTAAAAAAAAAAAAAATCGGCCGATAAATCGGTTATCGGATTTTTTCCCCCCTAATAATCGGTATCGGCATCGGCCCCAAAAAATCCATATCGGTCGGGCCCTACAATAGACCCAGGACTGCCTCTTAGTATGACAAGATTTTGAATCAAGCATGTCTAAAACACTTTCCACAAACTGTTGTTTGGTCCACAGAAATTATGCATTCCACCACGGCATTACATGCGACACTGTGTGCTCTTGTACTTGGATTGCCTTTCGTCTCTGTGGCTACTGTATGCTCAGACTGCAGGCAAATCATATTTGTTCCTTAAATCAGATCTGAAAGACACTAATCTTAGCAAGTGATTAGATTGTAGTTTTGTTTACAGCCATCACCAACCTATCCTCATTGGTTGCTTTGGTAACGACAAAGGCGTCAGTCACCAAGTACGATGGTGACGCAGCTTTCCAACAGCATGAGAAATAGAGATCCTTTATCTCTCTCCCCAAACAATCACACTGTCAAGTCACGGGGTAGATGATATGTTTCAGGCTGACTGTCCACAGGCTGTTGTTGTCTGTGTTGTCTTCCATACTGCTCTGCTAGTAGCTGCATAGAGTCTGCTCAGCTGATCTGATGCAACTCTGTGGTTCTAGATTTGACATCATTGTGTGTCACGTTGCAACCGACACAAGAGACACTTTGAAATCTAATATGACTAGAATCACACATCAAACCACCTCCAAATACAGTTTGGGTCCAGTTTGCGAAAAGCACATTTCATGTGTTTGTTTTTTGCTTTTTTTTGCTTTTAGGCTTCCTAGAATCTGGATACAATCTGGAAATGCCAAAAACAAGGCTGGCAGTCTGAACATAGCCTGTGCCTTTGAAGATAAACATCCCACTACTATGCTTTTAGCACAAGAAGATAGGGCAGGGTATAATATCAATCAAAGACACTTCCTGTTCTGATTCAAGACTTGACATTCAGGGTGAGGACGGTTCAGGAAGTTGAAACGCTTGTGCTCCCTCATGCATACTGCACATCATATGAACACTGTTCTGAATCATTTGACATCTCAGCATGTGACTGCTTAAAACAACATAGTGGTTATTAGAGTATATTGACTGCTGCTTCTGTTCTCACTATGCCCACCTCATCCACATCTTATCCTGGCTGAATAAATGATCAATTTGTTGTCGTAGGTTGTGGTAATGTAATGTGCTATAATGTTAATTGTGGTTAGTACTGGTTGCAAACCACCATATCACGGATAAAGAAGAAAAAGCTACAGCAACAGTTAACCGTTAGCTGTTAGCTAGCTAGTGTGTGGCATGAATCTGGTGTGTGGCTGCTACTCTAACGTTAATTTAGAAATGGAGACTGTTAACATAAATTAACAACTGGCTTCGAGCACAACACAGACGTTCCACTGAGCCCCTTTAAAAGACAAAATATCCAATTTTAGTTAAGGTGTCCTTTCAGCATAAAAGGACTGGGCTGTTGTTCAATTTTTCTGTCTCTGTAACATTCAGTCATCATCACACCCTGAACATAGCCTTTTTATCTAACCTTGACTCACTTGACACAAGCTGTTTTTGTTCCCTGCTCATTCCATTCGTTCTGTGACCAACATCGACATCTAATAATTAGAGCATCTTTTTCTGCATTTAAATCTCTTTTCAAAAAAGAAGTTTTCATACCAGCCCATATCAGATAACATACATGCTGAACAGATATACCTGTGACAGATCAATAATATCAGCCAACCAATATATCGGTCAGAATCAATTCAGAACATTACTGAACCGAGCCCTGCTTCATGACACATTGTTCTCTGTGCACTTATTGCTTCCAGAAACCTAACTCCACAGGGTCAACCTAGTAACTGATGAAATAATCAATCACAATACATAGGATATTAGCTTAAGTATGTTATCTTAGCTGCATTATACTGTATGCCATCAACTAATAAAATATACAACTCACCATAGACTCTTAGACGCTTTTTTCCACATCAATATGTCAGTAATGAACATATCCACTTACAAGTCTTCGCTTGAAGACAAGTCTTCAAGCGATGGATGCAGCAAGACTGTGGAGACATCCTCAGTTGCTGCCACATTGTAATACTGAAACTAAATGACCAGTACTTCCTGCTTTACAGCAGTTAATAGCAGGCTGTCCTTCTGGGTGGCTCCAACAAACCAAACAGGAAAGAACAGCACAGGATCCAGGTTAACCCAAGTTAATACCTGTCAGAGCATGAAAATACCTTAGATGATGAACAAACACCAACTGGGTGGTTACTTTTGAACAAATATAGCCTATAAACATATTTTCTTTAGATTATTTTGTCAAAGCGTAGCAGGATTTTTTGTACATCTTACACATACTTTTTGCAGGGTTTCCCCCAGTGTATTATAAGCCTGGCGGGCCGCCAGGTCTTACTTGCCCCCCCGCCAGGCTAAGCATTGTTTATTTATTTTTTTTAAATCAGTTTTTGCGCTCCATCAACTCGTGATCAGGTGTCTTTTTCATCACCTGACAACGTCACAACTTCGTCGCGCATAACGGGACATGTCATGGACATCATGCTCATCAGACCGCTGCTTCACCAGCTGACCGAGAGGAACGCACCAAGTCGACGTCGACCTCGTAGCCGTTAACATGAGCCGAGCCGCGGCTCTAGAGGTTCAGCCAGCTGCTGCAGCGGCTAGTAGCTGTTAGCTGTTAGCACGTCGTCCCCTGCAGCGTCAGAGCTCCGGACTTCCGTGAGCCGAGGTGCTTTCACCAGATGTGAAAATGACCCAGCGTTTCATTTTTCAGCTCATACGGTTCGCGTTTGTTTTCTCTGGTCCAAACAGTAGATTACAGAGTATCACGTTTCCATGACGACTGACCGGAAACAGACGCTTGGTCATGTTCACGTGACTCCAGATTGTAAAAAACTCTGAGGAAAAAAACAAAAATCTCTGGAGACACCAGGCAGTTGTTTTTTAGTTTTTAGTGCAGACTGTTGATATTATTTATCTAAATAGTATTTTTATTATTTATTTATTTTTGTGGTTGTTTGAACAGCATTTCAAGAGTGCAATCTGTAAGACCTGGTGCTACATAAATGTCTTATAATAACACATGATAATGATTATTTTTTCAAATTTTAACATTGTTCTTAAAGCCTTATGGAATCAGTCCTTCTAAGTTCTACTACTCCATTAATGAATCTGTTACCTATAGGGCCCTGCCATCAGTCAATGGTCAGGGTCAGGCCCCTGACACAAAGAAACACGCTTGGGCACCATGAGGCCGCTGGTGGGCCACCCTACCACCGGGCTCAACAAGTTTTCTGGGGGAAACCCTGTGTTTGCCTAAATTTTATTGTCAGGGGTCACCAACAAAGTATTCTAGAGAAATAAACTGCCAGCAATTCATTCCTCCACACATGCACACAAGGGCAACAACAATCTCACAAGATTGAGGTGGCCGCTGCTTTTAGAGCAAGCAGTTACTCTTCACTGACTGCATGACACGGGCCATGATGGGAAATGTCTGGCTGATCCCAGACCAAAGAGCTGAATAGTTTTGATGTTGACTCAACAATGTAACATTTTATAGGAACTTATCATTTTGATTTTGTCTGATTTACAAGTTTTGTTAACAGTTCTGGTTTTGCAAACAGAATACATGTTGTGTGGCTGATGGTGACATTTAGTAGACAATAAGAATTAAAAAATGAAATGTGTTGTCATGGCATAAAACCAATTACCCTAGACTAGACTAGTTTAAAATGGCATAGTCATCCGTGCTAAAAGAAGAAGAAGAAAAAAAAAAAAGATCGAGAATCGAATCGTGACCTTAAAATCGAAATCAAGGATTTGGAGACACCCCTATTCTGTACTGATCTGTCAGATATTTACATTGTCATGGCTTCACATCTAAACAGAAGCAGGAGATGCTATTCTGTCATCATGTGTACCCGAACGCGTTGTTAAAAGCAAGTACATCTTCAGCCTAACAAGGGAAATCTGGATACAGCGTCCGAGGCAGAACCTCGTTGATTCCTAATAAGCTGCTTGGTGGCACATGAAGCAAAAAAAGCTTGACTTCTAAGGTACAAAATTAGCCAGATCTTCTGCGTTGTGGGGCCCATCGAGCATGCCCACTAGAGAGACTACTTGAATAGGGCCACAATTTTTCAAATGGTGCATCTCTTTTAGACTTTCCAAATGTTATTGGACTGAATGGCTCAAATTCTGATAGTAAAACAAGTCATTTCGCGAGATGAGCCAGGCTCACGCAGAATCGATCACCGGCGATCGCCACGTTAGCTTTGTGTTCGACATTATTCCTACTTGCTCTGACAACGTGCACAAATGGGCAACAATAATTTCACACCATTGAGGCAGCCACAGTTTTTAGAGACAGTTTTTAGGGCAATAGTTGCTCCCCACTGACTGCAAGGCCCAGGGTATGATGGGAACCACCTGGCTCTCATCTGATTTAACTGCTGATTGGTTTATATTTTGACAAAACAATAAAACATTTAACAGAAACCTTTTGTTTTGCTGAATTGAAGAGATTTTGATATTTTTTGTCTGATTTCGAAGGTTTGTTTTAACAGAATACATGTTGTGTGGCTGTAAAGTAGTCAGTCTGACTACATAGCCTGCATTCATATTATAAACTGCACACAATATATCATAATTGTTGTCACTATAACCATTGGACTAATTTAATTTGGCTTATTAAAGCATTAAGCAACAGCAATACTTCTGATGAGTGGAATGTGAGGATTCTTAAAATAACATCTGTACAGTTGTGAAGCCGTGACTGTCTAAATATCTGACAGATCAATCATGGAAGCTATTGTGTTGCATTTCTTTCCACTGTGTTTCATTATGAGAGTTTACAATTTATTTAAATAGTTACGAGAGGGACATGTCTGCTCAGCTGAATATTCAGCAACAAAATGATGTGAAGCTGATTTACAAGAGGATTTATGTAAAATGGAGGTTGATCCATGAACAGAAATCCCAGATAGCTAGATAGTTTAGCATTTTGACATGGTACCCTGTCATAATTAGAACAGTGCAAGACAGTGTGCAAACTGATATACGTGTCTGATAACATTTGTGGATGTGTTTCTGTGGCTTCTTTTACAGACTGAAGGCTGCTTAACAAAAATCAACGACTTGACTGCTGCTTTTTGTTTCTGTCCACTGCTGCTGCTGCTGCCTGCCCAGACAAAGTGCAGTGGGCCTAATGCTGTACCAGAACCAAATACACTATTAACATGCCAGAGAGGTAGACTACTTCTGAAGATGAGGTTAATAAAGGCCTTGGCCACTATTTGAGGAAAAAAGCATACGCCACCACAGACACACAAAAGACTTACAAAAGTAAAACAAACTCTATTTTGATATCAAAAACACAGCTAATCCTCCACTGTCTCACTGCTAATGACTGAGCACCAGAGTTAGCTAGCATTTGATAATATACCATTTTATATTGGTTATGACATGCCAAGCGGGCACAGCTAGCCAGCTATTTAACCAACATTGGAAAAGAAAGAGTGCGCCATTAGCCAGGAAAGCCTTAAGGCAAAAGTTAACTTCATTAATTCATCAGTAGACACTTGCCACAAGCTAGTTTTGAAACTCTGAGGGGAAGAAAGTAGCGTGTATTAAATTACAAGTTAGCTACTTACATGAACCTGCAGCGTTACCGCACGACTCACGACAGCGTAGACGGCAGTGGGAGTGACGTAAGGCAGGCGGTCAGCGAACGTCAAGGTAAATAAATGGTATGTTCCAGTTTAGGGGTGTCTGGAATTCTTTTACGATATTACTCCAGAAATGAACACAGAAAGTATAGATTATAATATTTAAAATTACAGGTAAAAAGGAAATATAAACCGTGCTACCTGTCAAACTGTTATTTTTACCTCTATTGGAGGGTCCAAGTTTTAATTGGGCCTCCATACCCCCATTTTTACCTGTCCATCTTTGGGCTTGTTTGGGACATGTGACATGCTTAAGATAACAGAGGTGTTGAAATATCACGTGTATAAACTCAGAAAATCGCTTCTGGAGAAAAAGGTCTCACTCTGCATACATCACGCTAATAGGGAAACAAATAGGCTACATAATTTGCTATACAAGTAAAAACATTACTTAATTAATTTGTCTCTTTGCCTCATTTAAAAAAATGTAAATTTGTTCATTTCAAAATGTTTGTAGGCATCACAGTGGCTCTCAGTACAATGAGCGACAACAGTCAGTGAGTGTCCTGTTGTACTCAGCTGTATGAGCCGCTTTGTTTGACCTTTTGCACCACAATTCCTCCTCCTTCATTCTCAGTGCATAATTTAACCTGTCCACTCAGCCTCTCTGTCACACTGTGATCCTCAAAAAATCAATCAATCAATCAATCAATAAAGTTTTGAACTGTAGGAGTCCCTGCAATCGCAACTGTGGAAGGGATTATTGTTAAAATTAAAAAAGAAAAAAACAGCTGACAGGCCTCACACACCTCACTGAAGGTAGAAGTTCTGAAGTGAACTCAGAAGTCACCTCCAAGTTGTTTGAAACTCTGAGATTTTGAATTGATTTGAAAAGGTGTTATTTACAGCCTTTTAAAGCTGAATGTTCGACCGTGCATCAAACGTGTAAATAACATTTTTTCAAATTAATTTGGGATCTTGGAGAGTTGGATTACATTGGTCGAGCTTTATGGAGCCATTATGTAGGTCTATTCGAGTGTTTATTTTAAATCAACACCCCATCTGCTTCAGTTGTTTAGGAGAATGCTGCAACGCTGTTTTGCTGTGAATCTCCAGAAATGTTCTGTGGACAATGAATTTCCCCGGACTTTTCATCAGCATGGGGGTGAATAGATAATGACTTTTCAGATTAATTTTTATTTTCGAGGTGAACTGTTCCTTTAACCCCAACCTCTCAATATTAAATAGATATAAGATAGTACAAGTAAACATAGGACTTTATTATGAGAGTCCCCTGTTTAGTCCTGTGTGTAATGTATCCATCTCTGTGGTCTTAGAGTCAACTTTTAACGATATAAAACTATTTTGTAGCATTCTCATTTAATCAGTGGGGTAAAGCAGTAATAATCATTGAGGCTCTTTGGTACTGAATTGAGACCTTATTTTATGAGTGCTTCATGTTTTGGTTCCACTAACACTCCCACGGGATCTTGACACTGCGACCTCTACAACCACGTGAAGCAGCCACGCCTGCAGCCGTGCGTAAAGACTGCAACACCACCAGCGACACGAGCCCAGAGAGGCTGACAGGATGGAGCGGAGGTGAGCTGCTGAGCGGAGCAGGTCTGACTCCAAGTGCGGTGGGTGGAGTTTAAGGATGCTTTAGGTACAGGACAGGAGAAGTTGTCCCCCCTCACACGCCTGAAGCCATGCGTAATGTGAAGTGTGACCGCCGCCGGTGACGAGGATGCTGGAGTATGAGGCAGGAGCAGACATGCGACTGGTCCGTCAGATCAACAAAGGTATGAAGATCCAGGCCGGGGGAGAGAACCTGGGCTGCAGCAAGGTCGGAGAAAACCAGGAGAACCAGGTCATCTGTTTGCAATGTCAAGACGAGGTGGTGCGGGTTTGTCCGGGGAGTCCGCGCAGTCCCCGCCGCGCCATCGCGACGCGCCTCTCCTCCGGATCCGCAGGTAAACGCATACTATGCAGCATAGGGAGGTGCGGGAAATACATACAGTAACAAGAGTTTTCCTTCATATCACCACTTGTGTGGTTGATACTACGGTATCCTCACTTTATATCACCAGCTGCCCTGATTTCACTGGTACAACTCAAGACTTCTTGTAGAGAATTCATGGTATTAGTAATGAATTACACCGCATAAGTAAAGCAGTAGTAGAAGTGTGGGTCTGTGGCAGAAGCTTTCATATTCATGTGTGGGGTCCACCAGGGTCCAAAGTGAAATGATTTGATTTAGTCATATTTCATTTTTAGCCAGATTCACGATAGATTTCAAATGGACTCACTGGGTGGGAGATTATTGTGTGAAAATGTTAACTGCAGTCTCTGTGGTTGAATATTTTTGAGGAGACAAGAAACATTGAGGTTTATTTACTTTTAATGATCCGTGACAACCTCAAACTTGAGACATCTTCAGTCTTTAGGACAGACATTAGAGCTGCAACGATTGCTGATATAATCAATGAGTTGACAACTTTTGAATTAATCTCTTCTTACTCAATCTTTAATAGCCGATTAATCAATTTAGGTACTTTTCTTTTTACTGAAAAGGTCAGAATTCCCTGATTCCAGCTTCTTTTTTTACTCTATGACATTTTTATGGCCATTTTTCACCATTTTCTGGTATTTTATGGAGCCATCAACCAATCCATTAATCGAGGAAGTAATTGATGGATTGATAAACGTTGAAAATAATTTAAAGTTAGTTGCAGCCCTACACACACATGCACAGGAGTGCTCTTCTTAATGAATCACCTTCAAGTGAAATGATTGCTGCTGCATCAGTCTGACTGGCTTCTAATGTGAGATACTGTGATGTGATTCTGCTGCAGTCATTCAGGATCATTTCACTTTTGATTGCTGCTTTTAAACAAAGTTGAAATTAGAAGTCATGAAGCAGATATCGATTGTAATTTAAAATGACTTTGCACACATAGCTTGAATGATGTTTAACAATTTAAAGCTCCGCCTGGTGATGAATTGTTGTTGCACTGGAAGCTGCTCAGATGCTAATATGTTTTGTCCATGTGCTGATGCTTCAGTAATAAATGATGCCTGCAGCTTTATCTCCAAACACGGAAGCAATAGCAAGTGCTTACTCTGAGAAGCGTCCCAGTCGGTGATAAATGTCCACGCTGTGCTGCAGTTGCTCTTCTTCGATGTGGCTGTAGGTGTTAGATTAGAGACTGAGGGAGGGAGAGTTTTCTACAAAAGTTATTTAAATTGCTAAATGAGCAGGAACATTTGTATTCATAGTTCTCAGTCCGATGCAATGATGTCAGGTTCAAGGTACTGACTGCAGCGCCAAAGAAACTCTTTTCCTCTGCTGAGACAGATTGACAATTTGACCTCTTTGACCATAAAACCTCAGGGATAGCAAGCAGTGTTAGGTTGTATGTCGAAGTAATTCGAGCAGTTCATTGCTTCATATTATACAACTAGCCAGAGCATTTAGCAACTAAAGAGCCAGATATGCCCCCTTAATAGGGCCGAACAGTTTACTCAAGGCAGACGTTTGGTATTTTAAGAATATTTTAATGTTGATTTTAATGTTAATGTTTGTAAATATGTTTGTTAAACATTATTTACAGTAAGCGGATCTTTTCTTCTCTGTCTGGGCCGACTACTGGCATTAAGGCCTTTGGCAGGTGCTTAGAATGACTATGCCTAGATCCTGTCCAGCCCCCGAGGAGCTGGTGAGACCAAAACAACTCAAAAAGAGAGTAAATTTAGGACTTTGCCAGGTGGTCAGAAACACATCTCTAAATGAATCGCCTTGTCTGCTGATAGTAGGACTGCAACTAACAATTCACTTTCATTATTGATTATTCTGCCCATTATTATGATTAAGCATTTAAAACGACATCTTCAGATTGCTCCTTTTGTCCAACCAGCAGTCTAAAACCCAAAGACTCTTCATTTACCAACAAAAAAGGATCAACAAATGTTTGACATTTTTGCTAGAAAAATGTTTAAACAATCAGTTTATTATCAAAATAATGGGCCATTAATTTTCTTTCAATCCATCGATTAATTGACTTATTGTTGCATAATATTTATTAATGCTGCTTTATAGTTAACTTAGTGGTTATTAGAAGAATTGCAAAACCTTGTCGACTCATTGTTTAGCTGATCAACAGAAAATTAATTAGCAAAAACTGTGATAATCATTTAAGCAAAATGGCCTAAAATTCTTTGATGGGGGCATCTCCAATATCAGAATTTGTTAGTTTTCTCTGTCTCATGTCATTGTAACCTGAATATCCTTGGGTTTTAGACTGGTCAGACAAGATAGATATTTCATGGTGTCAACAAGGAAAAGTGATGGCCATTTTCACTATTTTGGGCCAAACAAAAAACTGACTAATCAAGAAAATGGTCTGTGGATTAATCATTAATGAAATTAATCATTAGCTGCAGCCTGAGTTACCATCTTGCTCTAAAGCACTCAAAAAATCTATAAAATAAACTTGACCATTGTCAACCACTCTGCAGATTATCAATACATGTAATTCTTTGCCAGTAAAACTACATGCATCTGACCATTTCAGCCACATTCGACATACAGCTGTTACACTGACCAAACAGTCAGCAGAGAATGTAGTTACCCTGAGATGCACTTGTTATGTTACAGCCCATTATTTAAAGGTTATGGGATGTAAAGGCTGCACTTAAGCTTTGCAGACAAGGATGAGTCCAGATCAGGAAGCAACAAACATTCTCTTGCTGGTTTGAGGCATCATTCAGGTTTAGTGGAGGCTTTCTTCCTGTAACTCTTCTGGGGTTATGGGCTCATTCTCATAACACTGCTAGCGTTCTGCCACAGTGATTTCATTCCCTCTCTATATAAATTGGTAGACTAAAGCACTAAAGCTGCCAGACTCATGGATTTTATTCCCCTAACTCTGCCAAGGTCACAGGGTTTTTCCCTCGTGAAGCTCGGTGTGTGGAGCAGGGCACTAACACTGCAGGATTAGGGGTTTCACTCCTGTAGTGCCGCAGGGTCATGGCTTTCCTCAAGCCCCCAGAAACAGCAGCAGACTAAGTGGCTTAGTGGACATATTTGGAATTGACTACATGAAAACTCTTTTGCCACACACATCCATTACAAAGGCTGAAACTGTACGGGTCAGCCTGTACTTAAAGTCAATGCCTTTGTTGCACTGTAAGTTGGATTGGATACCTGACACCATGCTGTACCTGATGTGTGATCTCTCTAACTGTCGTAGACCGTGAGCCCAGCAGCAGCAGCTACAATATCTCTTCAGGAACCTTCTACAGCTGCGTCAGTCAGATCACCATCGGTAAGTTTGTTCGGGCCTGACTGATGCTTAGCATGTTCTGCTATTGTCTTATATGTGGATAGTACAGTTTATACCGATCAGCCTTGTTTCTTGAGAAGAAAATTTGGCTTCAGTGTTTATATTTACAATATTAATAAGGTAATAATACAAACTTAGAAATAGTTTTATGGTGTTTCCATATAAACAAGCCATTCTCGAGGGGAATAAGCTCCCTAGAATACTGTTTGAAGCCAGACAGGTCCTACTAACATAGAAGAAGTAAAACTATGGATTTGTGTTGAGAACACTTTGTTTATTCAGTTCATTCAATCATTCATCTCTTCTGTTAAAATGTCTTCCTCCAAACTACATGGTACATGTTTAAAGCTGGGGTTGGTAATATTGGAGAAATCAGTAAAAGGAAGCTAAATTTGGAAAGTATTGATCTGAAAAGCTGCCACCAAAATGCAGCTGCCTGACTACAACAGCTGTCCTGAAACTCTGGCAGGCGAGCTAGGAGATGTAAATGGCTCGCTCCCGTCGTTCCACAAGCTCTCTTGGTTTTTTTTAGTCTAATATGATGTTAAATCCCACAGTCATATAAAAACAAGCAAAATAGCCGTTATGAACGTACCTCAGTCCAGAAAAGCTTCCTGGTCCCGCAGTGTCTTCTCTTTGTTCTGGGTGTGTGTTATCAGGGTTGTAAAGGCTCATTTGATCGTCATTTTACAACACAGGGTTGTCAGGTACCAGTAAGTGAGGGAACACAGGTGCACGCCATTCCATGAGCAATAATATGAGGGGGAACGCGATCTTGAAAGTATATTCAATACTTTCATAAGGTGCTGCTGTATTTGCTGTATTCTTGCTGCCCAGTCCAGAAGAGAGGTCTCTCTTTCTCTCAGGCCTGTCATCAGTGCCCTGTGTGGGGGGGCGGGGCAGCTCTCTGCAGGAAGACACAGACAGAGACGCTGCTCTGATGGAAACCTCTAATTAAACTTCACAAAAGGCAATGTGGACAGTGTTTGATGCCACAATACCAACATGCCCTTTGCATGTACGGATGTAAACGAGAGTAATCTCTCCAAACGTCTCGTGAGAGTGCGTCACATACATACAAGCGGAGAAGAAGCCCCGCCCGGTTTTAGTTTTATATGAAAACTGAGCTCATCCAGTGGAAAGAAATGTTATGGAGCTGATGTGTTAACATCTGGCTGCTTTTAAGCACAGAGCACAGACACAGTTTGTATTAGCTCACAGAACAAATAATTTGTTGAAATGTATTTATTTAATATTTGTTATTTTTTTGAGCTTTTCACCAGTTTAAATATCTCATCTGTGGAGAAACTCATACTACTGTGAGGTACTGTGGTTTGTGTGAGTACGGTACCTAATTCTCTGAATATTCCATCACTTATTGGACACATGAGCTTGTATCCTAATCATTAATTCATGAAAACTTAAGTTGAACACATTAAATTTGTCTTTGGTCAAATTGTCTACTGTCTATTTTTGTAAAATACTGGCTCTTGTGAGAAGTCTGGCTTGACAAGTAGGTACCCATGTACAGAGCATCAGTGATATCGGTGAAGTGAGATGTCTGCACAGTAGGGTTGGGCGGTAATACGATAATACAGTATCCCAGGGAATTTAAAAATAACAATGGTGTCGCTTTCATTACCATCCTACATTCTTCACTAAAGAGTCTTCATAATGTCTGGTGGTGCAGTCATGGGTGTACAGTGTGAACGGGAGGGGGCTGAGCACACAGCCCTGCAGAGCTCCGGTGTTGTGTCTGATAATCAGTTGCAGAGTGTTGTACTCAAGTTCAGGGTGTAAAGTTTTCCAATCAGTGAGAGTGTATTGAATGCTGAGCTGAAATCAACAAACTGCATTTAGACGTAGCTGTTCTTATTGTCAGTGTGTGAAGACTGAGTGCTTTGTGCTAACGTTACGGGGTTAGCGACTCGTTCTTTGGCTCAGAGGCTGTGTGCTGTGAGCCCAGTGCATTGTTGTCATCACTAACCGTATTTAACTACCTCATTTTTCATTCACATGTAAGGAAACACCAAACATTACCATGATTAACAGCAACAACAAAAATGGCCTTTGGTAGTACTCATCACTGTCAAGCTAGTATGTCAGTATTGGGGAATGTTTGCCTGCGGCTGCACTCCATCTGTTTGTGTGAACGCAGACTATCTCACAAGGTTATGCGCAGATTTGGTCATTCAGCAGAGACAGCTATTTCAATTTCCAAACCACAGTGGCCTTGCAGCAGTGGGCATGGCTCCTCATCAGAGGACATGTCACTTTCAAACAGATTTCCATAACAGCATTGAATTTTGTGTTCCTGTCAGCGTACAGAGAAAGAGACAAACACAACATCATCAGTTCAGGAGGGAAGTGAGTTCAGTTCACTTTATATTGATGCAATGACTGAAGGGCCACTGTCTAAATACATAAACTGTAACACCAACTTGCAAAACTGATCTCAGATTAACACTGGTGCCAGAACCTCACCAAGATAGTCTTATATTGCATGTTGGGTTTAGTCCTGAATATGTGAAGTCAGCATTGTTAAAGGGTATTTTGTTTCATTTGGGTGTGATAGTGACAGCTGAAGAGCAATACCCAATACTAATAATAGTCCTGTTTCATAGAAGACATTTTTACATGTCACAGTGGGAAAAACACAGCTGTATATAATAACATTAGTGATGGCTGAATTCCATTTATCTGCTTTAGTTTCAAAGTCTTGGTATTGTTCATGTGCGCTCACTGTCTCATGACTTACTGGGACACAAGGTTCTGTAACATGACTTCTGGGTCATTACAAGAAAACTTAAAGAAGCAGATGACAGAAAAACAGATTTTTTTAAATCACGAGATAAAGCTGTATGATGAAAACAGCTGTGCCAGGTGTGAGTGGGTTAATGAAGTGTTACAGTAACATTTTAGAGAACTTACTGCAGTACAGTGTAGCGCTGTATCATCTGCTTTCTGACAGAATGCCGTGGAGGGCTTAAATGTTGGATTTGCTAAGCAGTAAGAAAATGATAGATTTCCCCTGACATGCAGGTTTGATTGTTTGTATGTCGTGCTGGTGACAGGAAATAGTGCATTGTTGACGCAGATGTCTGAAATAATTTTCCTGTCCGTCACAAAACTGCAACCTCCTGCCATTTTCAACAGTCAGACCTTGCCTTCTGACATTTTTTCGATGAATATCACAGCCTGGTTAGTGGGAGAGGCTGTGCAGTAAGCTGGGTGCTTTGACAGCTGAGTCTTTGGGTTCAGCTCAGGCTCTGCTGCTGCTGCAGCTGCATGCAGGTGTTCCTTTCTTCTCTCTGTGCTAAATAAAAAAAAATCTAATGAAGTGCTGAGGGAGAGCTTTGGACCGTTGAGACTCACCCTCTTGGTTTTACAAAGGCAAAGATCTATAGTCTCGGCTCGCTCTCTGACATAAGAAAGAGTTAGTGTGCTGCCTGTGATTTAAAAGCTTTGGCCTTTATTTGAGAGGAAAATACTAGTCAGCATCACTGTAGGTTCTTAAAAGTTCTAATCGATGATAATCTTCTGTTTACTCCACCCTCCTTCATTGTTGTAGGAATTGACTGCAGTTGTGCAGCTGATAGACAGCTGATCTTCAGCCTGAGGCAGGGATTCAGTGAAGGATGACATGAGGAACAATCAGATGCATCATGCTGGAACCTCTGATCACTGCGACACAACTTCATAGAGCTGAGCGCTCAATTCAGGTCTTCATATTATTATCCAAGAAATTTGATGTTTTGGCATCACAGAGGATACATTTACATCTCTGGGAGTCATTCAGTTAATGTTTTGGCGAGTGTGTGTCTGAGGGTTGTGCTGACTCTGCTGTTCAGCTATCAGGTTTGTTTGACGAACTCCAGAAGAATATCAGAGAACTTCAGGATGCATATAAATCTCAACGTCATTGGCATTTATCGTCAGTTTTTTTTTTATCACGTTATTGGTTTACCTCTTTGGAAGCTGCTGAGACTTCAACTTAAACTAACAAAGGTGCGTTCAGGGTTGGCACACACTGTGACTTACAAACACAACAACATTCAACACTGTCTTCCCACCACCGCACCATTATGGAGGGCCGAACCTGCCAAAATCAGAAATAAAAAAATAATAATGTGCTCAATAAAAACATTATCATGCCATTAAATGCATCAAAAATGAAACTGAAAATAAATGATAAGGTGCAATATCTAATATTTTTTTGTTTGAAACATTCAACTAAAATTATGAATGTGAAGAAATAACATTTTTGACATCATGTCATGTCTGTATACTATGTTGTAGTATAAATTAAACAGGTGGCCAATTCTTATGTATTGCACCTTTAATTTATAGTTATTATAGTTATTTACCTTTGTATTAATTTGTGACTAATGAACTACTTATTTACTTTAATTTTGTTTTATTTCTGTATTCATTTCTGTATTAATACTCATTTGCATTTCCCCCCTATTTTTTTCCACAAACTAGTTTATTCCTGTTTTTCTTTTTTCCTTTTTCATGCATTTCTGCTTAATTATGCAAATACGGGGGCAGCCAATCACAGCACAGTAGGGCGTGACTGGGTGGAGCTCGGCCCTCAGAGGTGACACAGGGCCCAACCTGGACTTATCTCAGGTATTATACATATTTTATAGGGAGAATATTTTCTGATTTTCCTCTGATGTCCTCCAGCTGCTCCGCCTGAGTTTACGTGATGGAAAAGTAAAGCTAACTGCTAAAGGCTAACTTGGGTGCATTTAATGGCATATTGATTTATTTATTAAGACATGTATATATTTCTTTATTTATTTTGGCAGGTTCAGTCCTCCATACCCCACCACCAGCGCCCCATCCTCCTAAAGCACTTCCCCTGCAGCTCCTTCTCTGTTTAGTGTAGACACTCAGCTCCAACTGGTCGTGGCACAGTGCAGAGTGTGGCCCAGATACCTGCACCTGCATCTGTTTTCTCACCTCTGAAGGTGTCAGGAAGTGGAAGTGGAACATATCTGGGCCTCACTCTCCTCAGAGAGCCACGCGGGCACTTTTTTCTGATGACTGCGACATAGATATTGCTTAGAACACATTATGTCCGAAAAGGCTGCGCACACCGTGAGTTTTGGAGGTCGTTCGGATACATGCCAGGTGTAGATTACCACCTCCGCCCCTCCCGCCATTTTCAGGTGACTTTCATGGGATGTTGAGAAAGCTAAAGTCACAGTCAGTTAATGGCTGTTTGAGTTATCTTACTGTATACGTACCTGGGACCAAGTTCCTGTGCAAACCATCACTTTCAGAGCTCCAAAACCACTTTTTATAATGTAGTTCATCACTCTCTGACCTGCAGGAGCATCACTTTTGAATTAATCACCAGGTGAACAAGCATGTTGGGCATTCGTTCTCACAAAAACAGAGTTTTGGGGGCCTGAAAACACAAACTTTTGAAAACTGTTCCAGAGTGTAACCCTTACCATCGCCTTTTAAACTGGCATGTTTTTAGCAAACATGCTGTCATGTCAACTGGACCTCGACACTAGGGAGGGAAGACTGATAAAGGACAGCTGACATTAATTAGGGCGACAAAACAAAGGCAGGAAAAAACACAAAGACAGGTAGTTTTAAACAAAACATGACACATGAGGATGAAACCTACAAAATGAAACAGGAAAGGACAAACTGAGACCCGAAACCATGACAAGCAACGTTTGATGAAAGTTGTGGGATTGATTGCTTGTGTCACCAGGTCTGGTTGAACCACACACACACACACACACACACACACACGCAGTAGGTGTTTTTGTTATTTTTAAACTCTTCATTAATAATAATTAAAAATACTTGTACGCTGTTCAGGCGCTACTTAACAGAGATGTCGCCTGGTTGTCACATCACAGCTGAGCCGAGCCGGAAGCGACACGCATCGCACTCGAAAGCCAGATGTTAGCGGGTGTTAGTGGATGTTTTTGGCCAGTGTGATAGGGGTAGAAGAAATAACACCCTTCAGTGCGTGGGTGTGTAAATACTTTAATTTGCACCTCCATAGCAGCAGCTTCAACCAGGTCTTAACTTGTGTGTCTAAATATTTTGAGCACATGAATACTGTAATGCTGGGAAGCCTCACAAGCAAGTGAGAACTTGCTTGTGAGGCTGTGAAGTGGTGAAATGAGTATGGTTAATTTAGGGGGTGGGTGTGTCGGAGAAGAGGAGATCAACTGATAGACAGAACTTCCAGTCCCGACCTGCTGGAACAATCCAGAGACAGAAACAGAACAACAGGAACAACAGAAACAACAGGAACGTGATGGAAAAGAGAGATTTTGAGATGAGTGATTATTGGGAATGCTGTGATTAAAAAACCTAAATATATACATATATTTACTGTTTGACAGTTTTACTCTTGTTTAGTTTTTACGACTAGGCGTTGTCCAATGTGTGACTTCTGGCCCTAACAGCACCCTCTCTGTGCTCCGGGACCTCCTGATTTACAAATTAAGCGCTGGCTTTAACACGCAAACAACTGTAGCATGTAATCTTACAAACAAACCAGCAATTGTCCATCACTGAAAAAAAATCTCTGCTTGTGGGCATGTGTGTCCTGACTGAATGAGCTGTTATGGTTATTAGAAAATGAAAGTCAAGTCTGTGCCGGGTCAACAAAAAGCCTTGGGACAAAGAAAAAACATTCAGACTTCATTCAGTGCTCTTCTGTGCTCATATTCATGCATATATGTTGAGGTACACTGGTTTGACTTTTCAGCCTGAACAATGAGGAAGTAGTTTTTGTGATGAAAAAGGGTAAAATACAACTTTAAAGTCATTAATGCTTATGTCTTTGACTTTTTTTGTTTGCAGTCTTTCACACACCACAGAATATCCCCTCTCCTATGATTAAGTGTGAGTCATGTTTTTCATTCCCTCGGGCAAAAGAAAAAGCTTGTCTCTGTTCTAGATGTTACAAGTGCCCCCACCCCTCTCCATCACGTGAACTCTCCTTTTATTCTTTTCAGGAATTCGAAGCTGTACAAAAAAGCAGAGATGAGATGTTAAATGAGATTTTTCCCCCGACCCTCCTCCACAGAATTTATCCTGCGCTGTGCGAGCAGCGTGCCGGGAGGCACAGAGACTGCCAGCCTGATCTGCTATTGATCAGGCTGTGTTTGTTCGCTGCTGACGTACCTTTGAAAAATCTGCTGGGCCTCGTGTTTGACTGGAAACCAGAAGGTTGAAAGTTCTTTAGAACTCCATGCCCCCGTTATGTAACGGCAGTGTGTAGGAAACCAGCAGGGAAAAAAACCCCACAGAAAACTCTGCTGTATGTGAATAACGATCATACGGAACACACAGAGATCATGCTGGTCAAAAGTGTATGTGTAGGTATAATGTTTATTATAATTACTGAAAGAAACAACAGTCTGGGAAATATGCTTTCACTCGCATGTCTGTATGTTAAAGGTGCAATATGTAAGAATTGGCCATGTCTGAGTTCATACTCCCAACCAATAGGGGCAGCATATCACCAGAGTAACTGCTAACTGCTGCTAACTGGATTCTGTTTATACATCAAAAGCTACTGTTAGCTTGTTAGCTCAGTGAGCCGTGCCGCTGGCCAGACTACTGGGGGAGTGTCTGTGTTTTCTTCACTGCTAGCAGATGTAAGAGTGGTATTGTTGTCATCTAGCCTAGCTCTCTCTAGCAGAGAGAGAATAAAGGAAGAAGTGATAAAGTCACTGCAGGTCTGAACCACGCCGAGCTGCTCACCTCCCCGTGCTCTGATCACAGTGTAAACAGGTCTGGGAAATAAGAGTGACGTGTCCCGGAAAAACTGATCCATGGTCATTATGTTTACGTAGCCCAGTGACAATCATAACAACAACTGACTACACCATTTGCAAAGCGGAGGCTGTTGGCAGTCCCAGAATCCCAGACTGAGAGGCACTTTGTTAATTCAGTAGAGTACTGCATTTGATGTAATTAAAAGCAGACAAATGTTAATGATAATTGCCTTTTTTTTTTGTGACTTTGTAGCATTTGTTTTCCTTATTATTTCAAATACACCACAAATACCTTAAAGGTGCGCTCTGTAGTTTTATGCCTAAACATACTTAATAAACAAACTCTCTTTGTTTTCATGACTGAATAAAGTGAATAAACAAACTGAAAACAATTTCATACTGTTTTGATTTGTGTGTTTTTGGCGGACCCTGCCACGTTTCTAGCTTCAAACAGTGTTCTGGGACCTTATTTTCCTCTCAAAAATAGGGATTTATGAAAACCTCTGGACGGTACTGTAGGAGTTCAGTTAAAGTTTAATGTTCATTATTGCCTTCAGGCTGAACTAATAAGCCAAAATGTGACTTAACGTAACATGAATGAAACTTTAATACATGACCTGAGTTACGTCAGGTGACTATTTAACAATGACAACAACAACTCCCATGATCCAACGCTGCTTGTCTTTTATTGTCATTGTTTTGACTGAGAAACCCTGGTGGCAGAAACTATACTGTGTTTAAGTTGTCAGTGGAATCTTTAAAAGTAAAACATCATTTTGACACTGAATACAGAAACCCTCAAAGAAAACTGTCTGAGGTGAAACATTCCAAAGGTTTACCCTGATGTGTTTGGAAGAAGAAAGACAAAATGTACAGCTGTGTTTGGCCCCGTCATCCCGCCGGAGACTCAGAGCTCAGACACCTGCCAGCCCAGAGCTGAGCCGAGCTGGTTCAGCAGTCTGCAGGTCCTCGTGGAGCAGAAGGAGCGCCAGAGAGGGAAAGATGCTCTGTCTTCTCCTGTCAGGGGGTCATAACTGAGCAGCACCAAGCCTCTGCCTGAAAACTGACAATTATTCATGAAATCATTTTAATGTCAATCAAGCAAAAAAATCCTTTCATGACCGTAGTTTCTGTATCTTTAGTATCTTTAATTGTTTACATTGTTTACACAGGCTCTTTCACTCATCAGTGATATCAGATCTACTGTTTTTCTACTCTGACCTGTGGAAGTTAAAGTCTGAAGCTAAATCATGGGAACAAAACCATGATACTTAATAACACGCTCTCCCTCTGTCCGTCTGCAGATGTTTAATGAGAACATGATTATGAGTAGCTGTAACATGAGTGACAGCTGCTGGTTGTTGAGCGCCTCCTGCTGTCCTGAAACACGACTGCATGCGGCTGCAAGGCTCAGGAAAATGCTGGGTAATACCTGATGACAGCTGGTTGGTTGTTTTAATGATGTTGACAGCTTCCACCACTAGAGGGCAACATTGCTGAGAAGATTGCTGTGATACCTTTGACTGTTAGGTTCATCTGCCAGCATCACACAGAGCCAGTTAAAAGGTCAGAGGTCACAGGGTACAGAGAGTAGATGCAACAAAATCTCCTAAGACGATGTATGACAGAGAAGAAGTGCATTTTTTAATGTCATCTCTCACTATGACACTTGAAAAATGTGTGTTTTCTAGAGGGAGATTGGAGTAAAAGTGTACAAGATAAAGACAAAACAGAAATAATACGAATCCAATTTAAATTTAAGATATATTTGTCCTCCGGCAGGGTTTGACCTCGGGGGTCAAGTGGCCATCGGGTTCTCCCACTGGAAGAGTCCTTTCCCAGCAAGCAGCCAGAATCTCCCCAGTCCGGACTGCGTTCGCTCCGAGGCCTCAGCCGTCCCGCCCAGCAGCGAGCATCTCGAGCCGGTGTCCTGCCCGGCGTCGCTGTCCATCACCCCGATGCCCACCCTCAGTGCCAGTCAGGAGACGCTCTGCGACAGCAGCACCAGTATGTAGAGTGAAGCACAGTAAATACTACAATCGCTGAATTTACTGGTGCAGCAGATTGACATTAATATAGTGACATGTTTTTCAAAACAGCTCCTACTAGTCAGAATGTTTCATATTGTCAGTGTGGCCCTTTGGCATAAAGATAATATATACATACGATACTGCAGATGTTTAAACAGTCTGGAGGTTGCAGTAAGCCAAAGTAAGGAAGGAAGGAAGAAAGACATTAGAGCTTGAAAATTAATCAAAATAATAGCTGCAATCTTTTGCTAAAGGTAAGATGTTTGACAAACAGCATTATGATGAAGTACTGTAGCGCTGCAGAGATCCTGACCTACAAATCTTGCTCTCCTTTGTTCGGTACAGCCCCCACACATGTTAGATCATCATGATTTCAATAGATTTTTCAGTGGAAATGAAAATTGTGAAGTAAAAATGATCATTCACACTAACACAATATGATGTTTTTACTATATCGTGCAGCCCTAGAGGAAATGGCCGTGTCCAATGTGTCTGAAAACTGTGTTGGACAATTCAAACAGATATATTATAGCATAGTATAGTTACTGAGTTGTACTACAAAGAATTGAACTTCCTGGGAAAATGTTGCTCCAAGACCATCATTGCAACTGACTATCACCTTTTTAGTCATGTCATTGCTTTGCAACTTAGGACAAAGACCAGTTAACCTTTCTAACACGTGGTTAACATTGTGAAATCGTCTATTTTAACCCAAACCATGTTTTCCTAAATTAACTGAGACATTTTTTGGGCCAAAGTATTCTTGTTATTGAAAGTAAACTGCAACGAAACACTGAAGAAAAGTGATATAATAAGTAAACTTAATGTAAAAATAAAAATTGACCAGTATAATAATAATGTGTTCCAGTGGGATACAAACCCAGAGTCTAGTGTTGAAGTTAAGCCCACTTCAGCTAAGACCAAGTCGTGACCAAGAGAAGAGGCTATTGACATTGAGACAAGATCAAGACTTTGAGGGAGAGACTGAGTCAAGACCAACACCAGTGTGAGTCCCACGCTGCAAGATACACAATAAAATGTGTAATATGCCAACAATACGCTCTCCTCAAATTCATCTGAAAGATCCACATTCCCATTAAAACACAAAGAACATTCATCTTCATTCACTGCTTTTATTGCCATATTTACAGTATATGCGTGTATGTATAAATGTACCTAAGATATGTCTTGATAAAATAATCAAAAACATTGTAGAGGTGAATTTTATGTGTTTTACTTTGTTTCATATGAGCAACAAATGCATACAAACAAACCCTAAGTACATGGAATCAGTGTGACCATCTTCATTCAACACTCCTTGTGTTTTACCATCCACACAAATTTATACAATTTTTGTGCAAGCATCAGATTTTCAGGGTATCGTTTGTCCTCCAATACAAGAACATCATTCAGTGAAAACTGTATCAAATAATTATTCAGTGCAGTGATATACCTGCTGTTGTGGTCTTGGTTTGTCTTGAAATAAAGTGCTATAGTACTTGAGAGTAGACCGAGACTCTCAAATACTACGACACTTCCAGAGTCCTGGGTGAGACTCCTGTTCTCAATCCATTCAGCCACATTGGCGTGCTTTAGATGTGGATTTTGTCGCCTATTCTCAAATTGAAACGATGGTCCTAAAGCAGCATCAAGCAGCATCATGATGCTCCACCACCCCTACACTGTGATACCAGATACACGTCTGGGAGACACCCTCTTCATTTGTGACACACAGACTGTTTAAGCCTCGTATTAAAGCAGCTTCGGCTGAATTAAGGAATGCACCACTTACACTGAATGTGATTTATGAAAGGATCTCTTCAGGTCAACAACACACAGGATGAATGATTACAGTTACCGCTGAATTTTTCAACATATTTAAGGCCATTTTATTGTTGTTTTAACAAAAATAAAAACGTGAACGTATCCTTTAATACGTGTGTGTGTGCTGTGGTGTGTCTGTGTGCCCTTGAGTCTCCATCAGAGGATCATGCTGACACTGTCATCAGTGCCAACTGTCATTGTTTTGGGCTACAGCAACACTGACACAGCCGGCCCCTCTTCTCTGACTGGCCGCTTCCAGAGCAGCTCGCCCTCCGATTGGCTGCCGGGGGGAGGCTGATTAAGAATGCCGATGAGCGGCACGCACCTCCTCTCTCCCTCTCTCTTCCCCTCACTGTAAACATCCTGCTCATGCTTGTGTTTTTCTCTCCAGAGAAGATCTTTGACAGCTTCTGTGAGCGTCTCTGCTGCCTGCTCGTAGCATCTCTGCTCTGACTGACGCGTCTCTGCGTGTGTGTGTGTGTGTGTGTGTTTGCATGTACAGCTATGTTGGATCGACAGATGCGGTGATGAGGAGGATGGAGTAAAAAAAAAGTGGTGATGCTTTTTTTTTCCCTCGTGGGACGTCGCGTTTGTTTGTTTTCCTCAGCGAGGTCATTTGCACGCTGGGGCCGGGGGGGAGGAGGGGTGACCGCTGTGGGGGTGAGTGTGTGAGTGTGTGGGGAAGAGTCTTCTGGCTGTTCTGGCGTCTGCTGCGGCTGTTGAGAAGCCTCCCCCCTCCCCTCCTCCTCCTCCTCCTCTCTCCCTCTTCCCCTCCGAGGGGTGAAGCAGCCTCTGTACCTCTCTCCACCTTCACACGGTGAGTGTCGTCAAGTTGTCTCGAAGCGAGGGCAGCTTGTTCTCCACAGCCGATGATGTGTTTTTTTTTTTGCTGCAGTGCTCTCTCTCTCATGTGTTGCCGTGTCCTCCTCACACTCCTCTCCACGCTGCTTCACCTCTTTGCACGCAGTTCCCTGTGGCCATTCAAGCATTTGACCTTCACACACACACACACACGTTCTCATTTTCCCTCTAAGCCGTCCCCTGTACATGTTTTCATTCATACACTCTCCATCCTCCATGATGCATCAGTTGTAGTACACAGAAATGGGTCATGCCTCTGTGAGGAGTGTGTGTGTGTGTGTGTGTGCTGTGACCGTGCCATCCAGCCACCAGCAGCAGGTACCAGGCACAAAACCCCCACTTCATGCACCCACCCTCCCACCCGTCCATCCTAGGGCACGATGGGTGCATCCGGATGGAACGACCAATTCTTCCTCACAAGTGACTGACACCTGATCCCCCTGGAAACACATCACACACCCCCACCCACCACCTCCCATCCTTCTTCTCCGTCTCCCCTGCAATCTTTTATTCTCCTCTCAGTGTGAGCTGTCATCTCCAGGTTGCCTTGGTTATGCAAGGAGCCACGTTGTTATGGAGTGTTTTTTTATTGCTTTTTTCTTTTAGCCGAGGTTTTGATCGTCTCAGAAACTTTCATCGTTACAAAAACTTAAAGGGCAGAGATGAAATGAGCGCTGGCTTTAATCATTAAATAAGCCGATGATGAAATAACGACCGAAACCAACCAATCATTCAGATATCATCTCCTGCTGCTCGCAGTGCAGCACTGCGGGCTAACTGCGTGAGAACATAACAGCCGAACCAAATGCACTTTAAAGGGACGCTCCAGTGATTTAGTGTCGCATTAAAAGTCAGGTCCTTGTGAGAAGCAGATTGTGCAACAGAGGAAGATATCCCGACTTTTTGTCACTAGTAAAAAACACTCTGTGGCGTCTTTTGTCAGATCTCTGCTGCCTGCTGAGTCTTTGGAACTGAAAATGTTTTCGTGTTAATAAAAGTCTCCAAAGCAAAGCCAAGATAACTGTGATGACATCATCAGGGTTAATGTCTAAAGGTGTGTTCAGAAAGAACTCATTACTCGCATAAATTGTTTGTATAGTCCATGTTTAGTGCACTATTGGCTGGATGTGTGTCTTTGTGTGTTTTTAAGGCTGCAATGGTTAACTGATTATTTGCTTGGTTGTAAACTGTTAAATTGATCACCAATTATTTTGATAACCAACTCATTGATGTGACTCATTTATTTTAAGTCAAAAATCGCTGATTCCAGCTTTTAAATGTGAATATGTTTCTTGTTTCTGCACTCCTCTAAAATGGTAAAAGTTGGGTTTTGGATAACACAAGACAGTTCAGGATGTTATTTTGGAGTTTGGGAAACACTGATCAACATTTTTGGCACTTGGGTCTTCTACCTCTGCCACGGAGGTTCTGTTTGTTGTTGGTTTGTCAGCAGGATTGCACAAAAACTACTTGGAGGATGGGTCTCAGCCCAGAATAGACCCCATTAACCTTTGATGTGGATCCAGATAAAGGGACAGATCCAAGAATCTTTTCTCACCTTCTTTAACATTGCGATATGAGCGATATATCTCGTATCCATGAGTGACAGTACAGTTTGATACAGGGCTATCGAGTTTGATATTGGATTAGGCTTGATTGATATCCCTTTTTTTTGGACAGGTGGTAGTGAAGAGGCAGGGAATGGAACTGTGGACATTGGGCCTATGTGGCATGTGTAACCATTCGACGGTGTCTTTCTGTTGACTTTGTTTATAAGTGCGACGCCTCTAAAATTTGCCTCGCTTTCCGTCTGAGCTGGGGCTGCTCAGTTAATCGAAATATAATGAAATCACTGTATGGCTAAGTGCAATATCCAAATCCAAGAGGCTGTAATCTTTTTGGATAAAATGTTTGACGAAACAGCGTCACAATAAAGTGCTGTAGTTTGTAGAGATGTTTCAGTCTAAGGCAACATGTTTCTCCAAAAGATGTTGCATAATCAGGATTTAATAGTAGTTTTTTTTTTAGTTAAAATGGAAATTGTGGTGCAAAAATGATCATTTCCACCGATCATGAATCATAGCTGTCAAAATAATTGCAATCTGATTTTTTTCCCCCATATTGTCCAGCCCTGGTCCGAACACACAGTCATACTTTAGAAAGCTCCCTCCAGAGCCACAGAAGACAGAATACAACTGTAGCTTGAACAATGACAAGAAAAATAATCTTTAAGTATAAAAAACTGGCGGAGTGTCCCTTTAAAATCAAATGGGCTGACATATGTGATGTTGTCTAGAATGGGAAAGCAGAAACTAATTCAAAACTTATTTTTTAATAGTAATACACTTGATCTAATAGTAATTTAACACATTTAAATCAAGTGTGCGATCCCCTCATCAACTCAGTCATGTTTACCTTTCAGCATTAGTTATCTAACCCCACAGTCAGATGTTGACTGAGGAGGCAGAGACGGTTACAACCTGAAAACGAGTCGAGTGGTGCAAGATATGAAACGCTGATTAAAAATGTATCTGATACATTGAAAAGGCGTAACCTACTTACTTCTGCACACATGAATTTTCATGAGCTGCTTTGCTCCAAATACCGGAGGTCTTGATTCAGAACTACTGAGTGGAGGGGTGTAAATCTTTCATATGACGTACTGTCAACGAAAGGAGAATAACACTGACGCTGACATAAGGGGGTCAGCCGGATCATCTTACGAGAGAAGAGTCTGTTTGAACTGCAAAGAAACACAGTGAATAAATGAATTACAGAGGCACAGGCTTTGAGGTTTCCAACTGAACTGAACAAAATAATTCAAATCATCAAAATAATTAAACGGATTTGATCTGAATGCTGTAAAAAAACATGAGAGGAAGGGGGAAAACAAGATGATTTCTTCTGTGTTTACTGTTACTGAGATCTGAATAGAACAGTCTGCTGCACTCCCATGTGACCTCAGATGTGTCTTGGGTTACAGACGTGCCACAGGGCTGTTAAAAGTTTGATGGGTACATTGTTTGACTGGCCGCCGCCTTGGCAAAGCAGCGTGATGAAGCCTAATATGTAGCGTGTCAGTCCTCAGAGAGACAATATTTATAGTAAGCAGTCCTCTGTCCCTGTAATGAGACCGGTGTTGGTGCTGAGGAAACGCTGGCGGCGAGCGTGTTGAATACGGGGAGGTGAAGTTAAAAAGCTTATTACATACATGTACGTGTTAGAAGTGTGAATAACACTCTGAATAAGCTTCTTGGGTCAAGTATTTTAATTGCCAGGCTCTGCTTCATAAAAGTTTTCTCTTCTGGCATCGATCGAACCCCTAAAAACTCACAACCAACATTACATATTCAGAAGTTTTTCTCCCTTCATTAAATCGTCTTAGATGTAACTCTACACCTTTGACTTCATTTAGTACGCACGGATCTATGAACTATCTTGCCTCCAGCTCGAGCAGACCTGCTCACCTTCGACTCGGCTCATCTAACAGACAAACGGTAATTTCTGGCAGAAAGTCCTGAAGGAAAACTTGCACCAGTCTTGCAAACGCTACACCTGCAGATTTTGAGGGCAATCTTCATAACGAGATGCTTCCTTTGTGAACAACCTTAAAATCAATTGTTTCCATCAGAATTATCGTAATATCATCTAATTCATCGAAGATGTCCCCGTCAGCATTTGGGCTACAGCAACGCCCCCTGGAAATAGTATTTGCAAATTGGTCTAGCGATGCCAGGCTAAAACTTAGCTTCCAAAACTCAGATTCTCCTCTGATACCCCTTCTTTCTCCATATAGAGAGACCCACCCCATGAATTAACAAGACCGGCTCCTCAGCCGTATGACATGTAAAATCCTGGCTGTTCATAAATCCAGATTCATGTGGTCGTCCCTGTCCCTTTGGATAGCTGAGCACGGGGGAATGTTTACTGGCACTCTGAGTAAAGGCACAGGGACGCTGAGTACTGATTTTTCTTACCAGCACAAAATTTATCACCTTTCTATTAGCTGCATCCACCGGCACCAGTGTTCCGGAGCATCAGCGGCTGATTAAGAGCCGAGACGCTTCCCCAACCTCTATCTCTGTCCCCGCCACTACGGCTCAGCAAAAATTTTTTTAGCTGAGTCACCTTTAATGTCACAAACGAATATTCAGCATGCAGACCTCTAAGACAGCCACCCACCTCTGCTGAAGACTTCCCGCTCTCCAGAGATCTGAGAGTAAGAGATTCAGACCTGTTTAGATAGAGTGGATTTAAGCTGTTTTGCAAAGCTTTGAATAATTTCTTCCCCCCCAAAGGACTCAGTCTGGTTGACAAATAGGCCCAATTAGTGTGTGTGTTCCCAGAGAGAGTCTCTGTCTTTTCAAGTTCTCTCAAGGTTAATCCTCATGAAGGAGATAAAAGTAACTGAGCCGTCGTTTTCTCTTTCTTTCTGTGTGTGTGGGTCTTTGAGTTCCACATTTCTTTCTTTCTCCTATTATCTATTATATATTATCTCACTCTCTCTGTTACCACTTCTTGTTTTATATTTCCACCTTTTCTCCTTTATCTGTCAACAGCCCAGGGAAGAAGTTTGCAGTTGTGTGAATGTGTATCTCTGAACTTGTTTTGGCTTTAACTGCTAAAATGGACTTTGAGCTCAGAAGTTCATCTGTTGCACAAAGCTTTTATAGTTTTGCCCTGTCCTCAACAGCATTCATAGGTACTCTACGAGACCTTTCCAAACTAAAGAACATGGCTGCCAAAGCTAGCTTCAAGATGCTAACCTCCTGTGTTATTTGGACAGATGGATGTTTTACAAAGAACATTCGTCAATTACTGAACTGTAAACTTCTCACTTATTGTGAAGACTATTCACATTATTCAATCATTATTGTTCATAGTTTTGTTAAAGTTGCCCCGATCATTATTTTCATATCAACAATGGGTCCGATAACTGCGTGGTGTGAAAGGTGCTGCTCATAGTGATGAGCCCACAGAGCATTGTAGCTCCTTTAAGTTCATTGTTTTGGTTTTAAGGATCTCATCTTTTCTGTCATTGACTTTTTTCTCAGCTCTCATTAGCTTCATTTCCAGTCACAGCAGGTAGCTGTTGTAGTGCAAAGGCTCTGTTAAACTTTCTGTCTAGGCCCATCTGTTCAACAAGAAACAGCAGTTAGCATGTTAGCCAGCACTCAGCAGCTGTACCAATGTTTTCCAAATATGCTGATTTTATATATTATAAAGCTAAATTTTATTACATACAGTATATATAATGAGTTGGAGAGGGAATATCGGACTTACACTGGCCAGAAACATAACTTATAAAATGTTGCTCTGTGTCTGCTGGATGAGTAGCCTAAATAAGCCACTGTATGTATCTTTCATAAGGTGGAAATCTGTAAATGTTGTATTTAAACTTGTGGTCTGGCAAAAAAAATGAATTCATGTCTAAGTGGCTGGTATTTGGCTAGTTCATGGGCAAAACCATAAGTCTTTATCAAGGTAGTCACTGGGTTTGTGCCTAGGTTTACGGCTAGAAACAGTGTTAACATAGGAGAGAAGCTAATTTTCTCTGTTTTTATACCTTCTTTCTGTGAAATATATACGTTACGCAGCTAGCATGTGACCAATGTTAGCTAAGTATGCTGTTAAACTGTAGAAAAGGTGAATAAGTAGAGATGCCATCACTCAGTTAGCTGATTGGTTTATGTTAACATCCTGCGGCACACTGTGCAAACGGTCTACCCAGAATTTGCTGCAAAAGTTAGCATTTTGAAACAAACTCAAGGCATATTAAAAAGTGGAAGGAGGAGCGTCGCTAACAAATTGGAGACGATGACGTTTCCCATCGGAATTAATGGACTTTGGGTTGACTCGCACATGCGCATAGAGCTGTGAGAAAACGAAGCAGAAACGCTGGTCTAACACAGCCTTGCATAAAAAGGTGACTCCTTACATTCATGGGTAACCTCTAGTCCTCCAAGTCATGAATTCTGTTACAGAATTTTTTAACCTACTTGTAGAATGGAAGTTGTATAATATAATAAGGCAATAAGCTGCCTTAAATATGGAAAAGTTGTGGGCACAACACTTATGTTAATGGTGACAGCATAGAGCTAATGACATGCTGAGAGTTGTTGACAGTAAGTTTGTGTGTGAAATGGATTTGAAAGTAGTTTTCACAGTTTGACCACAATGCACTTATGCTCAATATGATGACTGTACTTGGCTAGTTGCTGACATTAGTTATCTCACTGTGAGCTCTTTTCCCTCAAGTCACCCACATCATGTTCCATGCTGTTCTTATTGTGACTTTACTATAAGAACAAGAAATACATCATTAGAAGGGACAGCAGGTAGTACGAGAGACTTACATAATCTAAAAAGGCATCTTAACATGAGGAAATAATGTGTAATGAAGATGTGTAAAAAGGTTGTCTGTGTCTTACAGGTGTGAGTTTATCTCTACATGGGTCTGAGCCCCAGTGGCGGAGCCTCCACCGACGCAGAGTCCCGCTGCAGCCCTCCGCCTCAGGCTACCAGGCAGCGGACAGACCACTCGCCTTCACCTCCTGCGGGAAGGCCGACATCATGGAGGAATCCTCGGCTGAAGTCCCGGACTCCAGCACTCAAGACGATGTGCCCCCCCTCGGTGAGACACTGCGGCACCGGGGCTTGAAATGTCTGAACACTACTCATACTTTCATTTGTTCGAATCAAACAATGGCCTATTAGTCCGTCAGTCATGTTCTTTTTCTGGCCTAGCCTGAACGTCAGCGTATCAGGCAGCAAATGATGCATGGTCTACATTTGAATTGGTTTTCCAAGAGGTTGGTTGAGACCAAAATAGAGCTAAAAGCAGAGTAAATATTGGACTTATATTTACAGGGTGGCCAGAAATACGACTGTAAATAAATGCTAGTATTTTCCTGTGTCTGTTAGGTGACTTAATATTCATTCAGCAGCCTGGTGTCTAACTTTCACTGTACTTTACTGTAATATTACTCTTATACACTCTGCTCATCTTCCCGCCAGCTGTGAAGGATGTTAATGTGCTGCTTGAGAGGGAAAGGTCAGAAGGCACCAGCACTCCGTCCAGAGACGACGACTCCACCCTGCTGAATCCAGGAACCCACAGCAGCATCCTCGAGGACAACACGAAGTCTGAATCAGGCCTCCCAGAGGTCAGTGGGGGATCTATATCTCTGAGCAGGAGTAGTTTGGATATCCTTCCTTGATAAATGATAGATAAGAAGTCATTTGACAGACTCTTCCTCTCAATGGCCGGTCACTGCTCTTTCCTTAATCTCTGTCTGTTGTCTGTCTCTCTGTCTGTTTTCAGGGGAGGAGTAAGTCCTGCGGCCTTTGCTTCAGCGATGGAAAGTGCCGCATCGACTACATCCTGGTTTACAGGAAGTCCAGCTCGCAGTCAGAGAAGAGGGAGATATTTGAGCGGAACGTCCGTGCAGAGGGCTTACAGATGGAGAAGGAGGTAAAGAGCAGAGACACCTGCTGTTTATTTCATTGTGATGACGAGAGACAAAGACTATTATCCTCGCCTTGCCTGTCTCATTTGATTAGTAAAACATTTGGAAGTGCTTTTGAAGGAAACACTTAATTGGATATAATTCCAAACTACTAAGGTGAAAGAGAATTAATAGATAATTATGTCTTGTCAAATCTTTTAGTGGGTTTTGTATTAAACAGTTAAATTATTTAGTATTCAAAATGTTGAATAAAGAGGCTGAAGTTACAAGAGTTTAGTGTCTTCTTAAACTGCATACATTAGATTTTATGACAGCACAACACAACACTGACCTAATTTTAGCCAAGTTGATGAGGCAAGTGTGTTTATTCATTTAATACATTCAGCAGACACTCAGCAACACTGTGTTGTTGTAGTGTAATGTCCACATTATTATATTTTATGTACTGTGCTGTTTATAGTACCATATTTTCTGTTCTGTGTTTTTTTGTTTACCTACCCAGGACATCAGGTGCAGTTTAACTGCTAGCGTTCTCTGGTACAAATACTTTTAACTGTTCCACCATCTCTGTAAGAATAAACAAACAAAATTAAATAAACATTAGCTTTTTTTCAATTGGTGGTCTCGCCAGTCCAATATTCATTCTACTTTTGTCCCAGTTTTGGTCTCCACCAACTCCTGACGAAATGTAGCTCTTTAGCAACATCATGTTCACCGACTAGCTGTTAACTTTGTCTGCTGCTTGGTTCTGGGAAGGTAGTGTACATTGAGTTTGTCATAGCTTGTTTTTTGCTGAAAACGGCTGCCTGCTTTAGCTGTAGACAACGTGGATAAAAGTGATAACACCACTGAAACAAAACAGAGGGCTGAAAGACGCTAAAACACATCACAGTGCTCCACAGAGTCGCAGAGTCTATGTAAAAATATTGATTGATTGATTGATTGATTGATTGATTGATTGAGCAGCTTTTAACTCAATGTTTTCGTATTGCCAGCAGCCTGAAAAACAATTGACAATGAAAAAAAAAATCTATTTTGGAATGCACTGTAATGTAGAAAAACAAATATTCTTATTTGAACATTTTAATCACCTAATGTGACATATTTACATCATGAATTAATACAAATTAAAAAATCTAAATCATCAAAATTCTAATTTAGCCTATAATAACCCTAAAGAGAGACCTGAGGTCAGGCTCAGCTACAGAGCAGTGCTCCCTCAGCTGAGGGGGATTAAATGTCCCGGTGAAGGGCACCTCAGCAGGGCAGGCGTTATAGTCACATGGCTCCGCCTGAATAATGGCCTTCATAATCACATCAAGCCTCCATCTCTGTTTTGAGAAAAGTTATTTTTGCTCTCACTGTTCGATGGAGGGATTTTTTCGCTTTCTGCACATGCAGCCAAGCAAAAATAGCCTCTTCTTTGAAAACTGATGATTGGTAGGTTCCTGCACTGACAGAGAATTAGCTTTGCTGCGTACTTTGGCAAACCTGCCGCTGCATTGATATTGTGCAACATGAATCAATACCAATTTGTGTGAAGAAGCAATTTCATACCCATTCCTATAATGCATGTAATCTCAGCGGCCAGACTGCTGAATGTTAAAATGCTCTGAGCCTTTGTGCCCAGTCTGACGACGGAGCGCTGTTGTGACGTTCATCGGTGAGCCATCACTCTTATAGCCAAAACTAATCTGGTGATAGACATTTTCTCACTTGCTGTTCCTTATTTAGCAAAACTTGTCCCTTGAAAGAGTAGGAGATGTGGTTGTTGTGATTTGTGTGTGTCTCTGTGTGTGTCTGTGTGTGTTAACTTCTGGACTACTTCCCAATGCAGTAGCATCAAGGTCATCATTATCTGGAACATTGCAGAGGAAGACAACGATTCTTGTCTCCTCCAGCAGCCCACTTGTTTTTCTTGCATGGAGTCATTTTGTTATTTTTAGGTCTCTTTCCACTTAGCTCCTGATTCCTGTACCTTTAGACTGACTCCTACTCTGTCAGGAAGTGCAGGTAGACGGCTGAAAAGAGCTGAAGCGAGCAAACACATTGATGTATAATGGATGTTGATGCTGCTGCCTGCACCGAGATGCTATTTTGTAGTCCTATCTATTTTAGCTATCTTAAATTATTGCTGGACTTAAATTCGTGTGTGTGTTTGGTTTCTCTACAGGCCTCTGTAACAAACAGTGACGTGATTTTTCTGAAGCTTCACGCACCGTGGGACGTTCTCTGTCGCTACGCAGAGCTCATGAACATTCGCATGCCTTTTAGGTGAGACAGCAAATGTAACTTGCATTAAGCGTGCCTCTCCTAAGGTCTAAAAATGTGTTTTATGCATTTTATTACTTATAAAACATTTGTAAAGGCAGTTGTTCTGAATATTTTAAAGGTGCAATATTCATTCATACTCAAAACAAATAAGGGGCAGCATATCACCAGAGAAACTGCTAACTGCTGCTAA
This sequence comes from Pagrus pagrus, assembly GCF_965226575.1. Lineage (NCBI taxonomy): Eukaryota > Metazoa > Chordata > Actinopteri > Spariformes > Sparidae > Pagrus > Pagrus pagrus. Next base: position 17,979,451 of record NC_140205.1, on the reverse strand, counting down.
CTGTACAGTATCTACCATTGGCTAGTTAGCTCAGTTAGCCGTGCAACTAGCACAGCAGCTTGGGACCGGGACAGGCCAGGGCTAGCTGGTTAGCATGCTAAATACAATAGATATCTCTGCAGTGTTTCCCACAGAATCAGACTTTAATTGTGGCGGCGGTTGTCATGTTTTGTTCTATGACACACAATCAGTTAATACCCCACATAAAAACATAGTAGAACAGGTAATTGCAGTTGTAACAGAAGCAGTAATAGTAATTGTAGTATCAGTAGTAGCAGCACCATTCATTTGTGTAATCATCCTCATTGTTGAACTGTATTAAGTACTAATTATTCCCTCATGTTCCAGGAGGAAAATCTTTTACATGCATCGAAGGCACAAGTTCATGAGCAGGTGAGGCGGCATGAGATTAGCTGACAAAGCACAACTCTGCTCCGCTCCGGCATCTTTAACACAAACTTCACTTGCAGGATGGAGAAGCGCATCAACAAGTTCCGGGGGTGGCTTCCCCGCAAGCCCATGAAGTTCGACAACAACACTCTGCCCGACCTGGAGGAGAACGAGAGCTTTACCGCCCCCTTCAGTCGATCAAGGATACATCAGTGAGTGTTTGTACAGCTGTGCTTTAAAAACCCGTCCCACAGAAATGACTGGAGCTTTATCTTGTGCTGCTGCCTGGTGTTTTCCATTTCCTCTTTAATTGTTTTTCCACTTGAAAATCTCTCCGTTGCCTTTCTCATACAAATTGACCCACCACACACACACACACACACACACACACACACACACACACACAAATCATTCAGACAGATTTTTAATAACTGGTTCGTTTCACTGCAGTTTCATCATCCACAACAAAGACACTTTTTTCAACAACGCCACCAGGAGTCGCATTGTCCACCACATCCTCCAGCGGGTCAAATATGAGGAGGGTAAAAATAAGATGGGTGAGTTTTTCCCTTGGCAGTATGACAAATTCCAAATTAAAGGAAAATGGCTGCTAACTCGAGAAGGGGTGCACAAAGAAAATGGAAGAAATAGAGTATCTGACATTCAAGTCCCTCTTTGTCCAAATACACCACTTTTTGTGCAGTTAACACAAGTGTTTAAGTTAGTAACTTCACTTTTCACAGTTAGCATTGTACATATTGTTAAAAGCATTCATTATTCATCTTTTTATGTAGTGTTTTTACCATTTTTGATCATTTTGATAATCACCTCAATAGCCATGTTAGCCAGTCAGCTAGCCTAGCTGGCTGCTAAAATGGGGAAAAGCACCTTCAAGTTTATGAGCAATGTGGTCGGACCGTTACAGCTCAGTTTTATAAGATGGTGCACGTCAGTTACTTTAATGTTTGGCAGCTTTTCCAAGCATCGTGTTTGAAAATGAGCCACAGCTACCTAACGTTAGCTAACGTTGGAGCTGCACTGAGTGACTAGCTAATGTTGCTAACGTTTATCTAAGACACTGAGGTGATTATCAAAATGAAAAAAACATAAAAAACATCACACTATTGATAATATGTACAATGGGTTACACCCCGCCTTTCCGAAACCCCGCTGTTCCGAAAATAGACTTCCATTCATCGTAATGCCGTGGTTTCCCATTTTTTCTTAAGACCCCGCTATTCCGAAAAGGCAATTGTGGTACCCCTGACCCTAACCCCTAACCATAACCATATTGGGAAGTAATTGGAAGTTGAAAGTCGGATTCGGAACAGCGGTGTGTCGGAGTGGGGTGTGTCGGGATGGAGGGGTTTCGGAATGTCAGGCTGTTCCCTGTACAATGCTAACGCTAAAAAATAGAAGGAACTAACTAAACTAACCAGCTAACTATTTCCAAGTTGACTCTACGTGATGTTACCTTTGCCTCCAACCTTTGTTATCACCTTATAGTCCTGTAAAAGGGGCTCCATGGAACTTCTGTGTTAGAAGAAGCCGAAGAAGCTAGAAGCCGGTCGTTTAGGCTAGCGGACCCCATTTCTAAACTGATGTTAGCTACTGTTGTCCTTTCTTGTTGCCTCTTCTTTAATGCCAAGCTTACATTAGACTACTGTGAGGCAGATGTATACAAAGCATCAGCCCTTTACCTTTATCCATGATTTTAACATCTACAGTGTTGAATTTGAAATGGTCCTCAGGCATCTGTTGCTCGGGAAGGCTTGACGTTACGAAACCCCTCCATTCCGACACACCCCACTCTGACACACCGCTGTTCCGAATCCGACTTTCAACTTCCAATTACTTCCCAATATGGTTAGGGTCAGGGGTTCCACAATAGCCTTTTCAGAATAGCGGGGTCTTTAGAAATAATGGGAAACCATGCCATTACGATGAATGGAAGTCTTTTTTCGGAACAGCAGGGTTTCGGAAAGGCGGGGTTGAACCCTGTTGCTCCTCATTCATGATTCTCTGTTTCTGATTCCAGGACTCAATCGTCTTTTGAGCAATAATTCATATGAGGCAGCTTTTCCGCTTCATGAGGTAATAATCCACAAAGCCGTACATTAAATTCTGTGTCATTTTTGTAACAGATTCCATGTGATGGTATCACACTGATAAATACATGGATTATCCATGTCTGTCTACTTGTGTGTGCCTTGACTCTAACAGGGGAGATACCACAGCAAAAACTCCATCAGAACACACGGAGCAGAGAACCACCGGCACCTGCTGTACGAGTGTTGGGCCTGGTGGGGGGTGTGGTACAAGTACCAACCGCTGGACCTCATCAGGTAACTGCAGTCAGACATGTAGAGGGGGTTAAAGGTCACATTTAAAATCCGAACATGGTGACAGGTAGTCAGTTTATTTCTCTATGAATGTATTTCAAAAAACACTCAAAGAAAACCTCACGCTCTCTCCTCCTGTGCTCTGCCGGTGTTTCAGGAGGTATTTTGGAGAGAAGATCGGTCTGTACTTCGCCTGGCTCGGCTGGTACACGGGGATGCTGTTTCCTGCGGCGCTGGTCGGCCTCTTCGTATTCCTGTACGGCCTCTTCACGCTGGAGCACTGCCAGGTCAGGTAAACACACCTCCTCTTTTCTATGAGAACAATAAGTGTCCCTAGAGCTGGTAGTTGTATTGTATTTGAAGCATTTTTAAAACACACTGGAAACACCAGCAATAAACTGAAACAGCTTTCTACTCAACATAACTCTGGCTTGAGTTCCAGGAAGCATACTGACACTTTCTCCAACCCTTACTGAGATTAACTGTCTTGTGTTTTCACCATTGCTTGACATATAACACCATTATTTGAGTCTGACGGGCTAACTGTTGTTCTCCAGTAAAGAAATCTGCCAGGCCACTGACATCATCATGTGCCCCATCTGCGACCAGTACTGCCCCTACCTGAGACTGTCAGACAGCTGCATCTACGCCAAGGTAGTGTCACCACAGCACGGGGACGAAATGTTCCAGACAGCTGTTGTGCGCTTTGTTATTGTACTCTTGGAATAAATGCCAATTAAGAGCTAGAACACAGTTTGTAAGTGAGAGCCACCTTGTGTTTTTTGCAGAGGTGCTCTGAACACCTCCAGTTGAGGCAATCTTCAACTCAGAGCTGAAAAGCACACAGAGTCATTGTCAGACTGTCAGTGGCTCGTCCTTAAATACATGTAATAACACGCCTTGGGCTGATAATCATCCAGGCGGAGCTCTTGGATGAGATAGTGGTACTTCCTGTGATTGCTCCTTCCATCTCCGTGTCTAGCATTTTATCTGGGAACAGCCTCTCACTCTCAGTCGGACCCAGAACTCCTTTCTGTGGCTCCTTGAAGTGGCTATCTATCTAATCAAAAGGAAGTTAACTACTTCTAGCTAGCCAAAACAAAAAGGTACTGCGAAATCATGGGTAGGCTAAGGACAAGTGATTTGGTGGTTGCCTGGCGACAATCAAAAAAATTGGTCTGCACTGCTCTTTATTTAAATTGTGGGCTTAATTAAAAAGGCAGTGTGATGCGCAGGTTGCTGAACACGCTCTGTCTGATCGGCCCTAGTGAAAATTATTATTGGTCTGGGACTGAAGCTAAACTACATTTGTCCTTTCTTCTCCTCAGGTCACCCATCTCTTCGACAATGGGGCAACTGTTTTCTTTGCTGTATTCATGGCTGTTTGGGGTAAGCTGAACAGTTCATGGCTAATGTCTTAGCAAGAATGTTGCATCTTTACGCACCCAGCAAACACATAACAACAATAGCAATAACTTGGAGTCATGTTTCTGTTCACCTGGTGTCCAAAACAGCACGTCATTTAGCTCTGTTTTGGTCTCCACCAGCTGCCGGGGGGAATATCTGGCTTTTTGGCTGCTAAATCCACCATGTTCACCAGCTAGTCAAAAACATTGGTTCTAGGCAGGTAGCTGGACGTGTAGCTGATGAGAGCGGTGACACTGAAGAAAAACATTAACGTTGCGGGCTGTGAAACCGAAAGATGCTGAAATGCACCTTAGAAGCGACTCTGTTTGCTGAGCTGGGTAATAATCCTCTGTGGTTTCATCAATATGATCAACACCTTTCACATTACACACAGTCTCTTGATCCATTGTTCATATAAAAATGTATTATTTCAGTTTATTTTTCATTGAAATGATGCAAAAATATTGGAAATCTCAAAAAATAAAACTATTATTGCCACAGTTAAGAACTACACATTACAGCGTTGCATATAGATTGTACACAGTTTAAAATTTTTTCCTACACATTTCATTTACTTTTGGTCGATGCAACTTGTCAGTTCTGAACGAGGTCCCAGGGTATAGAAGGTGCAAACAGAGAGTGTTTAATGGGTTCATATTGTTCAGCTGCTGCAGGCGTGGCGGGGGATGGAGCAGCAGGAGCAGCAGCGCTACAGAGCTGATAGCTGGCCTGTTTGTAAATGTCAGGGTGGCAGGATGAGGCTGAGGAACACAAAAGAAAGGGAAAAATGAAATATGTGGTTCATATCTGTTAGCAGTATTTGCAGTTACAATGAAACTTTAACAGGAGAGTTTTCATTATAAAAACACATCTTTTCTATCTTTTATAGCTAGTCCCTCCCGTGGATGTTATCATATCAGTCGTATTGATATTAAATATTGTATGCATTGTCCGCAGACTAAATGCTCACCAATGAGTTTCTTAACGGCATCTGGGTGTTTGAGAGCCTCTCGTACTCTGTTGTCCAGTCTCAGAAATCTCAGCATGAAGAACAGAGCCAAACACAGCTGCAGGGCAAAGGTCAACACACCCAGCACGACGATGGTGTTGTTAACTGTTGAGGGTAAAGAAGAGGGAAAGATGTGGCGTAGTGCAGAGGTGAGACACGCTGCCAGGACACGTGCATTTCAACTTAAAGTGCATGTAAGCATTGTACTACCAAATACTCAATCCAAGTGCCATCAGATTTAAACCTTCAGTGGAGTTGTTATGTAACCAAAAGCTTCTAATCTACAGTACTTAAATCAAAGTGAGGACATGTTAGAGTTGTTTAATTCATGGATAGTAAGTGATGTGCCGTTATACCTGCTAATGAAAGCAGTGCAGGCCCTGTTGCATTAGTGTGTGTTAATAATTCATACACTCAGACATATTCAGACAATGTTCTCATCACAGTGGAAACCATATCAGTTTCACCCTTATGAATATTTAATGGTGACTTGCAAGTATAGTGACACGAATATCAAGTCATGGCAGGAGTAAAGAATGAATGAAATGTAAAGCAAAAAGAAATTAAATCATCACTTTACCCAGAATTGAAACTTCAGTCATTATCTCCTCCACCCCCATGCTAATTGAAATTCAGGTGAAATGACGTAATCCACAAATCATTTCTGGAGCTTCACAGCAAAAGAGCATTGGATCATTCTCCTAAACAACTGAAGCAGCTGGGGACTTGTTTTAAAATGTATAACCACTCATACCGCTCATCCAGCGTAATCCAAGTCTCTGGAAATTGAAAAGACGTTTTTTTACACTCTCAACATGCGGCCGAGCTTGTGCAACCACTTCAGACCCCTAAATCTTTGATATTTGCAGCTACGGCGAAAATTTGAGCTGAAAAAAGTGTTTAAATAAAGTATTTTTAAATCAATTTGGGATCCTGGGGCTTCCAGAGACTCAGTCCCCATCTACTCAAGTTGTTAAGGAGAATGTAGCAACTCTGTTTTGCTGTGACTGCGAAACTTCACAAGTTTCCATTGGCACGAAGCAGATGACTTAATTTTCATTTCTGGGTGAACTTATCCTTTAAGGAATTACTTGTGACAAAGAAATCACACCATTTTGACTACTAGGAATCTATATTTCATCGGAGATTTCACAGTACCAGCTGATGATAGCTGCGGCGTCAACTCCAAGTGGGTGACCTCTGGCTGAGAGGAGCCCAGGGTCAGGTTCTGGTTCTGGAGGAATCCCATCAGATATGTCACTGACATTGAAAAACAAAGCCATGTGAAAAACAGCCTTTTAACACTTCCTGCATTGTACTTATTCAAGTGAACAGACCAAAATTCATGTCATGTATTTATAGCTGTTACGTATTATTTAAAGGTGCACTATGTACGAATTTTAGTAATAGAATAGTAATTGTGAGGTTGTGACATCTATGTAGTCTGTTGCAGAGATAACTATTGAAGTTAGCATGCTAACCAGCTAGCCCTGGCCCATCCTGGTGCAGAGCTCCTGTGCTAGCGGTGTAAACACAACCCCCCTGGTGCTCCGAGCTCCCAGTCCGGACCGCTAGCTGCACGACTACCCGAGCTAACCGGCTAACTGCAGCTACAGTTAGCAGCAGAAATTATGCATTTGATGTTTGTAGCAGAACAGGCAGTACAATATTTTTAGAAAGATGTTGTTTTAAACACCATTTTATAATGTCAGCGTGCTTTCAGATGTTTATTGTAGGGTGTTAAGGTCTACCTCTTATCTCGTCTGCAAACTAACTTTAACACACAGCACAGTGCAACGTGCTGAGTCATCAACCTATTGAAATGCGAGTTTGAAACGAGCTTTGTTTGCATAAGCGTTAAAAAGCATCATTTAAAGTTTAAGTTAAAACTACAGAAATAGTTTCAACAATGACAGACTTAAGATTTATTTATTTTTTTAAACATGAGACAAAACATGAAGCTGTATGGGTGCAGTAAAAACCTTACTTTAAAATTAAAAGATCTGAGTTTGTTAAGAGAAGTGCATACAGCTGAGTAAAATATAAAACAAGCTATATGCATGCTTATAAAAACACATGATACATGACTCATATGGAAATCTGATTGAAAACATGCCAAACTGATATGAAGGTTTTGTACAGAGCACCAGGATCCTGGTGGAGAATGTTCCTCTGCGAAGAGCAAAGTGGAAGATTGAACTGTTTTCACAGCTGAGTCAATGTCTGCACATACTTACATAATATTACAGTTAAACGTTATTATATCCTCTTTAGAGAGAAGTCTAATAGAAATTCTAGTAACGTACTGACCTTACAGTCGCTGCTTCTCCGTGTTGGAAGTTGCTGTTGCCGCTGCTGTCCAAATGAATATATTTCTGGGTTCGACTGCTGCAGAGAACCAGCTCAAATCCCTTCATTAAGGATCCTCAGAAGTGCGCTCCCCTGCCGGCTTCACATGGGAAGCCGTGCCCTTCTCAGACAGCTGAGCCTTGACATTCAAAAAACGTTCAATGGGAATGTGGACGTGAAAGAGAAAAACAAACAACCAGAATTAGTTTGGAATTCTTACGATGAAAGCTTATGATCAGTGTGAGCGGAGCTCCGGTTGTCGGTGGAGAGGCTGGTAAACAGGCGCAATAAGTAAGCTATCCACAGGACTTTGTTCCACGCACTGTGTCTGAGGGCAACCTCTCCATGAGGTAATGAGTGAGTGTCATTGTAAACACTGAAGTCAGACACTATTTTGGCACTTTGCAGAGGAACAATGTCAACACAGTTTGATCATCTCATCATCAAACAGGCGAGTCATTGAGGATTGAGCCAATCACATGGGGTGATAACAGGGCCCCGCTTCTTCATGGATAATTACATTACTCAGATTAAAGGAACAGTTCCCTCAAAAATTAAATTTCAGTCATTATCTACCCTCTAGAAGAGAATAACCAAGATTGTTTTAGCCTGATAACAGCATGTCAGCATGAATTAGTTTGACCTTTTGGTCACATGAGGGATTTTGGTTCTTGTCCCCCAAATGTCCAATTTAGGTGAAGATGTAGGTGTAACACTGGCACTGGCTGATTTAGTTCTTTTAGGTTTGCCTGTTGCACAATGACACAGTGTATGGCTTTGTCATGTTTCAAAAAAGAAATGACTTTTAGTTTTATCCACAGGTGCACCTGCTACTACAGGCTGTGACAAATTATGTAGTTTAGCATAAGGCACTACCACACTACTTTTTGTGACCTACAATGTACTGCAGAGTATATAACCATCATTAAATCCTTATAACACGTTTCTTTAAAAAGTACAGAAAATAAAAAAAAAACATACAAAGAACAAACATTTTAAAAAATACTAGATCGTAAAATAAGTTAAAATAATAATAATAATAATAATAATAATAATAATAATAATAATATGGCAAGAGTGGGATGATAAAAACCCAGCAACATTTTAAATATCTTTGAACACTTTCCCATAAAATAAAGTTTTAAGTCTGATCTCACCTTTGGTCACAAGTTAGGATCGAGCAACAACATCCACAGATCGCTGATATAACTTGGAGCAATGCCAGTTACACTTGAGACGCTGAGAATTTTAAAATGAACACATAACAGGACAAGCAAAGCTGTGAGCTCATACTTCTTGGTGCATGTTAAAATTCAGGCTCCTTCAGTTCAAATATTTGCTGAAAACAAACGAGTGGTGGGCCTAAAGGGAAAATCAATACAACTGTTTAACTTTAAAACGTTTGACTTTAAATGTGTTTAAATCTGAAGGAGACAAAAAATATTGGATTGTACTCATTACTCATTGCTGTCATCAACACTATTTCAAGCAGGCAGCTGTTATCAACATACAAGCTCAAACTTACTGTACACTACCTGCCCACTACCAAATGGCAGACAGACAGAGGAAGCCATTAGCTACTCAACATCCAAGATGTTTCCTCAGGGGCTGGTGGAGAGGAAACACAGGCAAAAATAAGGAAGAGGAGCTGTTTGTTTATGTGTTCCACATAACAACTCTATAAGATGATAATATGTCAATGATGTGTTGTTCACAGCTCGTTCCACTGCCCCAAAGTGGCCAGAAGAAATCCTTAAAACAACAGGGAGGCAGCAAGAATGTGATTTAGTGTTTAAAAGGTCTGATAAAGTAAACTTATGCAAGGAAAAATAGAATATTTGCCTCCCAGTCATACTGAGTGTTTTACCCTGAAGGTAATATCAGACGTTATGAGGGGTACCATCAAACACATTGTGATTAACACTGGTTTTACTGTTTTCACTGACAGAAACAGTCATATAAAACACCTGACGCTGTTGTATTCATGTTCCAGCAACAGTCTTCCTGGAGTTCTGGAAGAGGCGCCGAGCTGTCCTCGCATACGACTGGGACCTCATCGACTGGGAGGAAGAGGAGGTGAAGTACTTTTAATCTGCTCCCTTTCAGACCGAATGAATGTCGTGAGTGAATATACAAAATTGCTGCCATTAACGGGTCTATTTTGAGAGAGTTTGTAATTTGATTATCTAGCTTGTTGCTCTTTGGCTTCACCCAGAGAGATTTCAAGCCAAAAAATGGCAACATTTCAGCCTTCACAGCAGCTCTGCCCTTTAGAAATGTTCGCCTGTAGTGCTTTTTTCGGTCTATGCCAGTCTGCAGGATACATTTAAAAAGGGGGAAAACGTTTTACTGAGCGCCTGCACCAGGGGAGCCTGTCTCTGTCTGAGTTATGACTCAGTGAAAATGTACAATTTTAACACTTGTACAATGGAAGCTCTTACGAACTGAGACCCCTACACAGTTGTCTTATTAACATTTGGTTCTATCAGACATTTTTGTGGGTTCAGAATGTTCTCGCCTGTCTTACGTATCAATCTCCAACCCTCGTCTGTCAGTCAGTCAGTCAAACTGGTAAATGTGCCCTTTGAAAGGCTGCTGTTAGTGGGTGTGAAGTGACTCAGAGTCTCAGTCTGCTTTGTACAGAACGAAGACAAGACAGATAATAAACTCTTTGACTCCTCTCATCAAAAGCTTCCAGATATAACTGTGGCTAACTGCACAATTGATGCGGGGGCTTGGTTATAAACAGTGGTGTCGCTGACAACACTGTCCACGTGAATATGCCTAGCTTGATGCTAAACCCAAAAAACATGTGCCCAAAAATAATTATTCATATCTGTGCATGTTCAGTACATTCCCTCGCCAACTATGTTCTGAGCACAATCCTCGAAAAGAAGAATGTTTATTAATGTATGGACTCCCAAAGTGTTCCATTTTAATTATACACATGAGACATTATGAAATACATTGTCACACGAATAAAGTAAAATACAGATTTGAACAGAGAATGTGAAATTATTGAATAAAGTGTAAAAACTCAACTTTATTTTAGTACAGAGAATATCATTTTTATATCCCATATGCCGTCTTTCAGAAGTCGTTTTATCACACAGAATTTCCCCCAATGACACGTTTATTTCATATTCTCATAAAGTCACTTTTGATTGTTTTCACCAATCATTGCCCCCTTGCATAAAACTACTAATACATTTAGACAGTTAGCTCCTGTTAGCGAGGGCAACATGTGGTGCACAGAAACAATATGCAACCTCTCCTTTTATTTACCTGACTGGCTGAACTACTCTAGCTGGACTGGCTGTTAACACCTGTTGCTAGCTGGTGAGTTCAGTGTCTCCTCGGCAGTGTCGTGTTTGTGCCTTATCTTTTCGTGTGGTCACTCCCGCTAACAGAAACTAGCTAGTTAGATCGTAGTTAGATGTTATGTTTTTATAATTTACTTTGAGAAAGCCCTTATTGGTGGAAAGGGTAATAAGTATGTAAAAATGTAACACTGCTGGATGGCAAAGGGCAAGAACTGATTAAAACTCTACTGTCACTATGAAAGTTTTCGATTAAAGAATAACAATGAACTTTTCATTTGAAAAAGTATACATTATCAATGTATATTAAAGGAAAATAATGATAAAATGACAATTCATTAGAAATGTATTAAATGTAATGGCTCCTTTATATATCCTACTCTCATACATTAATATGATTATTGTATAACGTCTTCTTCTATGTAATTAATATGGAATAAATGAGCTCAGATCATTAAACGATACCAAATCTATAAATCCTCTGTAGTACTTTTTAAGCATTTTTTTCCTCAGAGAGGGGAAATTAACTCCGCCTATGCCCATGTAAGGAAACTGACGAAGCTGTACTTGATTGATAAGTCAGGAAATAAAATACAGTACATGCACACTTACTGTATGTGCTGTATTTTAGCCATTCATATGTATAATTTAAAGTTTTGACACTGGTGTTGGGTCTTCTTCTTTCTCTTGTACATTGCTTTTAACACTCCTGCAAATGGAATACATCATTTATTTCACATTGTCTGTGCGTATATAGAAATTTATAGAAAGCATCTCACCTTTACTGGTAGAGTTTGCTTACATATCTTGTCCTCTCTCTTCCAGGAGGAAATACGCCCCCAGTTTGAGGCCAAATACTCCAAGAAGGAGAGGATGAATCCTATATCTGGGAAGCCTGAGCCTTACCAGGCCTTCACTGACAAATACAGCCGCCTCGTCGTCTCAACATCTGGGATTTTCTTCATGGTGAGTTCGTAGGGAAATAAGTAAACTAGCAGGTGTTCCACAATCACCTTCGTATGTACCCTTACAATCTTTATTTACAGTTTTTATTTAAAGGGGAAGTCTTGCCACCATCTTTTATTATTGTAGATTTCAATTATTCTTCTGCATATGCCTTTTATTAGCAGTACATCATGCGGTTTATTTTTTTCAGTATAGCATAGTACAGTGTAAGAGCAATGTAAAGTTAATTGTATATGCACTAATGGTATTTTTGCGTGTCACCATGATGTCACAGATCCTGGTGGTGATCGCCGCTGTGTTCGGCATCGTCATCTACCGCGTGATCACCGTCAGCACCTTCGCCGCCTTCGGCTGGGCTCTCATCAGGAACAACTCTCAGGTGGCGACCACGGGGACGGCAGTCTGCATCAACTTCTGCATCATCATGCTGCTCAACGTGGTGAGTGCCTGCTGTCCATCAGCAACAATGGTGCAGAGATGAGGCGGTACATAAAAAAGTGATCATCAGATTTGACGCTTTTGCCATTTGTACATGTAAATACTAAATGTACAGGCTTTTAATAGGTTGTTGTTAAGCAATACTAAAAATCTACAATCAATTTAACTTCTTCCCTAACTAATGGCCAACATTGTACTTTTTTTTTTTTTTTTTAGCTGTATGAAAAAGTTGCTCTTCTTCTCACTAATTTAGGTAAGTTGATTGCAGATCTAATATTTTTGAGGCTGAAGGGTGTTTATGGTTTAGTGGCTTAGTCTTTACTAAAAGTGCATCATGTCTGCATGCCTTTGTGAAGGAACTGTGTGGCTCCAGAATCTGTAACCTACTGTATTAGTGTATCTCAGCGTTCCTCCTTCCTCTCTGTGCCACCACAGAACAGCCCAGGACAGAGTCAGAGTGGGAGAACAGCTTCACCCTCAAGATGTTCCTGTTTCAGTTCGTCAATCTCAACAGCTCAACCTTCTACATCGCCTTCTTTCTGGGAAGGTGAGGAAGTCACGACATGACATAGGTGTTGTCTTTTCCTGGTTTTAAAGGCAGCATCACAGTAAAATGATGCCAGCCCTGCCTGTAATATAGTAATAATAATAAAATTATAAAATAAAAAGACAGAGGATTAAGACAGAGATAAAAAACAAACAAAAATAGAGAAGAGAAAACCAAATGAATGTAAGAGTTACATTACAATTCCAAATTATTTACATTTGTTGTTATTTATTCTCCCTTATGTGCCAGTGGAAAAAATCTTCATTACAAAAATAATAATTGTTTATTATCATTGAGGAGCACAAAGTTGATTGTGCAAATGTATGAAAACAACGTCTAATATAACCTTCTTTGACAGTAAAAAATATTCTTAGTCACTTACTTAGATAAGTAATAAGATGTTTTCAGTACTTGCATAGCTCTACAAACTGATGGCAGGGATGTAACGAGGCAGTAGCTCATTAATGTGCCAGCGCAGTGTTGATGTGACACAGCAGATAACAACCAGCCGCTGCTATTGATGAATGTCATCTTATTTGCTGATAAGCTGATAGCAGTCAACAAGGCAAATATTGGCTGATGACAATGTTCAGCCGATAAATCAATGCATCCCTAATTTTGGTCGGAGTCCTGGCCTTGTCAGGACGAATGTAACTGAAAAGCTGTACTGCGAAGACTGTTTTACTTGTGGCGACAGCGCATATTGATTTTCCAACAGGAGCTTTTGGTCTGTCAGTATAATATGACTAAACGTCAATATGTTAGACATCTTGATGACCACTGCAAAGTCTGCTGATGCTGAATATTATTAAAGCTGCCACCTGACGTAGTTTTTTCCCTGGCCGACAGGTTCACAGGCCGGCCCGGTGCATATCTCCGCCTCATCAATCGCTGGAAACTGGAAGAAGTGAGTCATTACTTTGCTCTCCCATGGGAGAATAACAGCAAAGCATTATGGATCTAAGTTTTTCTAAATTGGATGCTTAGCTATTATTGTATGCCCACCAGCAGGCATTTAACCCCCAGCTGGCAGATGCAGGGAATCAACACACACTGAAGTGGTCTAAGGGGAGAAAAAGAGCCTGAGCAGGCGCTTTTAGGTGCTGAGCTAATGTGCTCCCACTTGTTCCCACGGCTGCTGAAGTGGAAATGGAAAAAATTCTGTATAATGTGACATGTGCAGCACAAGTGCAGCCTCAGTCGGCCTTTTGTGGCAATTTAATGTACCCTAGGCTGTACAGTATTAGGTTTTGTGATGATGTTGGAGGGGAGAGATTACAACTCATAAAGAAATAAGGGCAAACCTGCTGTAGCTGTGACCTCTGCGGCAAATTTCCGCCTCATAGATAGAAAGATGCAGTTGCTGTGAGGTGGACACGGCTTCATGGACTAGTGAAGTGATGGGCAGTGCATTGCAGTAGCGCACATCCAAAGACCATTTAATTCAATTTAACGTAATTTAATTTAATCATGTGCTGGATGATGGATTATGAGAACATGTAAAACAACAAGGTCTGCACACTGCAGCTCCCTTAAGGGCAAGTTTATGAGTACATCCACAAGTTAAGAAGGAGAGCGTCACTCAAAACATCACTTGTTTCCAGTATATGAAAGAGTGCAATTATGAAACCATCATTTGGATGTATGAAAGGGGCGTGGTTAAAATGTGGGGGCGGGGCAAGCTGTCATCAATTATCAAGGAGCTCTGCCCAGTCCAAGTCTAACTAACTGGAGGGGAGTTGCAGGCTTTTATACTCTGTGTGGGAGTGTCCTTACAGAGTCAGAGCTCTGAGTTTCAGAGTCGTTAGGGCCACTTCATGTGGGTTGCTAGGGCTAGGTGAGCCCAGGTGTGAATGGTTGTTAAGCTGTCTGGGGAGGGAACTCAGTACTGCATTGTAGGTGGTCGATAAGTGGGCATATACAGTCAGTCAGTCAGCTGTCCTTTGGCTCATGACTCAATGTTTCCGCAGATTTTATGCAAGTCTGTGAATCCATTTAGAAGTTTTTCACCTTTTTGTTATTATACTTTCCCATTGCTACGCCTTCTTTTAGCCTTTTTGCATTAACACACACACACACACCTTCACATACACATTAGACCAAATTTTAGCCTCCTAGGGTTAAACTGTGGCTGCCAAAAGGTCTAAGCCATGATTATAAAACAACTCTGTTCTAAACTCTAAATCAATGACAAGAAACACAACCAGTACATTACCAGAATAAATGTTAAACATCAGACAGTGTATTTCCTATTGGTATATAAAAAAAAACATACAGTATAGTGCACACTGAATACAGTTTGGCATAGAATTACAGAATAACTGACTAATTCACATCAAGTCGCCTGTGCCTTGGCCGAAAAAGCTGCACTTGAACAAATTGCAGACACTATAGTCGACAGCCAACTAGTGTGTATGTTCTGCATCTGCACAAGAGGAAATACCTTTCCAATCAGCCAGTTGGCTGTAAAAGTGCCAACGTTGCAGGACACACTGCAAAAACTATGGCCTCAGCCACTTAGTGACCATCCAGACATTGGTAGACTGCCAACCATCGTCGGCCAATGACACACACCCATAGATCCCCTTATATTTCCACTTATGTCGCCTGATTGGGCCTCTTCTCAGGACTGTGTCACCATGTACAGGCTGAGCTTTATTGAGTTTGTATTGCATGTATTTGTGTAGGACGATTTATTCTGCTATCATTCTCATTGGTACATTGATTACATGACATCATAGCTTAACCCGGCTTCCCGCCGATTAGAGGTCTAACCAGCCAGAGTAATTGCGTGTGAGTACAGAGCTGAAAGTAAGTCGCCGTGAGTGATGCTTACAAAACCTGACAGAGCAGTGGTGAGTCCTTGTACGGCAACACACGATGCATCCAGTTTTTGCTTACATTTGAAAAGTGCCATTATTAGCAATGGCTACAGTTTGATTTGACCCTCTCTCTCTGTCTCTGTCTCTCCCTGTTGCTGCAGTGCCATCCCAGTGGCTGTCTCATCGACCTCTGTATGCAGATGGGGATCATCATGGTGCTAAAACAGACCTGGAACAACTTCATGGAGCTCGGCTACCCGTTAGTTGTTTTTTTATAAATGTCAGACATGCAAAGAAGAAGTATTTAAAAAATATCTATCAAAAATGAGAAAATATCCTCAGTCAGATGTACTGTAGTACCAGATGACTGTAGTGCCGAATCTAAAATTAGATCCACTTGGTTCTGGACTGAATCAATCATTTTTCTTCTGTACTTCTGCCAGGCTGATCCAGAACTGGTGGACCCGGCGGAGGCTGAGGAGGGAGCACGGTCCGAAAGCCAAGGCCAGCTTCCCACAGTGGGAGAGGGATTACAACCTACAGCCAATGAATGCCTACGGACTCTTTGATGAATACTTAGAAATGAGTATGTTGCGTCTAAAGTGCCGTATTTAACATGTTCAGCACATATAGCTCCAGTGATTCAAACCCAACCCACATTAGTGCCGCAGCCTTTAATCTTTGATATCCCAGATGCACTGCACACTTTAATCTGCTGTAATACAATTTTCTGAACAATCCAAAAAGATGTTTCATTTGGTGACCCGGCAGCTGCAGTGCATGTTATGTAACTGTGACACAGATTTGTTTTGGATTGAATTTTGGGCTTGGAGCCCGTCCACGTGCTCACATGTTGCACTGTCCAATCAAATCAAACATTTTAACATGGGAACAGACACACAAGAAAATGTAGAAATGGTCCTTCATTTACATTTGTGACTGAGCTGTAATGACAATATTTGTATGTTAAAGGAACAGTTCACTCAAAAATGAAAATTCAATCATTATCTGCTCGCCCTCATGCCGATGGAAAGTCGGGTGAAGTTTCTTAGACCACAAAACATCTCTGGAGATTCACAGTGAAGCAGCGTTGAAACATTCTCCTCAACAGCTGAAGTAACTGGGGACTTGTTTTAAAGTATGTACAAAACGATATACATACAGCTTGTCAGGCATAATCCAAGTCTCAGGAAGCTCAGAGATCCCAAATTGATTTGAGAAGATGTTATTTACACCCTTTTTTAAGCTGAAATCTTCACTGTAGCTGCTAAGATAAAAGCATTGGCGCATACACGTCTGAAGTGGGTAAGCTGAGATTTACAAGCCCTTGTGAACTATGTATAATTCGGTGAGTACCTGCTACCCAGAAGCTTGCGTCACACAACAGAAAGCTCTGTTGAAGTTGCAGCAGGTGCCTTACGTTACATTTTCTGTTTTATCTATATCTACCCATTGCAGCTTCTTTCAATAGTGCAAATATATAAAAAGATGGTTTGTTCTTGTCCTTGATGTTTCAACAGAGAGAAGTGTTTCTTATCGGTGACTCCCAGACTCCCACTACATGACCTGGAAAGACTACAGCTGTGGCTTGCTAATGTGTTTAGCTTAGCAGCTACAGTGAAGATTTCAGCTTGAAAATGGTGTAAATAACGTCTTTTCTAATCAATTTGGGATCTCTGCCCTTCTGGAGCCTTGGATTACACCAGATGGGCTGTAAAGAGCAATTTTAAGTTGTTTTATACATTTTAAAACAAGTCCCCATCTTCTTAAGTTGTTTAGGAGAGTGCTGCAACACTGTTTTGCTCCAGAAATGATTAGCGGACCGCGAAATCTCACCCGACTTTCTTTCTGCATGGGAGTGAGCAGATAATGACAGAATTTTCATTTTTGGCGGAACTGTTCCTTTAACGATGGAAATAATGGCGCGGTGAACTCACACAGAATTATCACTCAATTATGCAACACTTTAGCATCTTTCAGCTCATTGTTTTGGTTTTCCCAGCTTGCAACTGTACTGTTTTGGTCTCCTCTCAGCGCTATCATCAGAGATGTTCTAGACACAGCAGGCAGCTGTCTTCAACAAAAACACTACCTGCCCATTATCAAACAGCAGGCAGGCGAAGTTAGCGACTATTAGGGCATTAAGCAGCTCATAAAAAAGGAGCTAGAGTACTGGACTTATATTCATTTGGTGTTCAGGAACATGACTAAATAAACGATAATGTTGCTCCACATCTGCTGGTTGTATATATACACAACTGTATGCTAACATGTTAGCCCTGATGAACATCTACAGGAGCTATAGGACCTAAGGACTGATGGTTTTGTGTTTGTTTCAGTTTTACAGTTTGGCTTCACCACCATCTTTGTGGCAGCGTTCCCTCTGGCTCCTCTGTTAGCGCTGCTCAACAACATCATTGAGATTCGTTTAGACGCCTACAAGTTTGTCACACAGTGGCGACGACCTCTGCCTTCACAAGCCAAAGACATCGGTAAGTGAAGATGGTACATTTACCTTTTGTCTTTTTAAAGTTTGCCTTCCTGTTTTATGTGGTTTTATGTATAAGGTATTTAAAGTGCAACTGTATTTAGGGATCTGGTACGGCATCCTGGACGGCATCGGCATCTTGTCTGTCATCACCAACGCCTTTGTCATCGCTGTTACCTCAGACTTCATCCCTCGCCTTGTTTACGCCTACAAGTACGGACCCTGTGCGGGTCAGGGTCGAGCAGGGGAGGGGTGAGTGATCATTACACAGATTGTTTTAGTTCCTTTGTGTCTTTTTACTTCGCTCACTTTGTGTCGTGGTGGTTTATTGTGGTTTATTGCTCCTCAGGTGCATGATGGGTTACGTCAACGCCAGTCTCTCAGTATTCCGGGTGTCTGACTTTGAGAAGAGATCAGAGCCCAGGACTACTGGCTCCGAGCTGATCGGAGACGCTGTGAAGTACTGCAGGTTAGTGTGTGTGTGTGTGTGTGTCTGCACAAACAGCCTTCAGTGCTCATCAAGGATAAAATTGCTAAAATTTGTCTGTAATATGTCATCATATGGTTTTTGCTGTGACCGAGCCACAATTAATGTTTTCCTGAGCATCTTTTGAACCAAAAACACAGAGGCATTTTAATTTAATAGGACTTGGCTGCAAGCAGTTGTGCAACCCCAGGATGGATTGCATAACCTATTGTTACCGTATGTAAATCCATCATTTTATCAACGATCCCTATTAGCCGATACACAGGCTCTTAGTGAGCTCCAGGTAAAATATAAATCACAATATATCTCAGATATTATCTCAAATCCGGCTTTAACAAGAATGATAAAGCCCCACTGATTTAAAGCACTGGTTTTCTCATATGTAAAAGCACCTTTCAAGCAACTATTCTGGTATTTAACTGAGGTTTGCTGTATCCTTCCTTCAGTTGTTGAATCACTGACATGAATAGCCGTCATTAGAGCTGCTCTGTGACGGCCTCTGAACTCATCTGTCCGTCTCATCAGGTATCGTGACTACAGGGAGCCTCCGGACTCTGCTGAGCCGTACTCGTACACTCTACAGTTCTGGCACGTCCTGGCAGCCCGGCTCGCATTCATCATTGTATTTGAGGTCAGTGTGTTTTTGATCTTTGACAAGTGACACCAGACAGCAGGCTGGGTGAAGAACGGAGGCCTTGATATTGTTCTGTCGATGCTTTTGACCTTTTTGTACCGTACCATCTCCACCAGTGAGTGCCCCTCTACGTCTAACTCAACATGTTGCTTTAATTTGCTTTGCAGCAAATAAAGAGCTCTGGTGATGTTGTTTATTTTCCCCGTCAGTACTTTTATACCCCAGATCCATTTAACTTGATTGATTAATTCCTCCCTAATCTCACAGAACTATTCAACCCCTTGATGTTTAAAAGAATTAGCGAAACAAACAAACTGAGCTTTAATTTGGGATTTTTGCCTCTTAAATCAGATTAATTTAAATTAGTTTTCTTAGAAGTTAGTCATGCTTGAACCCACAGCTGGCTAAAAACTTCCTATTTAGATTAGATATTAGATATAGATTATTAGATTTTTAAGTACTGTGTGTACAACTGATTTAAAACGACACAGATAAGACAAAAGTGCTAATAAACAGTATATTCTAGGGTCATTTTGGATTTTGAGGTCAGGGTTGGTGAAGTCGTCAGACTTTCCGAGTTGAACTGCAGACTGGGAACTCATAAATTCTGACTTCCCGGTTCAGATGTTATGCACCAATACTGCAGGTGGAATTTATAACTTGTCCAGGAAACAAACCCAGTGTAATCAGTGGATTGTACTGATTGAGACTATCAGTGTCATCCTGGACTTTCTCCCCCTGTCAGATGTGATTGTTGCTGTCGTTTTTCTTCAAAAAATAATTCTTATCTTATCTTTAAATTGCTTAACAGAAGGAAATAAGCTCAAACTGTGTTCATATGTACAAATCAGACTCTCTTGTAAAGCTGGTTTATAAAAATGTTTCTATTAATCGACTGTCTCCATCTCACTGAGAGTGAAAAAGTCTGCATGTTTGGGATTTTCCATCTTATCACCTTGAAGACGCAGCTTAGATTATTACTATTGTAGGTATGGCTCTGGCATTTGTGATAACGCGCTCTGTTTTGGCAGCATATGGTCTTCGCCATCAAGACCCTGATCGCATATCTGATCCCCGACCTTCCCAAGGACCTGCGAGACAGGATGCGCCGAGAGAAATACCTGATCCAGGAGATGATGTACGAGGCCGAGTTGGAGAGGCTTCAGAAGGAGAAAAACGAGAAGAAGAAGAAGAAGGACAGGGCCCATCACAAGGAATGGCCCTGAACTGGTACAGAATCAAAAAACAGTTTGTACGCAAAATGATTCAGCTCTGTCGATGACTTGTGTGGGCTTTTATTTATCCTGTTACCACAAAGGAATTTACTGTTCGCTAAGCCCCCTCGCCTGACATAGTAAGAGCTATACGTGCCATCTGAAGTGTGTGGGCGGTATATTGTTTTTGTGGCCTATCCAAAAAATGTAATAAGAAATCTAAGGAATGGATTCAGCTGTGTGTTTATCTGCTCTGATGTTAGCTGTAATCAGCAGCATGCTTGGCTGATTAGCTAAATCCTACAGTAGTAAAACCAATAAATGTATCATTAGTATTATGTGTAGTTATTGTGGTCTGCCGTATTTACCTACGGTGTGGAAGTCAGTCCTCACTGCTATCTGAGCTTAGGCTAACGTTAGCATCTCTGTCCTGCTCTTTATTGTTATACTCCAGGAACCCTGGCCACTGTCACCATAGATATTTGTCAAACACCTCAACCAGCCCTCACTCAGAGCCTTTTCTTCTGCAACATTAAAAAATAAATCATACTCCTTATAAAAATATGAAAATGTAAGCTGCACAGCCAAACAGTCTTATTTTAGTTTGAATCAGACTGATTTCATTCATTTTTCCTCATTATACCTACTGCAAAACATTAAAGCAACATTATGTAGAAATTGGCATTTTGTGCAATTAGGCGCCCGCCACAGTTAGCTGTGATCCTACCCTCTCACTGAAGTTACATAGTGCAGAAATTGTACCATCAAAATGATTTTGAAGCTTATTCTAAGATAAAAAGTTTACATAATGATGTTTTGACAATGCAGCTTATTTGGTGCAGCAAGTCTACATGGCTCATCCACTGTAGCATTAGCCTCAAGTGCATATTTACGATCACTTTTCCATGATTGTTGTTGTTGATGAAGTGGAAACAATAAAAAGTCATTCAGTTGTTTTCAACCAATTCATGGAGGTAACGTTAAGCCTAATTGGCAAACTAGCTATGACAGATAAAATCTACTACAGTTGTCACTCCAGCCGACAAAATGATGGTCAGTGGCCAGAAATGAGAAGCCTGGTTTTATCTGTCATTAAAATCAAGGACCCATTCGTTCAAAAATGACTTGTTGAATCTGCTGCTGTTGTTATTGTAAACTGCATTATGTGCCATACGAGTGCAGGAACTCTTGACAGGTGTAGCTTCAGTAATTAATAGGAAAATTAATAAAGAGCTGGTATCAGAGTTGTTGTACTTCCAGACATCAGGTTTATAAATATAGAATGTAACCCTGTTTGTTTCCCTGTGTTAACAGGCCTCACCATGCAGTTTCTCTAATCCCAAGGTTATCAGCTGGTGTCTGGTTGTCTCTGCACAGTGGAGGGAGGGGAGGAGCGCTGGGTTTCCTGCATGATACTGGACCCTTACACCTTCCTCTTGCCATGTCAGACCAGCGCCTCTTAGTGGACAGTTGATGAACTGCATCCAGCAGGGCCACTCGGTGACCACAGAGCCCATGTGTTTGCATACATAACGGACGTCCTCTCAAACATTTGGCAGCGGGTTTTGCTACTTTTTTTTCTTTCTCTCCAGATAGTTTCTACCACCTTGGACTCACAACAGCGTATGTCTTCAGATCCTGAATGTAGATTCCAAGCGAGACTAAACTTTTACAGATTTCTTGTTTCAAACAAGAGAAATAACTCTTCCAAGCTTACTGAATGACAAACCCTGTTTACATTTCTCCTTGTTTGGGGAGTTCACATTTTGCTTTATTGTAAATAGAGATATTTAAATGAATGTCAGGCCATGTGCTCTGCTAAAGATTAGTGCAATAAAAACTAGAGAATGCAATTTCTTCAGAAATTGCGGTGGGATTGCTGGCTGCTGAGAAGCTGACGCTGAGCTGTATCGCTTCACGTATAACTGGGCGCTAAACTGCATTGCTTGAAAAACTGGTAGCTGAACTGTATTGCTTCGTGTGCAGATGGGAGCACAAAAACATCCCTTGACGGATGGCTGGGAGCTAAACTGCATTGCTGCTTAACGTTACATGAAGGAGCCACTGAATAGAAGGAATCAGAATAGTAGGAAGTGGATAAAGGATGCAAATTATAGTGAAAGCAATGGAAGTTGCTGAAATTAGATTTATAGTGTAAGGAACTAAATAAGTTAGATGTATGAAGATGGAGTTGAGGTGTCTTGGTTGGGGTAAGGGCCTCTCAGCTGAGATCTAATGCTGCGTTCCAGACAACTCGGAACGAAGAAGACAATATTTGCCCTACGAGAAGAGGAACAGTCTCAAAAATCACAGTTCCTACTTGTAAACTCAAAGGTCCATCTACCCCGACTTCATTAAGAAGCAGTTGTCTGACATTACACAACAATGGCAGCACCCAAGGGGAAGCTGTAGGATGTATTTATAGACAACAGCATATGTATTGGACCAGCAAAATTGTGTGGTGTATTCCAGAGAGCAGGTTTCGTGAAAACTTGGAGTACTTTAAACCTCCGTCTGACTTTGACTGGAACGCAGCATAAAGTCCTGTCCTAGAGGGAGATGAGTTGTGTATGTGTGGGTGACTTAAACTGAAATTATACTTCCCATGTCCGCAAGCGAGCTGGGGTCCATCTGTTGTATGTTTACTTGTTCATTTCACCACTACACTACAAGAAGCTACTGAATTAACTGTGTATGTGTGGAATGTGTGAGTATAGACAGAACTACTATGCGTCCATGGTACGTGTCCGTTTGGGAATGTATAGAAAACATTATACAGGCAACATTAGGGAACTTATTTCAGACTCAAGACCAGTTAAATGGGGATGCCTGGTGCAACTGGGACAAAAGCCCTTTCCACAATTGGGGACGAACTGAATTTGTCTTCTAATCTTAGGGTTGGGCATGTACTGGTTATGGTTAGGGTTACAGGGGAAAATAATGTAAGTCTATGTAATTCCTCCAAAAGTGGCCTCAATAAGTTGTGTGTGTGTCTATAACCATGTGTCTGTCTTCATTAACACCTGTTTTGCTGCCTCAAAGCAGTCTGTGAGAAACAATATGTTGTTCCAAAAAATATTTTTACATTTATGAGTTCCCTCTTTGAAGGGTCAGGACTTGCTTTGTGAGCATGTGTGTGTGTGGATGTGTCACGTCAGTTAACTCCCGAGGGACTCCTGGGTCCAACCGGTCACTTACTATAGATCCACGAGTCAGTAATCAGAGAAGCTGTCTAATAAGCTAATGTCAATCAGCTGTGTGTCCCCACATGTGAGGGTAAATGCTGAGTGAGCCCTGGGTCACACACTTCAGTTAATAGAGATTAAAATAAGACGCACAAGTCAAAATCTAAGTTATTACTCAAAGAGCGTAGTTCCTATCACCTGTAGAGAGAGTGGACTGGATGTAAGATATGTTTGTGGTGTCAAAAGTTCTGGAAATAGAGCAGCCTGATAAACGTCCTTTCTGTTTTGGTCTGCTCTCAGTTAACATCGGGGTAAACGGGGCAGTTGGATGTTGGACTCCTGTTGCTTTGAGGCTCACAGTGCAAAAAAAAGAGAAGATGCAATAAGAAGATATGTTGTTTGAATGAAAAATGTTGATTAAAGATTTAAAAAGAGGAGGTTGAAGACAATTTTGCGAGACAAATCGAACAGTTTAACCCATCTGTGCATGACATCACCCACTCTAACTCTGCACATTGTGTCCATTCATCTGGATGGGGGGAAAAGAAGAAGGATGATTGACTCTGACTGTAGATGGGATTGCAGCTGTTGCCCAGCAATCCCACCAATAAAGACAAACGAACGAGGAGCAACTTAGAGATCTGTTCTATCTGAACTGTGGCAGGCAGACGCTTTCCATTTGAATTTAGATGAATAACTGCTGTAATAAACATTATTTATTGTAAAGAAACTTGACTTTGACTTGATGTGTGTGTGTTTTTCTTCGGAATCGTGAACAAGTTTTTGTGGTCAAGTGGAATTGAACACCCCGACAGATAAACAGAGGTCTGGTCATTTTGGCCTAATGAAAGAAAAAATGAAAAAACTATCTGAGATGGTTACTCAGGAATTGTTTCCTCGCAAAATTATATAACTGGCAGTAATTATAGGGACAGTGTTCAGTTGATATACCTCCAATTCATTAATTCAATTTAATTACTAATGTAACATAATAAGGCTTTTGCTGCACAGCAGATAAGTTCAACATGCAGAAATGTGAAGTTTGTCTAAGCATACAACTCAACCAGTATGACTCAATTTATGATTCAAATCCCTGACTTCACAATGACTAGTAATAAATAACACGGCTTGTTTTTTTTATTGGTTTCATGCTAAGGGAAAATGTTACATAGAATTAAGTCAAGTACAAGAAAATTACGTGTATCTGTGTCCCTGAACACAAAACAAATAAGAAAACAAGTAATCGGGGAAAAAGGGCGACAAAAAACAAAAGGAAAATCAAATATACCACACACACACGCACACACGCACACACGCACACACACACACACACACACACACACACACACAGAAAAAACATACAAAATGCTGATTACATAGTTCTTTCCAGGAAACTTTTTGTAAAGTGCAGGTAAAATGTTTGGATTCACACAAAGTGTAAAACTTTACAGTCGGTTGTGTAACACAGTGACAAAACAATGGCACTAATAATATAAAAAGCAGTCAAGAAGAACAATCCAATATACTTTAAAAAAGATTATTTTTTGGTATTTCAGCTTTATAGTGACAGCTGGAGAGAGACAGGAGAGAGAGTGGGATGACAACAACAGGCCCAGGCTGGACTCTAACCTGAGCACTGCAGGGAGGATTAAGCCTCACGCTACAGGTGAGCCATCAGGACACTCCACACTGCAGTCTACTTAATCACAAAACAAATCAAGGGAACATTAAATCATATCTGTACCGGTTTCTGGTTAGTAGGAGGATGTTTTATATTTTCTGTCACATATTCAATTAATTTTTTATATATTTTATTCTAATGATTTTATTGTATTTGTCCAATAGGAAATTACAGAAGCCGAGAACGGCCATGGATTTTTCTTCTTTTTATGTACTGTTATCTCGTGATAACGACTTATTATCTCGTTATCTCGATATAACAAATATTGTTTTCTCGTGATAACGAATTAATTATTTCGTTATCCCAATAGAATAAAGATTGTTTTCTCATGATAACGAATTAATTATTTCGTTATCTCGATAGAACAAAGTTTGTTTTCTCATGATAATGAATTAATTATTTCATTATCACGATCTATGGTCAGCTATCTATGGTCTGTGAGACGAGAGCGCAAGGACTGTCTACAAAGTGCAACCCCGAAAAGAGATGCTACAAAAAATATTCAGTAACTTCAGTGTGGTGTCACCAAAATCAGTCCACACATCAATGGTCTCCTGCTGGTTATACTACAACTGTTAGTTTGGACAAATGTGCTTCTGCATAATTTTGGGGAATTGAATAATATTCAATAACTTGACTCTTATTCAGTGTAATGTTACCAAAATTAGTTCAAACCAGGGGTCTCCCTGTTGGTTATACTACAACTGTATAACGTCATGGCTGTCTCATGGCCACTGCCTTTGAATCAATCAAATGAAGGATGCATTGGGTGACTAAGTCACCAGCCAATCAGGAGCAACTTTTAATTAAGCTCTACCTGCAGTGCTCATTTTTCAGTTTTTACTGCAAAGCCACTATGATGAGGAAAGAAATTTTCAATACTCAATGCTTCAGATTCCATTGAAAATTTGCCTCCAGAAATTCCTCAAAATTATGCCAAACCACATTTGTCCAAACTAAGTATAACGTGTAGTATAACCAGCAGGAGACCATTGATGTGTGGAGTGATTTTGGTGACACTACACTGAATAATAGGGAAGTTGTTGAATATTTTTGTAGCATCTCTTTTCGGGGTTGCACTTTGTAGACGGTCCCTGCGCCCTCGTCTCACAGACGGCTGACCATAGAGACCAATGTTATTTGTCCAGCCCGGAGGAGCGCATGTTTTGATGAAAATACGGTTGTAGCTCGTTGTCTACCTTACCATGGTAGTAAAAAGTCGTCGTCTGTGTTTTAACAATGTTTCGCTTATGAGTTATTGATCTGGGAAGTTCGAATCTGTGAATATATTTCTAACTTTACCGAACTCTGTTATATCGAGATAACGAAATAATTAATTCATTATCACGAGAAAACAATATTTGTTATATCGCGATAACGATATAATAAGTCGTTATCACGAGATAACAGTGCATAAAAAGAAGAAAAATCCATGGCCTTTCCAAAAAATGAAATGTTGTTTATTAAAGGATAAGTTCCCTCAAAAAAGAAAATTCTGTCCGTATTTGTTTAACACCACGGAGATGGAAAGTCGGCTGAATTTTCGTGGACAAAATATTTGTGGAGCTTCGCAGCAAAACAGCATCGCAGCATTCTACTAAACAGCTGAAGTAGATGGGGACTTGTTTTAAAATGTAGAACCAACAAAACAAACAAACATAAAATGACTCCAAGTCTCAGAGAACTCCTCCAAGATCCAGATTTGATTTGAAAGGATGTTATTTACATCCTCTTTTAAGCTGAAATCTTCACTGTAGCAGCTAAGCTAAAAGCATTAGGATGCACCTCATATGAAGTTGGTGCACAAACTCGGCTGCGTGTTGAGGGTGTATTTAGCATCTTTTGTTTTTACGTCCTCGTCTACTTGATTGCTCGCTGTTTTGCCGTGAAGCTCCAGAAATGTTTTGTGGTGAGTAAATAATGACTGAACTCATTTAATTTGAATTGTTCATTCATAATTTGGGAACTTTGATTTCCCAACAAAATGATACATGCTGATTCTAAGCCTTCTCCACTTTTCCAGGTGAAAGTTCTGTGGAACAATGATGAAGCTTTAATTCAATTGCTAAAACCCTCAAAAGAAATAGGACCTGACCTCAGCACGTGTTCAAGATAAAGGTCATGAGACAAACCTGTACTTCTCTTTCACACCAGCAGAGGGTGGCAGAGTGCTGTGGTACGCTTCAGCAGCAGCAGCCTTTCACATCGATATACTGACATGCGTCTCATAATAACAGATGTAATAACAATGATGTCATTACTTTTAAACTGTTTTGAACACATGTTGAATCAAACTGAGTTATCAGCACATTTACATCATTTTCCTTCCGCACAGCACTGAGGAGACGAAGGCTGGAAATGTGTCGACTGGTGTTAAACATCCTTCAACCTTCACAATATAAACAAGATCTGCTCTCACACTTTGTGCAGTGTGGAGCTGCTCTCAAGGCCAAACTGCTTGTTATCCCTCTCGGTGCAGATAACGACTTTACATCCACCCTCATCACTCCATTATTTATGGCAGTTTCACGAGGAAAAAATGCAGAGTTTGTATTTAATATCTCAATGTTAATGTGTTTGCATCACCTTCTATATGTCAGACAAGACAAAGTCACCGGGCCCTGCATTGTGTTGGACATCCCTGCAGATGGGATGAGTACCCAAACACATCTGTTTATACAGCGCCGATCACTATCTGGTCATTCTGAACATACAAATAATGATAGATTAGAGAGCGCTGGCTTGTCCTCCAGCGTGGATTACCCCGGTGCGGTGGCCCCTTGTGCAAACTCCATTTTGATTATTAAAAGCAGGGGACAGAGGAGGCAAACTGTGTTTTGTTTCCTATTAAGGCAACCCTCCTCCTCTCTAAGAGGATTACCCTTGACACACGCTCAGGAGTTACGTAAGGCTGTCAGGGGATAATATCTGACATTTTCTCATATCCTGCATTTTGGCAGCTCGGCACTCTGTGAAATTGGTGTGGTGAGGTGAGGTGTGGCAGACCAGTGAGCTACAGTGGGAAGGAAAGATGGTGGTGTCGTACATGTAGGATGGACAGACCTCTCATGGTGTTGCTGTATATTTCGTTTTTTTGCCTGTTAAAGAAACAGCACAAGACAGAAAAAATGGATCAGATGTCTGTTCAGAAACTGTCCTAAAATCCTGAAGCATGTCAGACTTTAGTCAACTAAACCACGTTCCTTCATGTTTGATGTCAGTGTAGATGAAGGTGAGGATCAGCTGTTGTCGGAGCTCGGCACAGTTTGTTCTTCAAGCTTGATTTGTGTCTTTTTCCTGGCAATCTTTCCCCAGTGGGTGACACAATTTGAAGTAGAGGGGATGAGACACTCTGCCACTGCAGTCATGTGTACGAGTGAGACAGATGTGTCTCTGAATACTTTGTCATACAGCTCTGATTTGCAGTACAGTACTTGAGGAAGGCTATATTTCCCTGCCAAGTTCTCATCAACTTTTACAGAGGAGCAATAAAAAGCATCCTGACTGGAAATGTCACAAGCTGGTCTGGTTCGTGCACGGCCCAGGACAGGAGCCCAAAGGACACTAAAAGACAACATGCACCCCAGCCACAGTCTGTTCACCCTCCTGCCATCTGGCAAAAGATACAAGAGTATCCGCTGCTGTACCATCAGACTCAGGCTGTGAGACTCTTCAACTCATCCTCAACACTGCTATACAAAAAATAGTTTGTTTTATGATTTATTATTTGTTTATCCATCTATATAATTTCTGTTTTTCAGAATCGCATATAGGGACTAGAAAATCTTGTTATACAGCCCAGTTCTTAATTTATTCTTGTAAAATCTTTAAACTTGAATACGTTTTATGATAAACAACTTTGACTTGAAGTTCTCTCCCTCGTTTAATGAAAGAAATGACTGCAGGTTCAGCTGCTTCAAGTCAAAATTGTGAAGCAAAAAACGGAAGAAAGAGAAAGAGTCACAGCAATCTTCCTTTCTCATCTCTTTCTGATTGAACTTGACTGGATTTCTGGGTTTTCAAGTGAGAAATTTCGGAATTTCAGCAGACTGACGATGATTTTATTCAGATTCAACTTATTTTCATCACATTTGTGTCTTTAATATAAACTTTAAAGCTGCACTTATCAATATTTTTGTGTTAACAATTGATCAAATTGCTTTATGTCATTTTAAGGTGTTGCCCATTGTGACTAACTGATGGAGAATTGTCACTCAACTTTATAATTCTCCTTAGCGCCACAATATGTTTTAGCATCATTCAGCTCCCTGTTTTGGTTTTACAGGCCACGACTTTATTGCTTTATTGCTTTATACAGTGTTGTGATTACAGCTTGCTGCAGCCATTAAGTGGCCAAAATTTCAATTTATACAAGATGAACAAAGTCTTTGATTCGATAAGATGGATGTAGTTCGCATTCGGCTGTGTTAGCTATTAGGCTAAATTACTTCAACCATTCCTTTTCTCCCATATTTATGATCCCTGTATCTGTCCGACAAGCTTGTCTAAACAAATTAAAGGCATACTACGCAGGATTTGTTATTGCTGTTGGTAAACACACCTGCTCACTGGTCGAGACAAAGAGAAAGAGAGAGTAAATGAAGAGAGGGAGTGGTGTAATTTTTCTGATTGTCTCACGGCAGTTATGTTCTAAAGCACAAATATAAACACCAACATCTCCGCAAAACCCTCCAGATTTTGTGTGAATGCAGCCGAAGTACCCCTTCATCCTTTCCACTGTTTACCTCTCTGCTCTGCCTGTGTGTATGTGCAGCCCTGCCCTGCCCTCAGTCAAAAAGATACACACCACTTCAGCTCTTCATGCATTTGTAACAGAGAAGAGATGAAACCAATGTTGCATTGTTATTGACTCAGCCCAAGGCTGATGCTCCAAAACATCCAGCACACTGCAAAATACTATAACAATAAGAAAACACAGACAGAGGGCATGGTGTCTGCAGATACAGACACTGCCACACACTTCTACTGGGTCATAAATGATGACTGAGAGGGATTATGTTTGTATGAGTCTACATTTTTTAAAGAAAATCCTGCATAGTATATCTTCAAAGAAGAAGCTGTCCAATACAGAACCCTTTGGTACAACCATCACGTAGTTCTGGAGGCGCAGGATTTATAACTCTCTGCAAAGGCCACTAAAAATGCCCAAGTGTTGACCTGCTGGATGTTTTTCTGCTACAGAAAACTGAACTTTGTTTGAACTAAATCCTAAATTGGAAAAATCTTAATTTGATTTGTCTATCAAAGTGGCAACCCCAGGCTCTGTGTGTCTCAGTTAATCAGCATTGTGCTGATATTAAAATTCCCTTTTATGGACCATTTTATTTGACTTCAGGCAGTTGCTGAATTTGTGCAAATGTTTCAGATTTAAGAGGAAAGGTAGTCATATGGTTATTGCTCCTACAGTCTTCAATTTCTTTAAAAACTTTAGTTTTGCTTTAATTAAAGTCATTAATTTTACTTTTTACGTCATGCTTTTAATTTCAAATCTACAATTCCTTGTGTCATTGCTCAAATACTTCTGTGTTCATGTGCTGGTTTCATTCACAGGAATAACAGCTTCCATCAGAGTCTTGAACAGAACCGACTTAAAGCTGTGGTCAACCACATATTTTCTTCCCCTCGTAACCTACAGATGAATCAGCCGTCTGCCAGAAAGCACCTCCTTCAAATATCAAGGCTCCAGCTGCCTGGCTCCACATTTCAGATAACGAGCCTGGCAGATTGTTTGCACTCGCAGACATTAGACAGCCAGAGCCTGATGTCACATCCCGGTTCATCGCTGTAAACGCCAGGAAAACAAAGAAAAAAACATGAAAATAAAACACTCCCGCTGTTTCTTGGCTGCGGTTGCCAGGACGACACAGCTGACAAGTCCATCTCTTTTCCTTCTTTTTTCCTCCTTTTCCTTCTCTCTCTCTCTCTCTCTCTCTCTCAGTCTGCCATTTCTGTGTCTGCTTTGTCTTTCTTCTTCAGGCTATTTCTCCTTCTCTGCTATTCTTTCACACGGACACACACAGTTAGGATCTTCACTTCACTTATTTGGTAAAAAAAACGTAAATATCAGAGAGAAGAAATTAAAGTTTTGTTTGTCTTCAGACCCTGCAATATTGGTTAAAACTGTTAGCAGCTGCTTAGTCCTATCCATGGTTAAAGCTAGTCCCCACATTACTCTTTAACACCTATATCACTTAGAGTAAGACACAGAGTGCTGAGGTCACAGGAGTGCCCCTCACTGAGAGTCAGTTCATTTGTCATCACCACCACTGGACCGATGAAAGAAAGACAGCTAACGCTAGGTAGACCTCCTCCTTCATGCAGGACAACAGTGAAGTGTGCGACAGCTGTGGATGAGTCAGCAGGTGTTAAATGAACGAGAACAAAAAACAACTTCTAATTCTTCAGATCAGCGCCGGGCTCATCAGCTCCACTCGAGTGGAAACTAGATAAACTGGTTTGCTCGCTCCATTTTCTAAATGGAAAACAAACAGCACGATGAATCCTCGCCAGTGTTCAATGTTGTAAAGGGACTTTCACTAACAGAACATGATCATTGCTGTGTGGACCTACGGTGGATATACAGTGCATACCAGTTTGATGCCGCACAATAGCACAACAAGGACGTTGATATTGCGTGTCCTTGTACTTCTAGCTCTACAATGTCTACTACTGCTATTCATAGGTTTTGTACGGAAGCCCTGAGGGGCAAGTGAAACTTTTTTTCTGGTGATCCACTTTCAGTGTGAAACAAACATCATGTGAAAAAAAATGCTGTTTTACTTGGTTCCTCACATGAAAAAAAAACGTAATTAGTTCTAATAACTTAGAACTTAGAAAATGAGCCTGAAAAAAAGGTGTATGTGTGTCAGTATGTTTGCCTCCACAGAGGCTTGAAGCTTGAAATAAGCGTCAAATTCAGATCTCAGTTTAACTTTTGAACCTGCATTAACTGATTTTTGACCTCATGGGGTCGCTAACTCTGTCTGTTGATTGGCGCTGGCTGGCTGTAATTTATGGTCAGACTGAACAAACTGCTGCCGGCAGCCAAAATAACACCATGAGAGCAATGAGACTGAACCAAAACGGTACATTTGTGGGCGATAAAACCAATAACAGTGTTGCCATCTAACTGTCAAGCAAATTTAGAGCTTTGAGCTTTGAAACGTCGCCAAAAAAGAAAAAGAAAATGCAAATCAGGCCATCTGGTTTTTGAGCTGAAACCTGGGCATAGTTTCGTCAGTAGTTTGTGGTATAGGCTTCATCATGCATGGCTGTAAGATTAGAAGAAGTTGAGGTCTCAAACTGGTAACCACCAATAAACCTCAAAGAAGAAGAAACAAAACTAATCACCTTGGCTATCTACAGGAGGAAAATGTAGACAGGGTTCAATATGATGTTCATGGTATCATCACTATGTCACTGAGTCTTGCTTTTGTGCCAGACTGTGGTGCCGGCTGTATTAAAGTCAATGAAGATTAATGGGGAAACACAATAAAGCCCAACATATCTACGTCGTCTGACCTCTGATGAGGAAAAGCCTCCAGAAAATGAAGGAAGACACTTCAGAGAGCAGGATACGTTGTTCATCCCATACATTTGTTTGGGTAAGGCCCTTGTTTGCAGTGTAATTGCAGTCTCAGCAGCAATACTTCTTCTTCTTCTCCTTCTCTCGGAGTGAAAACAACTGATCAGTCATGCGCATTAATGGCTGCTACATCAGAACTTATTCGTAAAAGGTGTTTCCATTTTTCATCAAGCACGGCTAATGAGACACTGGCGATGATTCTCAGTAGGTTTTTCTTAACCTTTGATCCAAGTCCTAACCTTAAACTGTCCTTAATCTTAATCCCCAATCCAGCTGCAAAGTTCTGTGAAACAGTGGGAACGTCCTTGAAACTAAGTACCTCATCTCATTTACTCAAGAGTTATGAGCTCATTTGGATGTCATAAATTTCGTTTTACACACACACACATACACACACACACACACACACACGCACACACACACACACACATTCTCAGTGTGCAACAGTGGACAGATAATAAGGCTTCATAGCATGTTGAAGATATGGGGAGCTGCTCACATCCTGCCCAGACTGTGACCCTGCATCCCCGCTGAAATATTTGATCAGACAATTTTAAGGGCAAAGCTGTCATCTCGAGCCTCGCACACAGAGGAAATTACTTTGTAGATAAGACTTTCACCTTCTTTCCCATGGAATCTGGGTCAGCTTCAGCCGCCGTATCTGCGGCCGCCACATTTCTTCAGTCTGTCCCTTCAGTATTAAGGCTTCATATCTCCCTCTGTCTCATTACAATAAAGGAGGAGGAGGCTGGATGCTGCACTTTACACCTATGCTGTCTAGAGTAGCTGTAATTGTCTGCTCAAGGGTAATATTATGGCTTTCTTACAATTTATGCAGCACTACATGACACAAAGTGAGTAGGGTTGGATGCATTACTGACCACCCATGTAGAAGTTGTAGAAATTGCAATAATTAACTTTTTTGTGATTAATTGTCTTGACACGTGTTGGCTGTTTTCCTCGAAAAATCCTTGAGTGCACAGGAAGTGATGCATTTAGCATTTCAAGTTTGGAGTAAACAAGTTTAAATGAGCAGTGGGTGGAAGCCGCTGTAATTAAACAGAGACAGAAACGACTGCCATTTATAAAAGTCAAACTGCATCAACAGGAAGTTCACACAAACTGTTTGATTGATGGGAACTTTGCAGTTGCAGTGCATACAGCAGTGAGCACCTGCTGTAGCATAAAAGATGGAGACAAATAAACAAAAATGACAAATTACAACCCAAATTTCAAAAACGTTGACGTAAATAAAAACAGAATGCAATCACTTCACTTTATACAGTATCACCTATCTCACTATCTCACCAGAATACGCATACATCAATGAAGCCCCTCAAGAATACCAAGTGTCCTCTGATTGTTCAGCTCACACATGCCTGACCCAGCACAGCTAACAACAACAGAGCAGCTGTGCTAAATTAATGTTTACATGCCAACCTAGCCTCTAGGTTAAAATTCTGCAAATGTGTGACACAGTGATGTAGTGTGATGTCACAAAGTCAGGAATTAAAGGCGGGGCTACTGATCAGGCGCTTCAGGAGCAGTGTTTTCTGTGGGAGAGAAGAGCTTCTATGTTGTGGCCTGACTTTTTTTTAAACTTTCAAGATCTTTTACATGCAGAATGACATGTATTAAACACCAACGGAAAAGAAAAACACAAAAAAGCATAATACTGTAGGTTTCCTTTAAATGTTTTGTCTTTGTTGTTTTCAATTGAGTATGTGTCTAAAAGGATCTGTTTTTGGAGTCTAGGTTGCAGAAGATTAAAAGCTTGTGGTCTGGAGTATGTGATCCATTAAAAGTTTAATCACTTTGATGCCACTTAAATTGAGACATTTGTCTTCTCCAGTTCATTAAGTCTGTCCACAGTGTTTACAGCATACACTGCACATTGGGTTATAAAAATCACACCCTCAGAACGGCCCTGAATGAGGGTGGGTGTGCTAAGCTTGCTATTAGCATAAATGTTTAACCCTATTCAATGCATTCTTGATTAATGTACAAACACATTAGGCAGAACGGGTACAGTTACAATGCAGACTTTGAACATCCCTTTATCAGCCCAGCTAAACCACACTTACCACTTTTGGCAATTATAATCACAGTGAATGATAGTAATTGGTTGCACTTGCTATATCTGAGAGCACAAGTAACACACGCTCTTTAAAGGGTAACTCTACCAATCTGACATTAAAGTGTGTTTATTGGTTGCGAGAACTACAACTACACATGTGAATAAAGAAGTATAATTTATTTTTTTGTGGCTCCAGAAAAAGCTGCATGAAATCTGATAAATTACACTTTCATTCAGTAGCTAAGTTGAATTGTGGGTAATGTAATGTCAGTTTTTTAAAAGCAGTCCTCCGGTATGCATTACCCTCCTATAACACTGTTGGACTCTCTCTAAAACGCCTGGCCATCTGAACCATTGCTGTCATGAAAATATCAATAAGTGCAGCTATAATGCAGTATTAACAGTTTTTTCAGCCTCTGAGGGATTGATATTGAGCCACCCTGCAAAGAAAACATATGAGGGGTGATTGATTAATTCATGGCCTCAGGTAGATCTCTTTCAGAAGACTTAGTATATTTATTTTTAACAAAGATCCCTCCTACATTTACACACTTTCACAGGCTGTGTTCAATGATACTTTGGACTTTATGTAGTGTTTTTGTTTTTGTGTGTTTTACATCATAATTTCACATTTTTGTATTTTAAAAAATAAGTTAATAAACCAAAGGTTAAGATGTCTGCTTACACCGGCAATGACGTTTATGGCTCTCTAGTCCTCACTGTGAGGCCAGGTCACAACAGCATGTTCTTCTTCTCCTTCTTCTTCAGTGTTTATTGGTGGTTGACAACCCACCTTTAAAGGTATTATTAACATTTGTATGTAGTCAAATCATTTTTTTAAAAATACATTTACAGCGCTTGTAGAAAGATGCAGAACAAAAGTGTCTCTTTTCCATAAAACCATTGTTATGACTGTGAGTCACTGATTTTAAAATGTTTGTCAGGTTCAAAATGATTGTTTTGTTTATCTCTGTATAACAATTCTGACAGCTGGTTCCAGCTTCTAACAAGGTTTGTGAGCCAATAGTATAACACCGTTAATATCATCGGGCATCTGTGTTTCGTCAGTGATCAACATGCTTGGCTGAGCTCTACAATATGCGCCCAGCATACTCTACTGTCCTAACGTTAGCTAGCTGTTCCAACTGCTGCATACCTGAAGGTATAAAGGTAGTACAAACAAGAGCTCTTCGGGGCAAGGTTGACTCATCTCAATTTCACCGATTTATTCAGGCATTAGTTGAATAAATAAAGAATAAACTGGCAAAATTGAGAGAAGTCAACTTAATCCTGAAGATCTGTCTGTGCTACCTTCATTCAGCTGTCACTTGATAACATGATAGATTTAATCACTCTCCTTTGACAGTTTCATCCTTCAGTCTGCAATAATGTGTAAAAAGCCAGTGTAATGTTCCTCTTGCATTGGCTCTCTTAATGAGACCAAAACTCAAATTGCAGCACAAACTACAAAAATGATGTAAAATTTTGATTCTTACAACATGCATGAATAATTAATTTCCTCTAATGTTAACCTTAGCTGTTGTTGGGCCAGTAATCTATCTGTTTGTATATGTATTTCATGTATCACTAACTGGGATACATTTGAATTGGAGGTTGGGAATACTGACTTGCAATGGATTGCAGCACAAGTCCAGATGTCATGAAGCATACAGATACTTTCTGTAAATGCAAAGAATGACGAAATGCAATGACAGAAGGCAGGTGACAACAAAAAAAACTGGCAACAAGAAGAAGCCAAGAAAACTTAAGAATAATACAAAAACAGTGAACACAAACCAACAAGCCATGAGGACAAACAAGGACCGGGGAACAGACGCAGGAGACACAGAAGAACCAACGAAGAGAAAAGGAAAAACGCAAGGACTAATCAACAAATGAAACACCAGTATACACAGAAAAAGTGCGGGAAAAGGACAAAGACAGGAAGTGGGAAGTAACACATAACACATGAGGGTATTATCTACAAACTAAAACAGGAAATGACTCAACCAAAAATCCAAACTATGGCACTGAGCTCCTTCTTCATCTTGATGAAGAAGCAGTAGTCTGAGGATGTCGGATCAGGTCAAAAGGACGAGTTCAAATCAGCATTCCTGGATGGCAGCCATCGCTACTGTAGACGTGTGGGCTTGAGCGCAGACTTGCATTATTTTATGACCTTAAACAGACATACCACAAGAGTAATTGCCTTCAAACTCTCCGCATAGGCTCTCAAAGAGTTAAACTGCACGTGGATTGAAACGAGAGCTGTACAAATCATTCGCTTCTCCCTCATCCACTTCAACCTTTAAATATCAGCTCCTTCAAATCTAATATGATAAGTCATCAAGGTAAATAAAAGAAGTGCTCTTAAACATGGAGGTGGACGCTTTCTATTCAGTGTCTCGCTCAAGGACAACACGTTACCTTCCAGACACCTGCTCAGTTCGAGTGGAGATGAGAGCTGCATCTAGAGACAAAGTGAAGTGTTTTTGCACGCTGCTTGGTTGTAGTAGTGTCAAGAATATGCATCTGCCAGTTTTCTTTTATAGCAAGTAGACACTTCTGCTCAACCTGGATTGTGTTTTGGTGCAAAAACTGACACCATCTGTCAGTTGCCATGCAATCTCCTGCAATAACCCTACACCACTGGGTACAGTCTGAAGGCAAAGGGAGGTAACCGCTCTGGTCATAACCAGGAAGCCTGAGGTGAGACGAACCTAAATGAATCATGTCTTTACGACCTTCCTATGCCTAAAATTCCGTTAAGTTTCTTTATACTTCATTATGCTGCCGTCATTAGCGCATGATTGCAAATTATCTCGCTGTCTTCATGGCAGTCATTAGCCCCCAGTGCCTGACCTTCTCTCTTTATCTGTTATAGGAAATTTCCTGGCAGTGTCTTATTAGCTTGATTATAGGAAAACACACAGACCTCACAGGGCCGGGCTTAAGAGCTGTGCCAGATCCTTCAATCATCAATGAAATGTCAGCTTTAAGAATCGATGCGCTGTCCTTCTTTATTACGGTGACAGGAGATGAAAAAGCCGTGTGTAGATGGTGTCATTTTAGGCAATCAAGAGGCAGAGTTGGAGTCTTTTTCCGCTCGCTTAAGCTGCACACATGTTCGTTCCTTCAAGCCATTTTTAAGAGCAATTCTACCAGAAATTTTCACAGGTAATGTGCTGTGTATCCTGCGAATGATCTAACACTGCCTGCAGCACACAGCTTCAAAACGGCACCAAATGGAAAGTTCAATTTATGCAGTGATAGGGTGATGGGGTTCATAATCAGGCCACCCAGTTCCAACTCCTTCTTTTTCTACCTTTGGAGAGCTAATCCTCCGTATTTTACTGCATCAGGTTTGTCTGGCTCTAATCTACAGTCACAACATTACAATTCCTCCCTATCTTATTGTGGGCTGAACACTCATCCCTTCAGCAAAACGCTCACATCACTCTCTCTGCACTGAATCACATTCCCTCCTCTGTCTGCCTCCTCCACTCGCTGATGTGCTCCTTCAACTAAAGCACATTAGTTGATGAAACGCCCGTTCCCTCCACTAAGCTCTCACTGTTTTCTAAAACAGTCTAAGCTTTCAAAATTATGTTTTAGCGCTTTGATTCTGATCTTCGCACTCCTTGAAAACGTCCCTTACTGTTGCATATTAAAACCGTCTCGCAAAACATGAAAACTCAGTCGATATCTACTCGACCCCGTGCCGATTAAAGTCGGGTGAAGTTTTGTAGTCCATAAAACATTTCTGGAGCTTCACAGCTGAACAGTGTCTCAGCAAAACAACTGAAGTGAATGGGGATTTGTTTTAAAATGTTAAAAGTGAAATGAAATCAAACAGCTTATAATCAATGTCTCTGGAAGCCCTGAGATCCCAAATTGATTTGAAAAGGCGTAATTTACACCCTCGACACACGCTAACATGCTAATGTTTTTAGCTCAGCAGCTACAGTGAAGATTTCAGCTTAAAGGGACGATATGTAAGAATTTTAGTTAAAGTATAGTTTTGAATTATTTTAAAATTAACAAAAATATTCAACAAAATGTGAATAAATAGCCATGTTGGCTTAATGATATCTGTGTATTGTGTTGCAGTGATAGCTACTGAAGCTAGCATGCTAACCAGCTAGCCCTGGCCTGTCCTTGTCCTGTGCTACCCCCTGCTCCCCTAGCTCCCAGTCTGAACAGCTAGCTGCACAGTTAACTAAGCTAAGTAGCTATGGTAGCTACAGTTAGCAGCAGTTAGCAGTTACTCTGGTGATATGCTGCCCTCTATTTGTTTTAAGTATGAATTTGACAGTCGGGCAATTGTCACATGTTGCGCCTGTGTAAATATCGTTTTTTCAAATCAATTTGGGATTGCAGAGACTTGGATTACTCCGGACGAGCTGTATGTTATGTTTTGTTTTTTTCTGTTATTTATTTATTTATTTAATGTCCTCATCTTCCTCAGTTGTTTAGGAGAATGCCTCAACACTACTTTTCTGTCGAGGTCCAGAAATGTTGTGTGGACTACAAAACTTTCACGACTTTCCATCGGTATGGGGGTGAGTAGATAATGACATTTTTGCGTGAACTGTTTAATTTGAAGGTAACAATACAACATGTTTATTTTCTGACAATCTAAAAGAGGTGAATAAGCATTTTCAATGGAAGGGAGAGGGGGTGTATAAAAAATATCATTTTCGAAGAAGACGTGGACTAAAAATTCTTCTTCTCATCTACTGAAAAAAGACCAGCCGGTTCATATTCGACCCACGAGGGTTAAAAGAAAAATGATGAGCTGAGTAAGACACCACAATGAAAGTACATCTTGAATACATGACAACACCCTGCTGGATGTAATAAACTCTCACAGCGGAGCTCTGAAACATCTTCTCCACCTGATTGATGCAGATAGCTCGCCATAACACTTCACTGATATCAAATGTGGTGAATTAGATATAGTGTTTTCATCCTGCAGGTAATGGAATTTCTATCTGTTATCTTTGTTCCTCTGTAATATACAGTACGAGCCCCGCAGAGCACGAGAAACAGTAAATACATACATTTTACCCCTCAGAACCCTGCTTGTTTTTAATTATTTAGCTGTTACATTTTTTATGTCAATAATATTTCTTGCCTCCATATGGGTTTACTTGTTATGAAAAATGAAATGCAACTACCATAAGTGCATTTTTTTTATAGATATTCCTCATGCATGTCACCAGCATTCCTCTCTGAGAATGGTTAAAATGTAGAGCATGTATAAGGTGTGACACAAGGACCAGCGCTATAGGAACAGTGCAAATCCCACTGG
Organism: Pagrus pagrus; assembly: GCF_965226575.1. Lineage (NCBI taxonomy): Eukaryota > Metazoa > Chordata > Actinopteri > Spariformes > Sparidae > Pagrus > Pagrus pagrus. The sequence goes on along the minus strand of NC_140205.1, from coordinate 17,939,175 downwards.
GGTTGCACGTGCTCCAAATCTCTACGCTTAGAGTACCGTAATGTGCCGTGAAAAGAGGAAGCCTCCATCAAAGGGAATTAATTATTCATGCATGTTGTAAGAATCTTTGACAAGATTTTACATCATTTTTGTAGTTTGTGCTGCAATTCGAGTTTTGGTCTCGATAAGAGAGCCGATGCAAGAGGAACATTACGCCGGCTTTTTACACATGATTGCAGACTCAAGGACGAAACTGTCAAAGGAGAGTGATTAAATCTATTATGTTATCAAGTGACAGCCGAAATGGTGTAAAGATAGCACACACACAGATCTTCAGGATTAAGTTGATATCTCTCAATTTCTCCAGTTTATTCTCCATTCATTCAACTTACACCTGAATAAATCGGTGAAATTGAGATGAGTCAACCTTGCCCTGAAGATCTCTTTATGTGCTACCTTTATACCTTCAGGTATTCAGCAGTTGGAACATAATACGACTTTGGTTTAGCACCACAAAAGAAAACTCTGGCAAGGCTCATACATTTAGAGACCATCATAAGTCACCTCTGCTTATGAAACCGTCAGTCTGCAGCAGGCACGGCCCTCTGTACTTTGGAAAGATCACAGTAATACTTCTGTAGGCACAGTATGTCTTTCCACATTTCATAGCTCTGGATCCGACTGTCAGAACACAGTGGATCGACCCGACACTTAAAAGGCCATCATTAATAAAATCATGCTAATTAAACAATTTGCTAAATGGCCCCATTTTCTTGAATGTGTTCACATTAGGGTTCCTATTTCAGCTGCAACCCACACATCCATTACACTCCTGCAGCATTTGAATTATGGATAGTCAGGAAATGACTGCATTTATATTGGGCACACAGGAGATTAAACGCCTCCGTCGTGTCCGACTTGATTCGCCGAGCAAATTTTTTTACAGGTTTCAGGAGAATTTTATAACTTTTATCATTATATAAACTAAACGAGAATTGTATAAACTGCTGTTAATACTGAAACTCCTGCTGCTCCATTACTACGCCTACTAGTGCTCCAACCACCACGAACATCAGAACTGCTACAGTATGCTGTGTGACTGCATTACAAAGACAGTATTACAATAGACTGAATTTAACACGACTCCATACATGAGATATTTTACTTATTTGACAGCAGACCAGTTTTCCAGCCTTTCATTAAGCATATTGTGAAGTGTATTCCTGTCACTATTTTCTGTCTCTCCTCTTGCAAACAGTTGATTGCTCTGGCCCCTTTCTCTCCTCTCATATGTTTACATTTCCTAATGTTATATCCCGCACTCAATAAGTATGTTCCACATTTTTATATTGCACCAGTGTCACTGTGTTGCTCCAATTGCTCCCCACGCTACAGTCGAGTCCTCTCTCAGAGTTCACTGTTCACAAATATATTAGTTTTACAGTCAGCTGTACAAATGATGATATTGTAAGCCACGATACGGTAACATGCAGTCAAAATATATATTACAGTAAACGCACTGTAAAATAACAGTAAAATGCAGGTGTCTGCTGGCAGTATTTTACTGTTGTTTTATTGTGAAATTCTTTACAGCCGGGGTTAGTTTAGGCAACAGAGAGAGACGGAGAAGCTTTCATTTTGCAAGTTCCAATCCGCTCACATGTGACCAATAAAAAAGTGATTAATACATGAAAATGTCATAGTTTGAGTTTATGGATCAGATATTTCCCTGTTTTATTTTGAAAGTCTATCCTCATGTTTCTTGTTTCCCTTTCCACTTCCTACTTATGACTGTTTCCCGCCCTTTTCCATACTCACCTCTGTCCCATCAGTTTATCACCCCCTGTGTATTTCAGTCCTTGTCTTCCTCTCTCTCTTTATTAGTTCGTCCAGAGTTTTTTTTACCAGTGCAATTACTGCTATGCTACTTGGTAGCTTACTTTGGACGATAGTAGCATTGTTTAATCTAATAGCTGAGTCGACGTAAGTTCATGTTACTCCACCTTAAATTCATCAGGGACATTTGGAAAGTTAACGTCAGGCCTGTTCAGGTGTTATTTTAACCTGTTGCTGTTTTCCTGCTTGTATGTCAGTTAAAATGCTCTTAGTTTTCCAGCCCCTTTATAAGTAATAGGGCAGTTGTAAGCCTTTGGTTTATTGTGTCACAGTTTATGTTTGTTAAAGTTTACATCAGTGTTAAAGTGCAGTTAAAGTCTATTACTGTTAATACTCCATACCTTAGCTTTCCCATATCATTCATAGGCTATATATATATATATGTACTCTTTCCCCTTCTCACCCTGGTGGGGTGGTATCTGTGTGTCATCCTCAAGCTTGGGTCTGGGAGTTTGAGGGTTCTGCGCAGTATCTTGGCTGTTCCTAGGACTGCGCTCTTCTGGACTGAGGCTTCAGATGTTGTTCCTGGGATCTGTTTGAGCCACTACAAGGCTGAAAGAGGTTAAAAAGCTGAACATTTTGATAGTTATATATATATATATATATATATATATATATATATATATATATATACACACACACATACACACACACACACTGCACTCACTGCACTTTACTGCTTTTTGCACTCTGGTTAGACTGAATTGCATTGCAATGACGATATAGTTGAATGAGTCTCATCATATTTTCATTATTAGTCAATTAGTCTTATGTATAGCACACACCAAGCATCTGTTTTTTATTAAAATGTAACATCCAGTGGTCACATATACTTCTCTCTTCAGATGCATTTTTAAAATATTTCACCCCCAGTGACACAGCATCAGGTGCTCCTGTCCTCTACCTCAGCACAGCAGAGTGACAATATTCTTTAATATGTTTGTGCAATACCTTATTTATATTGTATTGTTAATTCATTTTATGTCACTTGTTTTCGTGTTGAGTTTTTATTTTGTATGTAAATAGAATATTCTTTAATATGTTTGTGCAATGCCTTATTTATATTGTATTTTTCATTTATCACTTGTTTCTTTCTTCAGTTTTTATTTGGTGTGATATTTTTGACTTAAAAGAAATAAAATCTTGAATACATACATGCAGTTTCTGTGTGAGTGTATGAAAATTGATTGTGAAATTGACTGCGATGCAAGGGGGCGCCAGCTAAAATCTTGCCTAGGGCACCAAATTGGTCAGGGCCGGCACTGAGTTCATCTGTTCTGTTTTGTTCTTGTGTTCCTGTGTAGACATTATCTACACCCTCGACATACTCGAGATATATATACAGTAGATGAACACTGTATACATACACTACTTAAAATTAGTTATTTGGATATTTTAGTGTTTCACTTGATTGTTTATTCTGCGACATATCTGAATTTCTATTTTGTGTTTTGAGAATATTTTCGGTCCCCAAAAATAATGCGACACATTTCATTTGACTTTTATTGCATATCCCAATATCTCTAACTAATTTTGAGTAGTGTACTTAAATAGGATATTAATATACAGACAGAAACATGCAAACAGACTCAAGTACACATATATACAGCACAGACACACATATTCCTATTGTAGTCTACGTACAAATATAAATGTGCAAATAAAGATGTTGGACCCACATGACATAAAAAGAGTTTTCTCTTTTGTCAGATATTCTGACTTTTAGGCCGTAATATGACTCATGCTTCAAAAACACCATAATGTAATTCAATGGGGTGTTTCTAAACTGTACGTATACTCATGTGTGCTTGTCAGATGGTCGAGAGGCTCACCCTGCCTGTTCAGAGCCCTCATCTTTGAAACTCCACGCCTTCAGATTGTAACACGGGCCCTCTTTCATATATGTGTTGTATTCAAGCCTGACCTGAGATAATCCTGATGACATCATCAGTGTCATGAGTACAAAAATAAGGCTATAGTCGGAAGGATGTGCTATTTCTACTACAACTGTTCACAGTCATTGTGATCATTAAAATTATATCTCTCACCTATCTTCTAGCTGTTAATTGGAGTGGGGTTTTCTCTACTGGACTGACAACACCAGCACCACTCTCCACATGTCGCCATCTTGACCTGCGAAAAGCACCTTGTCATCAAGAGTGGCGAGGGATTCTTAAATTAGTCCCAACGGGATCCTCCACTACCTGAAGACATGCAACACCTGCCGTTGGCCTGTTACCTCTGAAAGCATGAAGCTGCCGTGAGAGGCTCCTGGTGTCCTGACACGCCTCTATATCAAATATCTCTCCACTCGGGGAAAAAGTGCCGGGCAACAAGTGCACAAGAAAAATGAGCTTTGAAAGGGTTTTTCTTTTTTTTTTTTCTTTTTGCTTTTCCCCCACTGGCCACTGGAAAGGCTCGTAAGAGGATTTTTGTGAAAATGCGATTTGTTGACTCACTAAGAGGTTATTTGTCATCCTTAAATCCTTCTGATGTAACACTACTTTTCGTTTTTCACCCAAACTGCCTCTTTTCATTTCAGATTCAGAAAAAAAGATTTGAGCAGATCCCCAGAGAGGAGCCAAACATGATGAAAATAGATCTGAAACAAGTCGTATATGAGTATTCTGTTCTGTTCTCTTGTAGGGAAAATGAACACACTCTTCCTCCAAATCCTGCAAATTGAAACATTTTATTTCAAACCTACAAGTCCATGTGGTCATCACAAAGTGTTTCCTTTACTGTGCTACTTAAAATAATCCTGCATCTAAGTGAGCAGAACAAATATAAGGGGATTAATATTCAGACATGGACATGCACGGCCAACTTTAACAAGCCTCTTGGCACCTTGGAAATTATTCCACATACCTTTAGAAAAAAAATCAAACAAAGGGAGGACGGAGGAATGTGGGTCACGGTGGGCTTCAGGCGAGCTGGCAAACCTCCTGATTCCTGTGACATTAATCTGGGCTGACTGGGGTTTCATCGCTGAGCCCAAATTCCCCTCCTGTCTGAACCGATAAGGATCAATTCCTCGGTGAATCTGCTGTTTGTAAAGCGGTGGGTCGGTGTAACAAGGTGGAGGGTGAGCAGGGAAGTCCGTTTTTAACAGGATGCGCAGGGATCAGGTTGACATGTGTCCACCCTGTTGAAGTATCAATCCAAACAAGCTCCAGGTGGGCCGGTCCAAACCTGAGCTCTGACACTGCTCTGCTGAAAAATCTGCAAGGTCAATTTACAGCAATTATTTAGTATGTAGCTGCTGCCATGTGGATACATTTGGATTTCTTAATTTTGGATCATTTCCATGGTATCATCTAATGCTCGTCCATCAGATTAAAGGGTCATTTCACGCAAATTATTAAATGGATTTTGTCGTCCCTTTTCTCCAGCCATGCAGACAGTATTTATTTGCCTCCATCCCAATTTATTGAATGTCAGTGGAATTTTGTACGTGGTCTCACAGCATTGAAAAACGACACTGAAGAAAGTCAACGGAAATGTGTCGTACCAGAAACATGTGTGACTGCTACCCTGGGTCAGGGCTGTCACAATCAGTCACCATCTTAAAAAATAAAAATGAATTTGTGGGCCTGATAAACAGAGACATAATCTAACCCTAACCATTCCCTATACTGGGATGACCCAGTGATTCTATTGGGTTGGTTAAAAATAATTACTTCAAACATACAGAAAATTAAAGAAGAATTAACAGCCCCTGTGGAATCACCTAACACACCCAAGATATCTAAAGGTAGATGTCTTTTCACATTGTGGACAATATGTAGAGGGGCCAGTGGCCTATAAAGGCTATTAATAGAAATTAAGAATCATCTTGCAGGCTGTGAGTTTGAAACATGTGACCTAGATCAGGGGTCTTCAACATTTTTCAGGCCAAGGACTCCTTACCTGATAGAGAGATAGAGCAGGGACCCACTTCTACATACAGTATACACATAATATTCTGTTGCATATTACACTGGACCTAAGGCGGCCTATAGTGGCGTGCATAAAGGAGTTGGCAGCATTTGTAGCATTGCTAATGTTAGCCCTGTTAGCCTCACCCTTTGCAATTTCTCAGATTACTGGGAAACATGTTTCAGTGATATGTTGGGTGACCGTTGCACAGTTATGGACAGGTGCTGCACAGTGATTTAGCATACGGTTAGGTTAGCTTGCGCACATGATTGCAATTTACAAGTTAATCTTTGCCAATTATATGTTAGATTTGTGCAATTGTGTATTTTCAGACACATTAAGAGTTTTGAAAAGTAAAAAACTTTCAAAATAATTTCAAACAATGAGCTGGCGTCCCCCTGCAGTAACTCTGAGGACTCCCTAGGGGTCGCAGACCGCCTGTTGTAGACCAAGGCCCTAGAAAATCCACAAGACACGTGTTTCAAAGAAAACTAGTCACTGTGTAGTATTGTATTTTTAAAAGAATGAATAGCTTTGTGAGCCACTTGGGGGCAGTGAAATAAGTTGAAAACAATACTGACATAATTTTATCTGATAAAGTTGAATTACCATATGAGTTAGCAAACTGTTGCCTATTTCCAGTCACAAGGCAACTTAAGCATTCATTTGGAGCCATGTTTCTGGCAAACCAAGTCCAATATTCACTGTCTCTTAGTTCTGTTTTGCTTTCTACCAACTCCCAAGTAAAACATTTGGCCCTTAATCTGCTAAATTCTCCACTATGTTCCCTGACTAGTTATTAGCTTTGTCTGGCATTTGTTTAGCACTGTGTGAGCAGCATACAGTAGGTTCATCAATGCTTTTTGCTGAAGTACCTTCTGCTGCTGGAAACAGTGTTGATGAGAGCAATGGGACTGAAGCGAAGCAATAAATTTGCAGGCCTTGAAGCCAAACAATGAGCAGAATGAATTTATATTCTCTAGCTAGGAGCACTGTCAAGTTTGATTTCCTCATTCGTTCATCAAATCTGAATGTACTATTCAGTGTTGCGAACAATAAAACTAAAATTCCAATCACCTCGACTGTACTGGGGTGGAGACAGAAATTTGAGACATATACATCAAAACTTAAAGCGGCTACAAGGAGATTCATTTTTTATTGATTCTGGCGGACCTGAGGATGGATGCATGGCGCTGAGGTAATGTATCTTTTGTGGCTAGAACAATGACCGTGAAAAAAGTAAACTTAATTTTAATGCAGTGCCGCCAGGGCAGACCAACAGAGCATCTTCTTTCCTCAGGCTGTGAGACGCCTCGATTCATTCTCAGCACTCTTCAATGGAAAAATATTCAAATTGTATTACTTATCTGACCTGTATAAGTCAGAATCTATCCCAGTGAGGAGCATTATGAATAACTACAACAACTATGTAGCAAATCTTCTCGCTGATGGTCTCATATAATCATGCAGGCCGTATGGAGGCATCAGCATTAAAGGGGCACTATGAAGTTTTGGAGAAGAAATTTAAAACTCAGAATTTTTATAAATACAATATGAATGAGGTAAAAATACATACTTTAAGTGAATAAACAAGCTGTTCTCAGAGGAAAATAAGCTCCCAAGAACACTGTTCGAAGCTAGAAAGGTGGCAGGGTCCGCCAAATATAAACAAAGTAAAACAGTATAAATTGTGTTGTCCTTTAAGGTCAGTTTATAGTATAGTATATAGTCTATGAAGATCTTTCTCTTCTGATTTAAATTTCTTCCCCAAAGCTACATACCGCCCCTTTAAGTTAAGGATGTTTCATAACCAGCTAATACTCCATGTAGTACTAAACCTCTCTGCGTGGTTGTACTATATACTGTTGGTAATGGAAAAATAGTTTCTTAATTCTTAAAATCAGAATGAATGTCCCGTTTAAGAGAATCTAACCATATTTGAGTTCATCAAATGCATTTTTCACTGACTAAACACAAGGCTGTATTTCTTCTTGCAAAGTTTACAGTTTTGAAGGTTTCCACCTGACAGCAACACAATGAGCTACTCTTTGTCTCGCTTTGTATTGTGTCTTTTCTTTTAATAAAGCCACTTCCACATGGTTACATGTGATAAACATCATCTGAAGGGAGGGTGTGCAGCTGACGCAGTTAGATCTGGAAAACAACAAAGTTCAGATCATTTCACACACATGGCTGACATGTTTTGAAAATGGTACGCTTCCACGGTAGAGAGACAGATGGCTAAAACTAACAAGAGTCACTGTTATGGCAAAATTCACAATGCAGATACGGTATAATAACCATCAATGTTTCTATAGCAGCTTATCAAATCATGTGTGAATACTCCCCGCAGGCCAATTTAAAACAACACCCACATTTATATGATCTCTGTGATCTCTGCAATCACAATTTCCCACGATGAAATGGAAACAGGGAAATTTCCATATTAACTCTTAATATAAAAAAACAGACAGCACTTACAGTAGAGACGTAATTGAAATTCTGCCCACAAACACACTGCATTTTCTGTTTCAGACCAAACAGCCAAACCCTACAGTGTATAACTACTTCACAAGAATCACAGTACACTACTTCACATCAAATGGATTTAGTTCATTGTGCACTGAAACAAGACAGTGAAAGAAAAACACTTGGGTTCAGACTATGAGACTACGGGAATGCTCAAAACATCATTTTCTTGCTATGCCATGTGAGCAGGGTCTGTGAGGGTCTGTCCCACTGTCCTACTCCCATTCTTGAGGATTCCCTCAGTGGTAGCATGACCCGAGTTCACTGCCGGTGATTTTGGGACACCGATATCAGAGTCCTCTGCCTGAGGCTCTAAGAAAGCCACCCTCTTTCCGTTAGACCGCCGCTGTCCAGACTCTACCTCTCTCGGGTCCGAACAGAGGATGATGGCTCGTCCGCCGCAACCTCTCGCACCCCCGCTCCGGCCGTCCCGGCATCGACAGGGAGTGAGGTAGAGGTAGAGCAGCACCAGTATGATGCTGACCACACAGGAAGCCAGGGTGGTGAACGCTGTGTTGAAATGCTCAGCACTGCTGCGGTGTGCCAAGCCGCTGCTCGAGGTAGTGCTTAAGTTTCCCACCACAACTCTGACCTCCAGAGGCTCACTGGGGGGATGGTGGTACCCTCGGGCTGTCACACACCCATACATACCAGAGTCCTCCACCAGGGCTGATCGGATTTCGAGGGTACCATTGGTGAAAACTATTATGTTGGAGTTGGGATCACTGGTTGATGAATTCACCACAGTCCTGGGAGTGACCCAGAACACCTCCGGGCTAGCCGTGGCTGGAGAAGCCAACCCTGGACACGGCACTTGAAGCCATTTGCCAGGCTCTACTTGGTAAGTCTGTTCCTCAAGGGGCATACTTGATGCTACCTGCTGGCTACATGCAGCCCCTAGTCCTGAATCATCTCTACAAGGGTATTCACCTCTGAAGTCCACCAGGGGGCGATACTGTTTCCACATCCAGTACTCCAGCAAGGCAAGTAAAGCACAGTCACAGACCAAAGGGTTTTCCTGCAAATAAATTCCACCTTTCTGGCTGAGAGAGAGCAAGTTCTGGACGGGAACTCTGGAGATCCTGTTGTAGGATAGATCGAGAAAGGTCAGATTGCGAGGACCTCCAGGTTCCCAATAAAGCCCCAGGGGGAAATCCATCAGTCTGTTCCCTGAAAGGTAGAGCCTCTGCAGGCTGTGCAGGTCACTGAAGGCCCCTGGGTTAATCTGGATGATCTGGTTGCCAAACAGCAGCAGCTCTTTCAGTTCCTTCAACCCAGCGAAGACGGACGAGTTCAGCACCGTCAGTCGGTTGGAAGAGAGGTCCAGGTGGAGGAGATGCGGCATCACAGCGAAGGCATCCACATCAACTCGGCTGATGGAGTTTCTGCTGAGAACCAGCGTGGCGAGCCGATCAAACGGTTGGGAAATCCAGTCCACACACACGGCAGTGAGGGCATTGTGGCTCAGGTCCAACCGTGTGGCATAACTTGGGAGATCAAAGGGCAGCGTGGACAGATTGCGCCCACTGCAGGAAATTATATCACTGGCACAAAGGCAGTGGGGTGGGCAAGTAGCCACTGAGGGAAGGAAGCCAAGACAGAGGGAGAGCAGCAGGGCTGCAGCGGCAGGGCTGCAACTGCGGCCTCCAACGTTGCTCTTGCCTAAAAGCTGTGACGCAGTGGGACTCATCCTGGTGTTCCCTCAGGATGGCATCTCAGGTTACTTTCTCACTGGTTGTAAACATGTCAGGTTTACAAGCCTCTGATAGTGCGTGGCTACTATGAACTGAGGAAAGAGGGGAAACAAGGCAGAGAGAACATGGAAATGAATCTTATATTTTAAACTAGTTTTACAGGAGTAATAATCTTCTAGTACTAATGAGTTCAGGCTGCAAGACAAAACAGTGAAGCAGGACTGTGTGACAACATGTAATAAATGTAAATGCATCACATGCTGTAACTAAAAATAAACTGTAATCCACATTAAAATACAACCGGGATGGCTGCTGGCATCATCGGCACACGACAACTGTGAGCAACTTCTGGAACGAGTGTAACTTAACCCATCCACGTTTAGTAATCCATACTCCTCCCCCATATTTCCCACCAATACAGTACAAGGTGATGACTAACCCACAACTTCTTCTTTTTTTATTGTTAAACTTGTTTTTTTAAACAATTTTCTATTTAACTAAGACCTCTACTCTAACTAAGTCCTAACTAAATAAGACTTGTTTATTCAGTTATCCCTTTGATTCATCTGGTGCTGTCCAGTATTTGAAATGCTGTGTATTTCTCATGAATGTTTTATTGTTTATTCTTTTTTATTCTGTTTTTAGGGTCTGATGTTCTATCTATCTGTCTATCTATCTATCTATCTATCTATCTATCTATATATCTATCACCTGTTTAACAATCTCTCTAATATTATAGCGCTGCAGTCTATTTTAGTACTCAATATGCTGTTATATTACACCAAGAATATTATACATTTACTCCTATCATGAATTACACAACACAACAAATTTCACAACAAATCTCCATAAACAGATGTTTTCCTCATCTATGTGTTCTGGTGATCATTTAAAGGTGCACTATGTAGTTTGGAGAAGACATTTTAATCACAAGAGAAAGATATTTTTATGTAAACAAACTAAATAAACAAACTCTTTTTCCTTTTCATGACTGAATGAACAAACTGACCTTAAAGGACAACATAATTTCATGCTGTTTTACTTTGTTTATATGTGGTGGACCCTGCCACCATTCTAGGTTCAAACAGTGGGGACCTTATTATCCTCTGAGAACAGCTTGTTCATTCAGTTATGGGGGAAAAAATACACATTTCTGAGTTTGTATTATTACCTCATTCATATTGTGAATATTAAAATTTTGAGTTTGAATTTCTTCTCCAAATCTACGTAGTGCCCCTTTAAAAGTGCTGCAAAAGCCAACCAGGTTAATAAAGACGCATGGAGAAGGACAACAGTGGAGCATACAGTCGGTGAAGTTTAGAGCAATAACCAATCGATTGATGAAGATTAAAAGACTTGCTGTGAGAAGCAGAAAGTGACAGACTGTGTTACAGCCAGTGTGTGAGGGATGAGCTGCTCTGCTGTCTGGCTCAGTGGAGAGATAACAGCCACATTTCTACGACTTTTATGGAGGCAAAAACAAAACAACAGCGCAGACCCAGCCGACAGCTCACCTTTCCGCCCACACTGCTGCCTCTTCACACCATCATCTCGTCTGCCTTCGCCTTCATATCCACACGCGTTGTCCGGACGCGACGCAGGAGCGCGTCCCGTTTGTGAATCCTTAAAATCCCAAAGGCAACTTGGCTCCTTTTGGAGTGAAGCGCATCGTTTCCAGCCTCGGCGAGAAGAATCCACCCGGAGCGCGGGGAGGACACGAGGAAGCTGCGGCTGAACTGTTCACCTGCAGGTCGGGCTGCATGCTGCTGTGGGAGGGGTCGTCCTGAGAGCAAACACGGAATACAACAGCAGCAGCACACCAATAATGTGAGAGGGGCTGCTGCCAGGAGGAGGAGAGGAGGAGAGGAGAGGAGGAGGAGAGGAGAGGAGGAGGAGAGGAAGAGAGAGGAGAAGAGAGGAAGAGAGAGGAGAAGAGAGGAGGAGAGGACAAGGTGTGGTAGGAGGGTGCAGCATCAGCACCACAAACTCTAATGTTTGAGTATGTATATATTTACATTGTTCGTAGGCTATAAGAAAAAAAACATTTATTTGCAAATTGACCAAAGAAACTCAAAAAAAGTCACCAGATAGCAGATTAAAGCTGCACTAATCAAAAGTTTTATACCAACAGTTATTCAAATGACTACATGTACGTAGTGGCTTGTAGTGACAGTAATGACCCGACTCTGCCGTTCCCCATTATACAGCGCGTTTTAGCATCTTTCAGCTAATTGTTTTTCTTTTACAACTGGAGTTTAATGTTTTGGTTTGGCACCAGCGCTCTTATCAACACCGTTTCCAGCAGGCAGCTGTTTTCAGGGAAAAAGCTCTTCAAAACTGAGTGGGAAAGCACCAAATGGCCGACAGACAAAGTTCATCATTATCATTTAGCTGCTAAACAGCCAAATATTTTCCTCAGAAGTTGGTGGAGAACAAAAACAGAGCTAAAAGAAGAGTGACTATTAGAATTACAATTGTCGATTTGCCACAAACCGGATGCTAACGTTACTCCGTAACATTTTAAAGCCTGGAAATTTGGCAAAATTTAAAGGGGCATTCCTACGATTTGACACATGGTAACCATTTTGTCCAGATATCTCTGCTTCTGCTGCTTTGTTTTGACCAGTCTTCCCATTTCAATTGTGGCTTCAAAACTAGAACATAACTTCCAAACACGCCGTTAGCCTTTCTTTCTAAGATTTAAATCAGTCATTTTACATAAACGTGAGCATGTTTTGAACCGTTATGTCTCATTTTGCTTCCCCTCATTCCTTTGACAACATAGGTGTAAAAGAATAGTGGGCCAGAATTACAATTCATTCTTTGTAGTGGTAACACAGTAACATTAACCAGTGTTAGTTAATGTAGCAATGTCATTTTCCTTAGCTGGCAGTGACAGAGTGTTTTCTTTAGCAAAGTTACAGCACTACTTTTGTTCTCCTCCTCAAGAACTGCACATAAGAAAATTTCATGTAATTGCCTCCTTGAAAGTTGGTATGAAATGTTTGCCTCTGCATGACACATGCAGAAATGGAAGTCTAAACCAAGAATAATTCCTCAAATCTCTCCTGCTAAATTCAGGTCACATTAGCTTTAAATCCAGAAGATCCTCTGCTGTCCTTCACTATTCTCTTTGAGTCTCACACCCTGAAGCTCCTGTAATAGATCCTGGGAGCTTTAATGTCTGACAGAAGTGTTTGTGTGCGAACACAATCCACGTCGATTTAAAAGGAAGAGTTCATTTGCAAAAACAGATAAAAGCCATTCTTAAGACGAATAAACCGCCAGTTTAATGGTATTTTCTGGAACGAACAAAGAACGCGATTAAGGAACGAAAACAGCTTTTTTTGCAAATGAACCCTTCAAACCATTAGATGTTATTCTTGCGAGCTGACGACTCATAACCCCTGCAGAGATTGCCAAGCCTGCGCGGTACACTACAGTGTGCTGTTAATGGTGGCTTGGCAGGGATGGTCTGGTTTAATTAGAGATAACATCATTGCAATTAAGCATCTGTGACCTTGAACATGTCTTTTTTCATTTTCTCTAACAGAGCCACAGCTTTGTCGCTGCTGGGTTGCTCTGTGCTGTTAACGGGGCTATGTAGGTCTGGAGATAAGTAAACAAACAGTGCCGCAGCTTTACACAAACTCCATTTGCTTTTTTAAACGAAGAGAAGCCTTTTGGGATTTGCTTGCTGACGCAGAATATTTCAGACGGCGTTAAGCTGTGCAAAGGGTTTACATAATCCCCCTCATTTTTCAGAATACTGTTTATCCGTGGAGTGTCGGAATACAAACATTTAGTCTGCTGCCATATTTATTCACTTACTGTGGGCCACGTGTTGCCCATTACAATCACACCGAACTTTATTTTCTGAAATGCTTTCTGCCTGTGCTTCAGCAGCTGTTCACCGCTGTGTGTCTGCAACTAGCAGATGGTGTCTTTCATATCACATGAAAGTGTTCGTGCACCTGATCAGTTTGCCAAGGTTGTAAGCTGCTGAGTTTGAAGCTCCGTCAGCTGTTTTTTTCCCCCTTTCTTTTGCTTTTTTGATCGATCAGCAGGTCCTCACAGACAAAGTCGGTTCAATATCTGACAAAAAGAAAAGGAGAAAAAAAATCAATTGAATTCTCATCTAGAAAAATGAGTCAATTCCATTAGCTGAGAGAGAAGCTGAGAATGAAGCCTCTTGTCTTACAACCCGGACTAATCACAATGCACTCGTAATTATGAGCTTTCCACCCAGGACACCGTGACGGACAAATCGCTGTATGTTTCCATGGTGCCGACCATCAAAGGGGAAGGCCTCAAGGGATTTTGCAAGCGTGTCCATCTCTGCACACATCCATGTGGTTAATAAGCAAGGGATGATTGGACTAAGATGTTTCTAATTCCTCCTTCATTTCCGAAAACCCTCTGTTCCTGATTAGGGGAATGTGCCACAAGTAATCAGCAACATGGAAGGACGATGAATGTGAATCCGATATGAAACATTTCACCTTGCTAGAATCAGGTTGTGTTTGACTTTCACTGCTGCAACTCAGCATCGACTGGTGCCTGCTGGTTACCTGGCTGGAAAAATGCATATAATTGCATCCGTTTTGTATCCCCAGGTGTAAAATAGTCCCTGATTACATGGTTAGAAAGAACATCAGCAGGGTTCTGAGTGCAGGCTGAGAACACGGGTTGAAGAGTGCTGGTTGGGAATGTTTTTCGTTCGGCATTCAACAACCCATCTATCCATCTGCTGGCTTTAACCACTTACTTTTCAGGGTGATGAGTTGGCCATCCTATCATTGCAGTATGCATTGATTAAACCCTAACTGTACAGAGAGGTTTACAGTGTCTGATGTTTTGGAAGTTACAGGCAGTATCATCAGGACTGAATTTGCAGTTCTCTTAGTTTTTCCATTTAAAAAATAGATAAGGAACGTTCACTGTTGTGGAAATGAGTTATTCTCGTTTGAGAGTTATGAGACCAACTCCACTCATGTAGCCTGTTTGTTCAACTGGTAAGTTTTCTGCTTTTCTGCCAATGGGCACAAAGTTTCCCAGGAAATGAAGGCTGGCTGGCTGGCTGGCTGGCTGGCTGGCAGTCCCGTCAGGCTGGCACCCTGGCACCATTTCTTTCTACTTTCACGTTTCCATTATGGACTAAATGAATGAATAAACTCATTTTTTGTCCTGTGTTGTTGGAAGTTGCTACTCTGATTAAACGGAAATGATCCAGTTGTCTTTGCAACAGTGGAACCAGCGATAATATCATTTGGAAAGTTTGGAAGTTGTATGTTTACACTTGAAGGAGACTTAATACGCCTTTTTGTTTTTTCCTTTCCTTTAGTGTGTTATACAGGTTCTTGTGCACGTTAAAGATCTTGAAAGTTAAATGGTCAGACAGAAGCTCCTCTCTCCCACTGAAAACACTGCTCCTGATTAATTCTGTGACTTTGTGACATCACACTACGTCACCATGTCGCATATTTGCATAATATCTGCCTGGCGGCTAGTTTGGCACATACTGTAGGAATTGATTGAGCACAGCCACTCTGTTGTTGTTACTGGGTCGAGCATGTGTGGACTGGCCAGTCAGAGGGGACTGGATATTCAGGAGGGGGGGCCTTAAAGAGACAGGAGCTATAACTGAGCGTTTCAGACAGAGGGGGAAATACAGTGCTGCAGCCCTGGAACATATGAGAGAACAAATGTGTTTTTTGAGCACAAAAGCAAAAACTTTGATTATGAACCTGAAAATTAGCATAATATATCTCCTTTAAAATATTATAAACGATATGCAGAGCAAAAGGAAGCACTGGGAAACAGCTAGCTTGGCTTTGTCCAAAGGTGACAAAATCTATTGCACCTACTAATGCCTCACAGGCTCATAAACAACATGTTGTGGTTTAATTCAAGGGAGACTCCAGGCAGTCTGCACTAATGGCCAACAAATAGGCAGGCACAACCCCCCTAAAACCACAACTTATATTTTACTGTAATGTATAATCTATATTATAGCCCTATTTATCATAGATCATATTATATTACATGCATATCCCTATTATGTTAGTCACTGATAAAAAAAACAAACCACACATATTATACTGCATGCACATTATACTGTGTCCTCAGATAGCACTGCCGTTGAGCAAGAGGCCTGGCGGCAGCCTGTCTGGCCTCAAGTGGCCTCAAAGGAAGAACCCTGGCAGATTTTTCATATGTCCATTTCTCTGTCCTAGGGAAACATGTACACAGAATCATTAGGCTGCTAAAGTATGACTGATGAAATCCTGTTTACGCCACAGAAAATGAGTAAAAATCACATCAAACCCCTCGACCAGGAAATAAGGTAAAGGTGAAAGACCATACGACAGAGATAGGGAAACTCGTGTGATTGGCCAGCTGTGAACTGTAAACTGACAGGTGTCTAAAAGCAGGAGAAATGTTCTCATTGGTGGAGAAAGCTCAGGAGGGAAGTATAATATATATACTGTACCTTTGGTTCTGAAGCAGATTGAACAAATATGATTCATGATGAGCTTTAAATGTGCTGCTATGTGAATTTTGTAACCTGTAGGAGTAGACTGCTAGCTAGTCGTTTCCCTCGTCCAGTTTTCAGACTAACGTTGGCAAATGCACTTCTCAATTTAGCTTCATATTTAACTTCCTGTCTCGTCTGACTCAAAGTGAGAAAGCGAGTACGTAATTACCAAAAGGTAGAGCTATTTCTTTAGGAAAAAAAATGTCTTTGTCAAACATCTTTCAAATATATTTCAAGATACTTTGTAATTTAAGCTCAGCAGGTTTTCATTAATATTTGTCTCTGCTTAACACATCAACACACATCATTTGACACCGAATGGATGGAAATGAGATCCACCATTTACTATGTTGAAATTATAAAGAAAATCCCAATTTATCAACACACACAGAATTCAAGAATGAGTAAATATTGCATTTAAAGCATCTGCTGCTCAAAAAATTCAATTTTGTCACTAATGTTCCCTCTATTCACTGCGACAGATCGCAGCCATCAAGTGTGCACCCCCAGCATTACCTGTCTCCATTTGCACCACTTGAACTTTGAGGACTGAGTACCCAAAACCAGACTGCTGTTTTAAAACACCACGTGAAAATGAATAAACCCGCTGATGGAGAGGGAAATCCATCCATTCATCGCCTGAGTGCAAACGCTCATGATGGGCTTTGCCAGCAACCAATTAGGCAGATTATCTTTGTGCACAGGTAGTGCTTAATCTTAATCTTAAACATGATTTTGCTCCTAATAGTGAAGAGCTAACCCGGATCATAATTTGAAGCTGAAAATAGACACTAAGTCAGCCAGCACACTTTCTTGCAAGTGGCGACTCTTGGCCCTGTCCGCACAGCGCTTCATCTGCTGCGCTCGTGCTGCTGTTAATGATGACCCTTCAAACACTGGAAGCTGCGAGAGGGCTGAGGAGCTGCAAGAGTGGTTTTAATGGAAGAAATGTAATCCTGCGCTTCCCATTATCCAGCGGCACAGCGCTTTTCATTAAACTCCCCCAGCCTGGTAGATGCTTGTGTTTTTCAAACTCCATGTTACCAGCTCGTCGCACAGGCTTTCTATTATACATATTTAGTCTGGCAGCCCAAGCTACAATTTGAGTAATTGTTCAAGATAGCATTTCAACACTTGTAAGGCGCAAACCTTTGATTTTTTAATGAGAGACCAAGATATTTTTAACGAGAGAAGCTCGTGGAATTCACCGGGGTTCAGGTGAGGCCTGCATCCTTTTGTTGATGTTGGCAACCAAAGGCACTCAGCGAATGTTGTGGTACAGCCATAAGGCTTAGTGGTAATTAAATCCCCTAGGCCAACAACGAAACATTCGACCTGTGCTACCTGCTCCTATGTCATATTCCTCTGTGCCACAGAGCTCCATTGCACTGTTAAAAGCACATCATTAAGGCCACAGGTTAGCGCCGGCGAACGTGGTCCTTCATGGTAATGCTGCTGGAAATGTGTATTAATCCGCAGCAAAAAATAGCCCCTAACAACTGCACTATTCACATCAGAGTAACACTTGCTACTGAAGGTGTCCAGTTATTTTGTTTTTTCAAGTCACTGAGCATTTTGTTTGAAAGTATTTGTGACCTGTTTTTAAAGATTTACATCTTCAGTAGGAACCAATGTGTTTGGGTCTTAGTGCCACAGAGATGCTGGGGAAGCTGGAAAAGATTGAAACGTGAACTCATTGTCTGCTTTGGCCTTTTCATGGCATTTATTGACAATAACATGGCCAGTGTTATTGTTTAAAGTTCCTGTACAGTAGGTAAGATAGTTGATTTGTGAGTCTCATTCCCAACCCCTCAAATGCTGACGCTTTCGGATGGTGGCTGACCCGACCTACAGTCCCAAAGCATCAGTATTTCTATCTTACCAACAGGAACTGGAACCAGTCAGGCCTTAAAGGGTACTCCACTGATTGACACTGTAGACCATCCTGGACTCTTACACTAACTAACAAATTCATTTGGATCCCATCCATCCATTGTCTTCCGTTCATCCAGGGTTGGGTCGTGGTGGCAGCAGGCTATACAGGGTATTCCAGACGTCCCTCTCCCTAGTAACGCTTTCAAGCTCCTCCTGGGATATCACAGGCCGGATGAGATATGTAATCCCTCCAACAAGTACTAGATCTGCCTCGGAGTCCTTTCCCAGTTGGAAAACCTCCAAAGGGAGGCACCCAGGAGACCTCCTCATCTGATGCCCGAACCACCTCAGCTGGGTCCTTTTCGAAGCGGAGGATCAGCGGCTTTCCTCCGGCTCTCCTTCAAAACTCCTTCCGAACCTCATCTCTAAGGCTGAGCCCAGCCACCCTACAGGGGGAACTCATTTCAGCTGCTTGTATCCACGATCTTATTCTTTCAGTTGCTACCTAAAGCTCATGACCGAATGCAGATTGACTGCTAAATCACAAGCATTGCCTTCCGGCTTAGCTCCCCCTTCCCCATGACAGTGCAAAGCCTGCTTTGCTGCTGATGCTGCACCAATCTGCCTGTCCATCTCACTCTCCTTTTTCCCATTAGACCCCGAGATAACTAAACTCCTTCACTTGGAGCAGCTCACCCCCCATCCGGAGGGGGCAATCTACTGTTTTTTTTCTCCCCACAGAGATCCATGTTCTCATTTTGAGACCAGATTCCTAATTAATTGCCAATTTTGGGCTATGGGTCAGACTAGTGGCTCATTGGACAATGGATTGGGCCATGGTATTCAGAGAGAGTTGCATATGAAGCCAGTGGGGCCAGCCGCTGTAGTTTAACTTAAGCAAATATACAATTTAACTTAAGCCTAACAGATTTCACGACAGCACAGGCTGATACCCACTGGATGGCCTGATGATTGGTCAAAAAATGATAACATGAACATTAACATGAATACTGGGCTTCCATAAGAATGTTCACTCAATGTTTGGTACATTTTAACTCTTTTTTGACAACCAACACTTTCTTTACACCGGACACGTTACCGGGATAAGGAAAAATGCATGTTAATGACTCATGAACGAATGTGATGGGATCAGCCTGACCACATCTAGAGGTAGTGTGGCTCGCATTGGGTTTGGAGCTAAATGCAATTTGCGCATCATCGATACAGATATTTGTTTTTAGCTAAATAAACAAAAGGTTGTTCAACTACAAGCTGAAAGATCTTGTTACTGAGATAACGTCTATTCTGTGCCATTAAAGTGGCAAAAGAACCTGCAGAAAATGAATTTTACACAGAACAATAATAACAGCTGTGTAGCTGATCCTTTGTTAACAACATGTATATTTTATCTAGTCACAGAGTAGTCTACAGGCTGTTTCTACAACGAACCAGGATAGTCTGACACAATGTTTTCATACAAAGAATGGAATAACTTATTATACTACATATGCTGAGTTTTCAATAGGGGGCAAATAATCAAAAATTTGTTGCAGACATTGTTTCAAAAAGAATTATACTCAAACTCAACTCAACGACCCACACAACTCCATGATTTGTTAAGGGAGTCTGGTGCTGATTTGCAGGCACCTCAAATTCCTCACGTAGGACAGAGATCCGATCTCAATGAGGATAATGAGAACACATTAAAAAAACAGGCGTAAATGCAAAGGCAAGATCAGATTGTTTTTTATCCAGGTAATGTATCCAGATACAGATTCCTTTTTAATACCAGGTGTAAATGGGCTGTAAATGGCCACCATGTGTAAAAGTAGCAGAGACACGTGAGCATTAGAAAGGACTAAGACTGGGCTTTAAATAAATGCTTTTTTTAAAAAAGTGTAAACTGTATGGATCTTAAGCAAACATTTCTGTGCAAAAAAATTAAAGGCTTCCAACATCAGATCAGAAAAAAAACATTTTCGACAACGTTCCTTTTTTCCACCTGTTAGCCAGCCAACACTGTCATGCACCACCATGGATGATGTAACCGCCCTTGCATGTTTCAGCTCTCGGCGCTCACAGCTGCGGTGCCTATAGACCTGCTTTGTTATGTCTGTGCTCACACACCAAACACATTCCTGTTTTGCACTAGAAAACACTGATGTTACGACCTGCACACATTTCTCCTCAGTTCAAAAGCTGCCTACCACCTCCTCTTTGTGAGTGAGTGTGGGTAAGATAATGTGTGGGTTTAAATAATGCATGTAGCACACTGCAGGACCCTTGTGACACTAAAACATGCTTTGTAGTATCGTGGTGTCCAAACCCACATTTTCACTGTGAATGATAAAGAATAGCAATTTCACTGCAGCGCTGAGGTTTTCTTTTTATTAGTCTCAGTGAAATGATTTAGTACAATAATTTAATTGTGTGATTAAAAGTATCGAGCTGCAGGCCTACATGTTTCACTCATCGACACCGTGACAATGAATAACCACAGAAACGGCAGTAGCATGGCAACCACTAGCAAATTGGTTTTCATGTGACCTTTGACCCTTTTTAGGTTCAAGGGGTGGCTTCATTTGAGCGTAACCTAAAACCAGTCTGTTAAAAATTCAACCCAACGGCCACCTCCAATGTTATTTACCATATGAGTGTGTGCTGACAGCAGAGACAGGACATGTCACATGAACGTCCTGAGGGACATTGTGTTGCAGATATCAATACGTTCTCCGATTTTGGACGAGAGCACAGCCACATCTCATACACTACATGGCATCAAGATATGAAAGTGTTAACTGCCAAAAAATATCAGCTAACAGCTTTAACTAATGGATCAATTCATTAATTATTAATCACATTACACGTTACTGTTCCTGAATCCAGAAATCACATTGCAGTTACTAATCCAACAATATGTCGTGACTCATCATTTCATCAATTATCTACATAATGGCGGTATATATAGAAAGCATCAAACATCCCTTAGCATGTACACTTGCAGAACGATCCCCTGCCCTGCCTTGATATGACATTCAACACAGCGATACTGTCTAGTGCATCCGTCGAGGGGCTCTTTAGCCTGGGCAGTCTTGTCCTGGCTGTGAGGAGGAACAGCTTGAGAAAGTCCTCCTAATGAGGTCACCACTGCTTTAGCGGTAAACACGTCAAATAAACTGGACTGTAAAGCCGTGGTTTGGTGCATGAGCGACTGGAGTGTGTTTGTTTGAGTGTGTTTGGCCCATTAGACGCAGTTCAGATGCCATTTAAAGAGCATAAAATAAAGATCTTGTGTACAAACTTCTTACTGGAATAGTAGCTGATATGTGGGCATATGTAAGATGCAACATTATATTCTTGTCTTGCCTGACAACGCAGCTCAGGCGACATGTGGAGTAACTTTCTAAAGGGAGTAAATAAGTAAAGCAATGCATTCCTTTATTTAAAAATAACAAGTAATCTGTAATACATGACGTCTTGGGGGTAACGGCAGCAGCGCTGGCTGCATTGTTCAACAACACTATCAATCAACATTACATTCAAAATCATACGGTTCAAATAGGTCAATTTTTTCTCACTTTTTAAGATTTTGCACATAAACAGAACACATCATGGGAGAACTGTAAGCATATAATCATGTACACGTAGCCTATATACAGTACAACACAGATACAGTTACATTCCATACACATCATCCCAACAAACCATCACTAAAGACAGCACTTAAACCAATCACTTTGTGTTTAGTGATCGTTAGCAAATGTTAGCATGCTAACACGCTAAACCAAGACAGCGAACATGGTTAACATTGTACCTCAAGCTCAAAGCACCAGTGTGGCCTCACAGAGCTGCCAGCATCACTGTAGACTCTTCTTATTCCTCGTCTTGTTAGCGGACAAGTTGCTAGCACCAAGAATTCAGCACTTTGGATCCAATATTACTTTAATGCAGATGCATGACCACACGGAATCAAAGTGGATCAAAAAGCCAGAACACAAATCATCACATTTTACAATATTTCAGAGATTAAGTACACAATTTAGCATTTTCATCATGGATCGGCTTGGTTTTAGTAAGTAGAATAAAAGAGGTTAGATTAGAATAACCACTGAACAGACAAAGGAAAGAGCCCCAACCTCAGACACTAGACTTCAACTGAACAACCAAAGACAAACACCTGACAGCTCCACCATCAGTGTTTGATTGACAGGTCTGTCTGTGCAGAAACAGCAGATAGTGAGAAAATCAAATCCAAATCCTATTCCTAAAAATCCTGTTTTCCATTCATCTCACATACTCATGCAGAGTGATTTACTGGATTAACATCAGCTTTATTTCCACATCGACATTATAATGCAATGAAAATAACAAAGAAGTTCCTCTGATCAGCCGGGCTAATGAAGTGTAAGGAAAGAAGCTGGAAGAACTAGAAATGAAAATGACTTCTGTTTCCATTAGCACTGCTCAGTGGACCGTCTTCCTGCTGCTGCTCTACATGTTATAGATCAGACAGATTTAGGTCTTTGTGATGGCAGTTAACCAAGTCAGCATTTACTCAGAAACAGAAAAACCAGACAGCTCTTATCCTCCAGCCCGGAACCAATAAAAGAAACAGAAAAAATCTATCATCATATCTTATCTTTGGCCATTTGTCTCATTTAAAACGGTTATTTCCATTCAGCAGCTAAAAAATAAATCCAACATCTGACACAAGCTTTGTTTTCTGTGATGAGGATGCGTCTTGGCTTTACGCAGTAGGATTGTAAAGGATTTGAAATCCTTTTCAATCTCACTGGATTCTGTAATTGGAGTGAAACCATTAAAATCCTCAAAACACTTCACACGCAGCAACATACGGGTCTCAAGAGATGTTTAATAGTGTGGATTAATTGTCACCTTGGTTTGTCCTGAGAAGGAAAACCTCTAAAGACCTGTGGGGACAAGTAAGTGTCTATATCTGCACTGAACCCTGCCTCCACTGTTATTGTAGAGAAACAGCGCTCTCAGGTGGAAACATGCGGTATTGCTACTCACTCACTGCTCAGTTCAGTACTGTGCACTGACCAGACATATCTTTGTATTTGCCGTCTCTTAAAATCAATAATAATGAAAAGTTTCCTTTTAAATGTTGACAGTGAAAGGCGCTTGTACTTGGGTACTTCCATTTTATGCAGCTTTACACTACAGCTCTACATCGGAGAAGGAAATATTACACTTTTTACTCCACTACATTTATCTGTTTTAATTACTGGGTACTTCTCAGATTCTTGTCCTGCTGACAGACTTTCTGGGTTGAGGAAATTCTCCTACTTCTCACGCAAGATACACTATTTAAAAATGCTGTCATGAAGCTGAAAACAGAGCTGTTGCTCTGACTTCATGAAAAGTTGACTTTTCAGAGACTTGTGGTTCTCACAGGACGGTGACAGCAGATTAAACTAAACAATACACAGTATATAGCTGTTAAAATGAGCTCAACCTCAAACATACACAGCAATTAAATACAACATTCACATTAATGCAGCAGTAATATTACTATTAATATCACAGGAGCCATTTTACTGCACAGTGAGTACTTTGACTTTAGGTACTTTAAGTTATCCTTGTGGATGATACATACTTCTACTAATGTAAGGTGTTAAAGGCAGGAGTTTGACTTGCAGTGAAGTAGTTTAAGCATGTGATATGTTACTGATATGTTACTTAATGCTGCTGTAAGCGTTGTCGTCATTTTAGCTACTTTCCCTCCCTCCTCTCTACGTCACCACACTTGCATGACCTCTTTCTTTTCATCAAGCGTTTTTTCATCACTTGGCCTGTTATTAGCTGTGACCGTGAGCACTGGAACTGGTGACTTTCCCTGTTTCCACATTGCCAGTGGAGGTGCCAGAAGAGGGGGATCCTGCTCTCTGCAGGCTGCACAACCAGACAGAACCTCTTCATGGAGTTCTCTGCCCTGATTGGATAAAGTGAGCAGGGAAACCAGAACATTTCCTTTCTCTTACTTTATGAGCAGGGGGAGGAGATGCTTGGGTTAGTCGCTCTATAACAGTGATTACTGGAATCTGGAGTTATTAAATACTTATTTTAACAAAAATACATCACTCACAGCGGCTTTAAGTAAAGGATCTGAACACTTGTTGCACCACTACATGTTGATTCCTCAAGTAGTATAAAATGGTTTGATCTGAATTTCAGCATACAGTGTAACTACTCCAGAGTCAGGTAACCTTTTGTACTAATGGTGTGCAGGTACAGAATGTACTGGCACATATACACACTGTGGAACAAGGTGTGATGTTGTGGAATGAGGGTGTAACAATTCAGGATGTTACAAACACTCAACTATTGGATATCCATTCTATACTTACAGGGTATATGTATGACCTACTGAGCAATATAATCTGGTAATTTGCAATTAATTTAGATTTAGAATTTATATTGTAGTTTTAATTCAACCGTTGGTTATGTTAGTATGAAAGATAACACCATAACTCTGGAGTAATCACATTGTACATGGCAGGCTGTAACCTGAAGCCTTTCCTACAATAATCAATAGGCCTGTGGGTGTGATTGCGATACTGCTCTTTTGTAACACATAACATTGTTCCAACAAGTTCCAAATGGCAGCACATGTCTGAGATCAATAACGCTCTAATATAAACACAGTGTGTTTACCAAGCCGAACTGATGCTGGGCACGAATCCCAAAAACGTGTTTTCTGATAGCGCGTCCTTGTACTTGGCGCATGTTTACCTTTTTTACAGCATTACTAAGAATGTGTAGATGATTGGTTGATCAGAAGTACCGTCTGACACAGAGACAGAAGACATGAGTGTTTATCTGATAGCACAAAGGCTCAGTACAATGGTTTGCTGAGAGCGAGAGATGGAGCCGGTCCAGCCTTTCAGATCTGAAGTGTCCATTCAGATCTGTCACTGCAGTCATTGCAGTCACTGTGAGGAATCTGTGTTCAGGCTGCCTCTTGCTGTATCATTTAGATTCATGAGGGAACTGCAACCCGGAATCACAATTTCTTTCGAAGTTCATAGACCATGCTTTTATCCCTGCTCTCCACTTCCTGACAGACAGGAGGAAGCAGGTGAGGGTTAGAGAAATCATATCCAGCACCTGGACGACCAGCACTGGCGTCCCCCAGGGATGTGTGCTCCCCTCACTACTCTTCTAGCTCTACACCTACGACTGCACTTTGGGAGACCCGTCTGATAAACTCCTGAAGTCTGCAGACAAAACTACAGTCATCGGCCTCATCTGGGACAGAGACCAGTCTGCATACAGACAGTGCAGCATCAACCTGGATTATTGGATATTGTAAAGTTATTGTCTCTTTTATGTCAAATAAACCTACGTGATGAATCAGATTACTCACTTGACTTAGAACTTGTTAGTGTTAGCTTGCCAGCTAAATTGATTAGCCGCTGTTACAGTGGTTTATACAGTGATGTTACGGTAGTTCACAGCACAGCATGAATCCAATAAAAGTAACTTTACGTAACTTTTTCACCTTAAAATAACAGCTTCAAAATCATGCTGATGGTACAGTGTGTTGTAACAGGGTAAATGGTGTCTCTGTTCTCAGCCACTCCGCCCCCATCACTTGTGTCTGAACTACGTAACTTCAGAGAGAGGGTAGGATCAACACATAACATCGTAAGATGTCTTGAGTTTCTGTAGTTAGCGCCTAACTTTCCTCTGACATACTGTTACAGACCTGGGATTTGTATTTCCAACAGTGGTGTTGCTCTCAGAAACTGTTGCTTCAACCTTAACTTTACTGGTGAGTGTATTTTTATAAAGAAAGTTAGCTGCAGCTAGCTTCCAGTGCCTTCAGTGAAGCCTCCTTGCCACAGTTCTCATGTTACACACACACACACACACACACACACACACACACACACACACATTAGATAAATCACCTCCCTGGACATACAAGACACGCCCTCCTCATTATCATATGACCATAAGAAAAATAGAGAAAGTTAAATGCATATATTGAGTCAAATGTACTTAAGGGGGGAAAAAAGGAAAACAAATATTACTTGTGTTTCTCCACCTGTGCCATTATATTCATGCTTCATGCATTATTTATTTGCACTCTGTTTTAATTACTTAACTAACTGCATTATTTATTGATGTAACCTTTTACTGTATCAAGTCAGTTTCAGGACAGTTTGAGTGTGAAGATGGTGAGAGGAAACCACTTTTTATTCAAAAAGTAGAAGACACAAAGATGTGGGAACACTTGGGGGAGCCATTTATGAGTTATTTAGTCGAAAGACAATACACTTACCAGTTGCTAATCTGCTAATTGGTGATTTCTTCACAGAATTTGAAGGATGAGTCAGTCAGTGTGGCCATATTTGTTTTGTGTTTGTGTAGCTGTACGTTCTGTATGTATAGGTGTGTGTTTTGAGCATGTTTGTCGAGATGTGTGTGTGGCCCTCCCTGTCAGGGATCATTTTTGCCGCCATGTTGACACACGTGTGCTCGCAGTGACAACTGTGGGAGGTGAAAAGGGCCGTGCACGTCATATGTCATGCTATCATCACAGCGTAAATGTAAAGACAAACCCCCCCACCTCAACACACACACACATATTTCCCTCATTCACTCTTTACCCAGCAGCCACTGGGGAAAGGTGTAGCTTAATGGAGGTTAGAGAGTTCACATTCCAGGTAGAGTACATGGGGCCCGTCCTTGAGTTAAACTCCGGGCTAAAGCAGTTTCAGTTGTGTCACCAGCATCCAGTTTGTGTTATTGCGTAACTCCATACTGTTGTCCAACATGCAGAAATGCTGCTTTTAAAGCCGCAGATTCTTTTCCCCCAATAGTTTTGAGCTAAGTCGCCTCCAGTTGTGTTCGGTTTATAAGGTCAGAGGGTCAAATCCAAAAATATAATGTTGACAGGAAGTTGGCGGGGCCCATACAGGTGCCGGGCGTTCAGACAAAGCGACGGCCTCACACTCAGCAGATCCTCCCTCAGACGCTAAGAAGCGTGTCATCTGCACCGCCGGAAACAATAACATTCTCGCTCAGGGACTTCTTTTGGTCCTCCCAACCCCCCTTCAGCCGTCCGGACAAAAGCCCAAGGAGAAGGAGGAGGAGTGAAAAAAACAGATTCCCCTTGATAAGGCAAGGCCGCTTATAAACTTCCAGAGGCCCTGTCCATTTGTTCAGCTGCCTGATGGAAAAGTACAGCGCCTCGGCCCGCCACCCGCCCACTCGCCTGTATGGTAGCATCTCGTCCTCATGAGCTGCGGCTCAGTGTGTAGAATTAGCGCAACTCAATTTGTGAAAACAAATGGCGCATGACGTTCCATCAGACAAATCCCTGTTTGTGCAGACACTCTCACGAGGGACGGCTTCTCATCATGAGTGGTGACACAGCAGAAAATAAAACAGGACAGGGAGGGACACTGAAGAAATGTACACTATCAGAGCAAAAGGCCCCAAACACTTTCTTTCTGAATTTATCTTTGACTATGAGCAAAGTGATCTCTTCTCTGCTATGGTCTCTGACTGGTTTGAAATGGGAGGGATTCGGTCACATACTTCCATCAACCAATCAGGATTTTATGAATAGAAATGATGAAAATGGTCATAAATGTGATCTGCATATAAAAAACAAGATTTACAAACGTGTCCAATGGTAATTTTTGGGACCCGCACACAAATACCACACAATTTAACACTTGTAAAACTGTTACAAATGCACACTTCCCAACCTGAATTAACAAATGTATGTGTCAAAAAATTATATTTTTAACAAACACTACCTTATATCCCATCCAGTGCATTACACATTCAAAATACAGGGCTGTCAGGGTCTCCATGGTGGACAGGAGGTTGCATGGATTGGGTCCCACTTGGTGACACCTGACGTAGCTCAATATCCTCCTTGATCCACGTTCTTTACATACATTTTGAAATCTACACGTATCAGAAATTTTATAATCGAACTCTGTATACTGGGACATTGTTGGTCTGTACACACAACATCCTGTTCTCAGAGGAAAATAAGGTCCCCAGAACACTGTATGAAGCTAGAAAGGTGGCAGGGTCCGCCAAAAAAAAAGGAAAGGAAAAACATTATGAAATTGTGTTGTCCTTTAAGGTCAGATTGTTTGTTAATGACAACAAATAAACCTCAGAAATCAGTGTATGACGATCCTTCTCTTCTACATATTGCACCTTTAATACTTCCTTGCATCCTTTTCGCCGTGTGCAACCTGCCTTGCATGACATGGCAGACAAAGTTAATAACTAGCTACTGATTGTAGCTCATTTAGCAGCTAAAGAGACTAATATCTCCCTCAGGACTGGGTGAGGCCTAAAGCAAAGTAAATACAGAATGAATAATGGACTTACATTTAACCGGGGGGCAGAAAAATGACTCTGTATCTGCTGGACGTGTAAAATGTCAATTGCTTGCTATCACGCCAAGTCAAGGCACTCTCAGATCAAGCTCACGGTCTCATGTACTTTGGCAGCACTCCACTGAGTTTCTCCTCACTGAGAGATGTTTGATGGACGGAGCATGTGGGCTGTATTCTGATAGCGTATCTAGAGCCTGCGTGGCCTTGAACGCTCACTCCCACAAGGAGTTTGATGCATTTCTGTGTCTACTTTTGATGCATTGGTCATTTTTTACCACAGACTGCAAAGATGGAGTCGGCATTGCAAGAAGTGAAGCCAGAGGAGGTCACATCTGCCTCTGCTGTCAAATCCACTCTGATTATGTGTCTTTGAGCAAGACATTGATTCCCCACTGGCTCCAGGAGGGCAGGAGACACTAAGGGACAAATGCGATTAGCGCATGTGACCAGTGAAGGTGACTACAGGCTACCTTTGTCGATCAAGTGAGGACAAAGATAGCTGATGGCTATTTTTGGGTTTGAAAATGAGAGGTCTGCCTGTTGGGTCTTGTGTTGAAGACTCATATTGCAGGTTGAGTTCCACCCGATATATATTTGTGTATAGGAATGGTTATATTGAGATGTTATATTGCAGATGGTGAACTCTAATGGTTACAGGCTTGCAGAAGGCTATTCTTGGTTGGTATTAATTTACAGATTTTACAGTTTATAGTTCTGTTCGGTTAGAATACAGACTGTAGGATGGTCAGCCACAGAGATTTCAGCTACATGACACAGAGGAGGCCAAAGTTAATTTCCCATGACCGACCCCAGGATCATGATGAGGAAAGATCTAATCACCTTAACCAGGTTAGCTTATTTTAAAGCTGCACTAATGAATAGTTTTATATTAGCAAAGACAGAAATGACTGTGTGTAATCTGAAAGGCGACGCATCTAGAGAACTATCACCCAACTCTGCACTTCTTTTCAACTTTCAGCTCATTGTTTTGGTTTTCGCTGCTCGCAGCTTCTCATTATGTTCAGCCGCCACTGCTCCCATTAACCCTGTTCCCAATTTCTGGAAGTAGAGCAGACAAAAGACGGGAGTGACATATTTCAGATCTGGAGTCACACTTTCTCTTTCTGCCTGTTGTTTGAGATAAAGGCGATTGTTCAAACACAAAACATCTACATGTGCGGCAGAAGGAAAAAAGCACAACATTAATCGAACACTTAATGGTAGCGTGACAAGCTAAACCCAACAGTGCCATATTATCTCCTCAACATTCAAATGGCAAATCTCTCAGCAAACAGTTACATAAGTATTTGCTTATCAATTAGGCAAACGTCAGGCAGTAACGTGAGTGTTTGGTGTTCATTTCTTGAATCCAGATCTGAAATATGTCACACCAGATGGCCTGTGAATAAATCTTTTGCCTGCTCTACTTCCAGAAATTGGTTTCTACTAACAACAACACCGATAATATTGATGACGGTTATCAACTCATTTTGGTTTCATGGCTCCCAAATTCACTCTTTTTGTATCCTTTTGTTTCGAGCAGCAGCAGAAAGCTGTTTTGAGCCAAAAAATGAACCTAATTGTTAAGCAAATAATTATGTAACTGTTTGCTAAGCGATTTGCCACATGATATTGAGGAGATAATATGGCACTTTGGTATTTAGCTCGTCAACATTAAGTGTTCAATTAATGTTGTGTTGCTAACGATTATGACTCGTGGCGATGGAATGAGAGCCAGAAGACTTTATGTTACAACTATTGAATTAAACTTAAGATGTCATGAATGCAACAAACACACATGTCCTTCCTGTTTCCTTCCGGCGTACATGTAGATGTTTTGAGAAAGAGAACAGAAGGAGAAAGTGTGACTCCGGATCTGAAATATGTCACACCAGATGGCCTGTGAATAAATCTTTTGTCTGCTCCACTTCCAGAAATTAGGTTCTACTAACAACAAAGCCGATAATATTGACGACCAGGATAACCCAAGCTGTGCGGCAACCGACAAAAACCGCACGTGTCCCCCTGTTTTCTCCAAACTTTCTGGGACACGTGGGCGTCATGGCGGTGGTCCCTCCAACCCAGCCGACCGTTGGACTGTTTGGGGATTGTGGTGGCCCGACCCCGACAGCAGGAGAGGAGCGGGTGGCTCCTTTCATGCGCATGTGAATGTCAACAGCAGCCTCAGCCACCAAAAAACCTGCCCCCCCCCCAGACCCATTAGCGAGCAGGGGCCATGAAAAACACATTGCATAATATGTTATGCAACAAGCGTCCGAAATTAATAGGTGGAGCAGAGGAGCGGAAGAATCGGGAAATTATGTCGAGGCCTTTCAGTATTGTGTTGTCGTCCGGGCATGAGGGGCACACAGGAGGGATCAGAGGATTCATGGATAGGAATGCTAACTGCTTGTCATGGCTAGACGCAGTGAGCAGGACAACCTGACAATGTGCGACAAGTGTTAGGTTCTTTACAACATCCTCTACACTGTAACATGAAGGGATCGAGACTACTTTACACAGCAGCACAATTCCCTTCACGTCAGCAATCAGAGATGTATATTAAATAGTTTTTATTGTCACATTATGGAAATATTTTTTAAAATCATCTTGAAACCACAGACCACCGACCAAAAAAAGGTAAATCTTGGTCATTTTGCTGCAGAAATGATTTCATTTCATCCATCGCGAGTGACAGATTGTTGGGATTTAACTATCGGGACGATTCAGAAAACAAAGAACACTGAATAAATTGTGTCCTGTCATCCTCTCAACTGTCAGTCTGCGCAAAACCACACCTCTTCAACCCACTTCAGTCGTCTTTGAGATAAGAAGGAACCGGTTTCCTTACCTCTGTTTCCACAGTGTGAAAGGGCAGTGACATTCCTGCACTCTGAGAGATGTTAGTGATTGTTCCTGATAACCAGGCCGCAGGTTCACGTCCGTGTGGAGCGGCACATGCATGCTCATGTGTGATATGGTGATATGGTCATGTGTTATTATTTTTGACTTGTCGAGTCCTGGAAGTGTGGCTGCTGCTTTAGCAACTGAAAAAAAGGGATTAGTCAACTACAATACAATCATTTCAACTATAAACTGTTAAAAAAACAACCCACAGACGTTTAGTTTCCTTTATCTTATGGACAGTTAAAAAAAATACCTGTTTGGCCTGTTTTTGTAGCACTTGTTCAAAAAATGTAAAACTTGTACACAGCACGATCTGATGTTGTCTGTGGTTTCTTACATTCAAATTATAATAACATAAAACCATCTCCTGATTTGAATAGCAAATACATAAACAATGCACGGTGAGATTATAGAAACCGTTTCACAGCTTTGAGTCAGAAAGTTACTGACGTGACATTGACACCAGCAGCTACTCTTTAATAAGTGTGTAATCAAGGTCAGTCGCTCAGCTGACCCGTTGACCCAGTTCGAAGGACAATTGGTACTTTTGACGCTCGTAACCCTGGGTGATCTTCCATCATCCCCGTCTTGTATAAATGGATTTCCAGGAATTGTAATACATCATTTCTGCCTGGATAGTGTTCAGACAGTGCTTGAGTCCTGTGTGTGGTTAAGTTTAGGCAGCAGCTTCGCTCTGACTGAGGTTTAGGGTTCACTTTTCAACATTTAACCTGAGGCCGCAAGTTTTCCCTCAGTGCTGTGAGAGCCTGAACACAACCAAACTGTAATCATGCTTTAGTTGCTACGAGGGGAGGTTATATATCAATATATATATATCGTACATTTGGAAACTAATCTACCTTATCATTTTTCACTGAACATAAATAACTAACCTACGTGTACAATGGAAGCTTTTATTAAGTCAGCATATTATTGAATTTTATTAAGTCTCCTCTATATCACTGGTTCTCAACCTGGGACCGGCCTGGGGGATGAAAGTTAATGTCCAGGGGTCGGCAGATGGTAGTGGAGAAACAAAATAACATATTTTAGGAATATTTTTTACATTACATTGTCCGTACAAGTGGTATAATTTACCTTAAAGGGCATATTGATAACATTTTTATGGAGACAAATCATTTTTTAAAAAAAATACATCTACAGAGCTTGCAGAAAGGTGCGGAATAAAAGTATCTTTTTTCATTAAAAACATTTTTATCGGGAATCAATAATGTCGTCAGGTCCGAAATGATTATTTTGTTTATCTCTGTGCAAGAATTTAAGAGTTGGTTCCAGCTTCTAACAGGGTTTGTGAGCCAATAGTATACCAGCGTTGGCATTACATGATATCTGTGTTTTGTCAAGTGTCTTAGTTGCCATTTTGTGGAGGGAAAAAAGTAAAAATGGCTGAGTTCTAGTGCGCCCAGCATACTGTACTGCCCAAACGTTAGCTCGCTGGCATTTGCAATGTTATCTAATCTTAGCCAGTTAAAGTTATCTAGCTGGTGTTAGCAATGTTAAGTATTGCAAAAACCTGGCAACCCCTCGAGGGGGCAGATGATTTGAACAACAGCGGTGGTGTGAGGAGAACGAAATGGCAGGGCAGAGATGGACTGTCACACTTAGTGGCTGAATGTTATCAATAACACCTTTAAAGTAGATTTTTAGGAGTGAATTTGTGAGAGACAAAGTGTTTTTTTTTTGCATTTGCACTTTTAGGATAAAACACGAACCTGATCTCTCTGAGGTTGAGAACGCTGCTCTAGACGACTATAATGGAGCCGGAAATACTTACAGGGGATCCATGACTCTCTTGACTCCATGTTGGTTATAATAATCTTTTTATTTAATCTATTTTTGATTTGAGGTCCCAAGCGTTTCCTGTTAAGTTATTAGTGTTAGAGGCTATTCTTAGACTGTCTTTGCTCCCGTGGTCAAAATAATACCCATCTGGATAAACATCCATTTGTGAGAGGTGAGGGGTCTTCGTCAGGGTCTGTGCTCTCTCCCTCTCACAGATGAGGACTTATTTTTTCTCTACATCAAGCCGACAGATGTTGGATTCGAACGAAAACACATAGAATAGTTCCGAGCAGTCACCCTCCTGCGGTGCTTGTCCATCAAACCACATCAAAACACAGATGTGGTTATTATCCAGGAAACAGGACTGCGTCGCTCTCACAGTTCGATTCCGTCCCAGTTCATGTGCAGCAAAAGTCGAGTTTTCTGAGTAATCGTTCAAACGAGGAGAGAAATTTGCTGAGGACATTTGTGACATTTCTGTGCTGGTTACATAACGAGAGCTTTTGTTTGACTGGTTTGCTCAATGGGAGTCATCCCCCCAGTAACAGGTACGCTGGAGTCTGAGGTTTATGTAAGCTCTATTTGTCTGTATTATCCTCAAGTCCAGGCTATCAAGTTCAACACTGTTTGACCAGAGTGGGCAGAAGGCTGCTGCTGTCATCACTGTGCAAATTAAACTCTCAGCTATCTGAGGAAACAGCGACAGCGACTGAGCAGCCACAGTCGACTTTTTATTTGTTACTGATTGAAAGGGCCATATGTCAGAATTTGATTTAAATATGTTTAAAAATGAACCAAACTTTTCCACAGAATGTGAATAAATATCTGACTAAACAAGAAAAAGGCAACATCAATTTTATTTATATAGCCCAAAATCACAATCACAATTTTTAAGTTTACAATCTGCACAGTGAACGACCTCCTCGGCCCTTAGATCCTCGATTCGAGAGAGGAAAAAAAAAATGATGGAAGAAACCTCAGGAAGAGCCACAGAGGAGGGATCCCTCTCCCAGGACGGACAGACATGCAATAGAAGTCGCATGTACAGGACAGAACAACAAAATCACAGTTGCATTGACAGAGTAAACAGAATAAACAAAATATAAGTACATATGCTGTAGAGGTTGCTGGGCAGTCAGACTCCTGTCAGCTAATTGTGCAACTTAGCTCCATGGCTAACTGAGCTACTTGCTTCTGGCAGGTGGTCACTCCAGCCAAAATTAGATACAGCAAAGTCCAGTATTTGTACTTTTGGAGCGACCTTCAAATTCTGCCCATTTCCTACAAATCGATGCTCATGTTAGAAATTGTGTGTGACTCAAGTTTTAATCCAGTTTGTTGACCAAGAACTACATGAAGTCCAAGATGACCAGACTTCACATAGGATGTGAAAGGTGAAGCTCTCTGGAGCAGAACAGACCTCCTCCATTACAATCGATCAGAAAGTAAATGGAACAGAGAGTTTGTAACACAAAGGTTAAAGGAGCCATATAATCCACAATCACAGCGGAGGAAGTGCCTTCATTGCTCCTTTCATCATGCAGGTCAGATGTAGTCTGACTTCACTGATTCCATTATCTTTATAACGAGAGGTTAAAGGGCTAAAGCATCGTGACTGATTCTTGACGAAGCTCACGTTCATGCACGTGAGGACCTTTCAGGTCACTACCTCATTACCTACAGGTCACTTGAGTGTTCAGATAAACAGTAAAAAAACAAAACAACAGCTCAGGATAATGCTAATATTAATCCAACATCTTTCAGGTGAAGTGGTTAATTATGGTCTCTTGTTTCAGTATTATTACAATTGTATACAAACTTTACAGTGTCCCTCCATCTATAAAGTACTTCTGTTTCCCATTCTAACTACAGGTTATTACTCTACAGCCAATAAATGAAAAAATGTCATTTCTAATTGACCTTTTTTCCCAGAAGAAGCTTGTACATCACTACAACTAATAATAAAGGAAATGTAGAGCAAAATACTGCCTTAACGAAATGAATGTCTTCATTAAGTGGCTATGTAAAAAGGTTAAAATTGTCTATTAAATGTTTTACGACCTTTGTCTTTTAAAGTAAAGATAAAAATCCCCATGCTTCATGGCTTTACATGCATATTTCTCCCAAATGTTGATTCGTCAATTGCAGATGTAAAATTCAAGAATGGCTCCGTATCACATGTCCAGTTGTGTCCGTTCCAGTTACCGCACATGATTTTACATGCAGGCTCAATCACATGGATTACTGGGGCATCGTCAGGCATGTTGTTAGTTAAACCAAGGATTTCATTTATCACAAGGACACATCTAAGCCAACCCTAGCCCTGCAGTGCAACAACGGTAAGGTAAGGTTCAAGGGTTACACCCCGCCTTTCCGAAACCCGAAAATAGACTTCCATCCATCGTAATGGCGTGGTTTCCCATTTTTTCTAAAGACCCCGCTATTCCGAAAAGGCTATTGTGGAACCCCTGACCCTAACCATATTGGGAAGTAATTGGAAGTTGAAAGTCGGATTCGGAACAGCGGTGTGTCGGAGTGGGGTGTGTCGGGATGGAGGGGTTTCGGAATGGAGGTGTTTCGGAATGTCAGGCTGTTCCCAGGTTCAAGAGCTCTGAGGGTGCATTAACAAAACTAAAAATTGTTTTTTTAAAACTGAAATAAACATCGGCAGCGGTCGGACATTTTGGATAGCATGCCAGCGTTCCAGACGCAAAAGAGGTTTGACGTGTAACACAGCAGGGTCAGCATCCAGTGTGATGTTTTACATGTGTTTCAGGCAGTTATGTTATTCCTTGCCCACATACCTTGCACGAATTATGGGCGCAACTTCCATCAGAACCGCCATTTTCCATGGTAACAAGATGCTAATCCTCTTTCTTGATACTTATTGTCTCTCCTCTTTACTAACATATGTTTGGTATTGGGTAATCCTAAAGTAACGGAAAGTAATCGAGTCACATTACTTAAATATTGTGATACTTGGATTACATTACTGACTACAGTCTTTAACAGATAATTAGTAACTGTATCAGAATACATTTTTTTCCGTCACCCTCCAAATCCTGAGTATCAGTTTCTACCTTAATCCGTCTCACATATGATGAGCACATGTAGGTAGGATACAGTCAGTTTATTAGAGCTAACAGCTACCTGCTGCTGTGGGAATCATCATCACCCAAAATGAATCTTAAAATGTAACTAATTCAATGTAACTTTACTACGTGTATTTGCAGAACATCATGAGCCGCTCTGCTGTCCTGAGGCGGACAGCACAGTAGTATATGGGATCTGAAAATGATATCAATGAAGAAGAGCAGCACATTGTTTCGTACCATGTCACCCTAGCTTCAACCGTGTCACCTCAAACCGCTCACAAGCGAAAGGCATTTTCTATTTCAGCTAACTAGGTCATGAGCTCAGCCTGCAAACTCTCAGCCTCTATGAGCTCTACGCAGGACCACCGGACAGTGGAGGAACACCAGGTCTTGGGTCATGAGAGAGCCCAGGAACTCATGCGGGGTCTTTGGAGATCAACTCTACCTGGGCTCGAACAAGACTGTCGGATGCCCTGACTCTAAGTAGCTGTTAGACCAACGGCGTTAAGGGGATGGATGACGAGTCGTGACGAGTGATTCTGTCGAACTACCGACTGAAACTAAACCTTGTTACTCACAGTTTGGGAGCATTTAATCACTGTCAGCTGAACGAGGCCTTCTCTCATGTGAGACGCTTTACTGAGTTTGTGTGATGTGATTCAGAACATGAGACAACTCCCACACTATCCAACACGGGTACTTGTTTGTTGTGGAGACTCATCATAGGGATGTTGGTGGGTGGATGCTACTAAATCAGTTTAGGCTAATTTTGGCTCCTTACACTCCAGCCAAACTTGCATTAGCTAGTATTATATTTTCCAAAGTCATAGGTTATTCTTCAGTTCCATATCCTCGTATATACTCGAAAAAACATTTCAAATGCAAACATTTAAGGGGAATTTCACAGATTTCACATATCAATGGCTGCTGCTGGGGAGCAGGGTACCGCCGTGTACATGTAAAAGTTGTAGTATTTTGTGGCTGCAGAGGGAGCTGTGTGACGTCTGATAAACATCCTCAAGTGATGTCACCGGGGTGTGAAGACTGCGAGTTTGATGATCAAAACACTGACAAAACACAGATGACGCTAGTAGTTTGAGGCTGCATTAGCCACTGATAGCATCAGACGCCTGAATATCCGACCAGCTGTCTGCAGTCTACGCTCTCTGGCTACAGCTAATAAAATGTGTTGGTAATGGTTGTCTCCTTGAAATGAAAAAACTGCTTTAGTCTACATGTGTGTGACTTCAAGGACCCAGCTCCTCACACTGTACTTAGCCCAGGGCTAAAATCAATCTTACAACCTTCTCAGCCCGATGCTAAAATAAGGGAGGTGTTGCCCCAGGCTAAGAAAGTTTTCACGCTGGCACATTCCTCAGTGAGCTAACACTGACTTTAGCTTAGGGCTTGCTGGTCCTGCTCCAGAGCAGGGTTTGCCCCTGGAAATGGACTAAAAACGGGGGTAAAGGGTGCCAGTGCAGGCCGAAGTAAACAGAAGTAATGCGTCATTCTGAAATATAAACATTAGTCACATACTCCACTTTTCACATTTAACCCGGGGCTCGTAGAAATGCAGTGTGACTCGCATAGCCATACTTGCCAACCCTTCAGATTATCCCAGGATCGCTGTTTTCATTGCCCTCTCCCGGTTTCTCCTGTATTTCTCCTGACTGATGACAGTCTCTCACACTTTTCCCCCTGTATGTTATCATAGCCTGTTTCTGTCACTGTACAGGGTGCAGTCTGCTGTACTGTCGCGCATCGTCCTCCTCAGCGAGCGACAGTTGGACAGAGAAATGAAGATAAAAATTCACATTTTTTATGCAAAATTTCAATGATTTGATATAAAAATGCTGTTATAATAACAGCATGCATGGCTGGAGCAGAATGTTAACAAAGGATCCCAGGCTGGAAGCGGCCACAATCATTAAGTAAACCCTTTAATCTGATCTGTTAATGTTCCACCAACACCCTTCTAGCCAGAATAAATATGCATACTGATTATTTTATCTACAATATAACTTTTGGTATTATTTTGTTATTTTCATTTTTAAAAGCCACCAGAGTGCAGGAAACAGTCCTTGAATCTCTTGATTTTTGGGGCGTTGGACTCCCAGAACCAACCTTTGGTTTCAAAATCCTTCCTTTTTCTGAGGTCTTAAGGTTAGCGATGTGCGTATAACCCCTCGGCCTTGGTTAACCCTGGGTTAACAATGTGTGTGTGAAAAGTTATCCAAGATCAGGAAGTGAATCAATTCAATGCAATTAACCACTGGTGACTCTGGAGTGGGTCCCACTCCAGAAGTCTAATCTAGTTCAAACTTCCCTTGCAAGATTAAATATATAAAAAAGAGAAGATAACCTCAAAAAGACAGCTTTCATATGCACCATGGATCATAAAGGTACATTTTATATGGGCAGAGTATCAATCCTGACTCTTTATTAAGGCTTTATTCTCATCACCATCAAACTTGTAGCTACTTTCATTTTGAATAACACAATGCTTGTGGACCCTGTGGAATTACTGATTGATCACGTCTGTTAAAGAGGGAATCATTTCTTCACAATCCTCTACAGTCGCTCCTTTATTCGGCATCATAACAGAAAGCCAGTAACAAAGATGAGAACAAAATATGTTCAGTGTACACAGCTGACTCCCTCTCTCCTGCACATTCGCTGACAGTGATAAACTTGTGTTTGACGTTGGGATCAGCAGGGAGAAGTTCCCCCGCGGTGGGTCTGCAGCTGCCGCTCCAAAACACACCTGGTTAACATTTCTGGTTATGTGACTCAGATTTATTTTAGCCTAATTGGTTTAATTATGAAGGACAGTCGGACACGTAATCTCAGTCAACACCATCACATCTAATTCATACGAAATTCGACGATTTGGAGTCGAGGGCGAGGCAAAAATATTACACCTCCCACAGTTGGTGGCTCTGCTTTGGTGCAGATTAATACATAGACCCCATGCAAGCAGGGGACTAAGACTACCTATATATGTATATATATATATATATATATATATAGAGGGAGAGAGATAGAGAGAGAGAGATCTTTAGATGAATGTTGACTTGCGACCAAGATGGAAATTACAAGGAAAAAAAGCGAAATCGATAATAACCTGGTCCTGATCGATGTTGAAGAGCTCCGTGTCACATGTGCTAATCAATGGTATGAACACTTGTATTGAACATCCGACTTTTAAGGCCAATTCAGTAACACATATGTTTTCCTGCCTGTCATAAACAAACACATTGATATTCAGCATTAGGAGCAACAGGCAAAATGTGGCTTATTTTGATATTAAGATCAGGAACTCCTCTGCTGGAGCTGCAGAAGGTGTCTTAACATAATACGACCCTTGTATGGACTCAGGTCTTGTGTCTTTTGGAAGAAAGACGAGATGACTTCATACATTTCTGCTTGTTTCAACAATGTAAGTTTGTCAAGATGTTGATATTCATTCCAAGAAAAGCCCTAAAAAAGTGGCCAGTGATGGATTATCTGAAATTATCTGCTCGGAACATGTCGACCCTGTTGGCTTTGGCATCACTATCACACATTAATATCGCCTCTCAAGATAAATGTGCCCGACTTAATATGAGACGGCTCCAGTCTTTAACCCTCTGCACAAAAACACATATAATAACTGGATGAATTGATGGAGATGTTGCACACATGAGCAGTGTGTTCATCCACGAGTAATGTAGGTAGGAAGGGGAGAGAACTGTCAGTCATCTGTTTGGACATCCTACAGGAAGTGATGTTGTCACATTAAGAGGTGAACACTGCGGGCGGATGTTGTCGAGCTAACACCAACTTCCTCTTTCCACCCCGTTAATGCAGCAGGAGGAAGCAGCAGAGGACGTCAGATACAAAGTGAAGGAAGAAGAAAGGTGTGGCATCAATTCCATCTTAATCTCATTTTGTTTCCTTTTAATCAGAACCACACCATACTTTGTTTGTTGGGATGAAGAGAAGACTGTCTTTTCAAATATGAATGATTCACAAAGATTGAGTTAAAAAAAATCCAGTTAGAAACATTAAAGGTGGCCTGATGGAAAAAGCCTGAGAGATGAGGAACAAGGATCATTATCAGGATGAAGTCTGAGCGTACAGTGTTTGTTTTCTTTCTTCCTCTTTCTTTCTACGTCATTTGAAAGTATATTAATGTATTT
This sequence comes from Pagrus pagrus, assembly GCF_965226575.1. Classification (NCBI taxonomy): domain Eukaryota; kingdom Metazoa; phylum Chordata; class Actinopteri; order Spariformes; family Sparidae; genus Pagrus; species Pagrus pagrus. The sequence goes on along the minus strand of NC_140205.1, from coordinate 17,898,363 downwards.
AAATTATAAAAATGATGTTTTTCTTTTGGCTTTGTATGTTATTTTTTATGTTTCATAGACTGCAGTGTTTTGATGATACCATGTTGGATTGGCCACATGTTTGACATGACACAGAAATATAAACTGACTATAAAAATGCCTGTTTTGCAAATGGAATCTGGTAGGTCTTTCTTTGGGATTAAAATCCTCCGGCACAGAGAAAGGGAAGTGTTTTATGTGTGAGGTTTGTCTGGAGCAAACAGAAGAAAAATTTGGTTTTAAGAGCAAATATCCTCTGACTGAACAAAGACGGGAGCGCCGCAGAAGACAACACAGTAACACACACCGATGATTGACGGATGAACTCTGTGAAATGCAGCGCACAAAAGAAAGGAAAGTCAGTTTACATATCTTATAGGTTATTAATTACATGATTACTTGAAGTAGTCGTGGCCTTCCATCCGGTGGAAATACTCCATTACAAGTTCAACTCTTGCATTCAAAATTGCAGCTTCTCAGGTATATGTGCTGAGGTACATGAAAAACTGTAGTACAATATTAAAAATCAAAAGAAAAAGTACTCATTAAGAAGAAAAACGCCCTTTGTGCACGTTAGAATTGTATCATAGTATCACCTATTTTTAGATTACTCTTACAACTAATGATTATTTTCATTATTGATTCAACTGATGATTAATTGTGTTGATTAATTGATTCATTATTTGGTCTTGAAAATGTCACCCCCTAAAATGATTCAAATTAAAGTCATTTTGTCTTAATTGACCAGTTAATTTATCAACTAATTGCAGCTGTGTGATTCGTAAAAACATGTGAGCAGCGTTTCAGTGCTCCGGTCGAAATGAAGCTACTGTTAAAGAGATTAGAAGCTGTGAGGTAGTTTGATCCTTAAAGGAACAGTTCACCCAAAAAAGGGAAATCATCTATGAATATCTACTCACTCCCATGCTGATGGAAAGTAGGGAGAAGTTTTGTAGTCCAGAAAAACATTTCTAGAGCTTCACAGCAGAACAGTGTTGCAGCATTCTCCTAAACTATGTACGCCTACTGTAGTGAAGCTGAAAGCGTTAACCTCCACCCTTGAAGGAGTAAATAATGTCCTTTAGAATCAATTTGTTGTCTCTGGCTTCGAGAGACTTGGATTAGGCTGGACGAGCTCTATGGAGCCATTTTATTTTTCATTTTTCTGTATCTTTTTTTTAAAAAAAACAAGTCCCCATCTACTTCAGTTGTTTAGGCTAATGCTACGGCGCTGTTTTACTGCTTAGTGTTCCTTTAATTATGTCTTAATTTTGAAACTGCAACATCCTAATCTGATAATGAACCACCGCTGCCAGATAAATGTAATAAAAGTAGATTACACCCCTCTGAAAAGGTGATTTAAAGTAACATATAACAGCTTTGAGTCCTCGGGTATTGTCCGCCTCTGGTCATGACAGTGCCCGACACTTCAACCTTAAAGAATGTCATTTAAATTCCTCCCCTGTGAACGCTCCTGCCTTTAACTCCCTGCTTCCCCTTTAAAACATAATTGCAGTGAGCGGCAGAGTGGAGCTCCTTTCTCTGCAGACAACGTGGCCGGGGCGGAATGTAAACAAAGGATCCCGGGCTGGAAGCGGACACAATCATTAAATACACCCTTTAACCTGACGTGAAACAGTCCACCAACACCCTCCGGCCACAGTCAATAAGCATACCGATTATTATATCTGCACATAATGTATTCATGGCGAACAAATGGGAACAAGGAGCCGTCAATTGGAGGCAGTTGTCAATTGGCTCCGCAGAGAGGAGGGTGGAGGGAGCGCGGACCCCCCAGCAGCGCCCGGCGGTGTAACACGACGCTTCAGGAGTTGCCATCATCACATGGCAGATGGAAATTTCCACTCAGACTCCTTGCTTGTTAAATGGGAAGGGTCTCCAACTCTTGTCTCCACTAGTCCGCCTCCTCCTCCGCCTGCTACAGCTGTCCGCCACTCTGAAGCATTAGGTAAGACCCCGACACACATTTTACACATCCGATCCTTTACTGTGAGTTTTGATCCGCTAACCTGTGCGATGGTTCACTCTCACCGTTTAAAGTGACGGTTTAATTGTTGTTTAATTTAATTGGGAGAAGCGGCTCGGAGTTTTTTTTTTTTTTTTTCTTTTTTCTTCTTTTTTTTTTTTTAAGGGATAATTAGACGATTTAAAAACAGAAAGACTTTTTATTTTCCTCCCTTTCCCTCATGAATTAACTCCCCCTGCATTGACTCAGTAACTCGCGCTGGTGAACAGTAGCCCGTGTGGAGCGCTTCCTGCAGGGTGTTGCCTGGAGTCAATATAAAGCAGCGTTAAGCGCCAAACACGCGTCTTTATTTATACAAGGGAATCACTCTTCACTCTGCTGCACGGTGATCATTTACTGTCTGACTTTAGCAACCAAATGATACGTTTTCCACTCAAGTCACCGGTTGATCATATGGACTCAAACTGCACCTCACATGTTGTGTTGTGCATGCTGTGCTGCCTTTCCGCGTTTACTGAGACAGAGAAAAACAAAAAAAAAAACAAAGGCGACTGTTACCTTTCTTCAGTTTGCATCGTTCAGGCTGCTTTGTGTCTGATCCCGGTGCACATGCATGCCACAATGCGTAGAAATAAGAAGGAGTGTTTATTTTGAAGGGATAGCGTTTATTTTGAAGAGGAGGAAGATGATTTAAGGTATAATATGGATCATGGGTTTATGTAACAGCAGACAGCAGCATGCATGGTGAGTGTGGCCTGCAGGGCTCACTGAGGACTAATAAATATGTTATGACTGCAATCAAAGGCTCAAGCCACTGCCAGGACCTAGACCAGGACCCAGACCAGGGCCAGGATCAGGGTCTAAATGGAAATAATGCAAAGAAAAGAAACAAACTTGATTTGATTACCAACAGCTTCTGAGTGAAGCTGATTGGCTCTCCCTTCAAAGAGTTTTTGTCTTTTTCTTCTGCTTTTGCTGTTGTTTAATTTAGGTTCGCATCATTTCGGTCCTGAGAGGGATTTTTTTTCCAAAATGCTCCTCAGCTTTGATGCTTTTCATAGATCTGCCCGGTTGTTGTCACTTTCCCCACAGTAATACTTCATGTTCATCCTCGTCTTAGGACGCTTCAAGTCAAGTCATTTCAAGCAACACACCCTAATCCCAGCCCGGTCATAAGCCACCTCTCATGACTGAAAACAAACAGTACATTCAGCCAGGAGAATACCTTGGCTTAGGCATATTTAAGTGGTGAGTTCAGTTTCTATCATCACTTCTCTGACTGCTAAAAATACCCGGTTGCCACACGGTGACTGTGCATGTACACTAAAGTTTCAGACCCCCCCTGTTCTCCACGCACCTAACTTACATAACTGATCTAGTAACGTCTACAGTTCTGAATGAAGCTCCACCGATGTCTCTGTCACATGGGTGTGATGTAGTATGGATGGAGTAATTCAAACTCAGAATTTTAATACTTACAACAGTAATGAGGTAATAATGCAAACACAGTAAATGTTTATGTTTTTAAGTGAAGCTAGAAAGGTGGCAGGGTCCGCCACATCCTTAAGATTAAAGAGTCACACCAGCTATTTAGCGTTGCACTTCCATAAGTCTGGAAACTTGCAAGAGACAATTTTTTTTATCAAGATTGAAGCAGCATCAAGATATCATGACTTCTAGTCCCTCGTATGGATCAAACACTAAACACGCTACATCCTACATTTCCCATAATGCAACTCAATAGTATCTTTCATCAGACAAGTACATACCTACAAGTTTCAAACTCTACACCCCCATTTTGCGATTCACAGTATTTGTTAAAAATGTGGACTCTCTAAGCTGAGATAACCCTGATGACATCACTATGACATCATCAGGGTTATATCCTAAAGTTGAAAAAAGTTTCCAGAGCCACAGAAGATTTTATGCAACTATGATCACTCCTCATTATGAGTAAACTGACCTTCACGTGTAAAGTCTAAAATATTTAGTTGAAGGCGCCCAACAGAGGACTCCTCAGTAACTTTCCAAGGCTGTAGTTGAGGGGGATGCCAGGTCTGAACACCTGTTAGCAGGGCAGAGCTTGGCTGTGGATCCTCGCCCCTCACTGGCTGTTGGGAGACCTGAATGACACATGTAGGTCAGACCCTTCTGGACAGCTGGGGGGGTCGAGGCTCTGCTGGCGCTGGCTGATGTAACTTGGAGCGTGAATGAGCCAATGAGCCAGATGTAGAGTCAGTTTCAAAGGAGGCGATATCAATAACACAAAGACACAGTGAGGCAGTGCCACAATGTGGAGAAGCAGTTGGCAGTTTTCCAAAACACTGTCAACACATTCGATTTAAACCTGAGATGGTGCTACAATGTAAAGCCGCCTATTTTTACCTGCTGGATTGCATAATTCAGTAACTTGGAGTGGGAACTGACAACTCTCCTGATGTGCGCAAAGCAGCCATGTGCATCTAAGCCTTGTTTTAATGTGACAAGTTGTTCATCGGCGCGGGGAAATTCCCTTTTCTTCACAGCCTCCACACGGAGGTCAGAGGTCGGCTGCGGGGGTTCTGTGTCTCGCTGAAGATCCTAAACTTGAAGGAGTGTTTGCCTACACAGCTGCTGGCTCACTAGACACACAACTTGTGATTGCTACTGGCTGAGTTTACAACTGCTTACCATCACATTATTTTAAAAGTATATCATTAATATGAGTTATATGTTGAGGTTCAATCACGAAGTCTACCTAACAATGAAAAAGCATTTCCTGCTGCCTGGTTTAAAGGAAGAGTTAATGGTTTTGGACACTTTCACTCGTTTTTCTTGCCTAGAGTTAAATAAGAAGACGCTTTCATAGCTACTGCCAGCGGCCAGTTAGATTAGCTTAGCATAAAGTCTTAAAACAGTGGGGAACAGCTTTACAGCTTTTGTGCACAGACTAAACAAATTAAATATGATGTGTTCATTAGTCAGCTTTAGAGGTGCCGGTTGGCAGCTTTTGTTAGCTTCAAACAGATCCAGGCTAGCTGTTCCTGCTGTTTCAAGTCTTTCTGCTGAGCTAAGCTAGCTAGCTACTGAAGGTAACTTTATCCACCTTATTCCTCACTCACGTGATACCTTGTGCGAATTATGGGCCTGAATATGGGATCAGCTTTCGGTGAAATCCTTTCAATTAACAAAGAACCTGTATAGGATCCTTGTCACATAACAGGAACCGGCATTCTCCATGCTAACAGGACGCTAATCCTCTTTCTTAGAGAGGTTGCTACGATGTATCAATCATTCCTGATTTCCAGTAAAAGGTAAAAAGGTTAAAAGCAGTCACAAACCGCTGAACACGTCCATCTCCTACTGCCAAGAAAATGAACCAGGATTCATTATAAATCAGCACTTGGGACTGAAAGTAGAATTTCAATCAATAAAATCTGAATGATACGTAATCCTAGTGAGGGATGATGATCGGGGAGGTTAGGTCGTTAGATCCTCGCTATCACTCTTTCAATGTGTTGGCTTGTCAAAACTTACTAATGCCCTAATGTCCCACTGTTGGCCTCTGTGATCCCGCCAGTTTAATGGTCACTGACGCAACAGAAAATGATATACTCTGAAGATAATGATTAATCAGTGAAGATAATGAAGTGTGTCAGAGCACAGGGCTTTCTAATGACCCATTTTGCTGTGTTTGATGTGTTTTAAGTTATGAATTCATACTTAGATCATGTTAAAAGACTTATTGTACCTGCTAGAGATCGTAGACAGGGTCAGGGCTCCTGGAAGTTGAATTGCTGAGGCGAGTTTTGTATTTTCAGACCTTCAAAATGTCTTTAACTGTCTTCTTTTCACTTAATTTCTGATTACAGCCTGTCATACTTGAGTGGTGACAAGTCATGCCATCTGACGTCTTTAAATAAGCAGTCAGATCATTGCTTTGAATGGCACTATTTGTACACCATTAATTGACTTGAAAATGTACAATGTTCTGTACAGAGTGTTTGTCATGCTCTGTTTAAGTTGCCACAGTTCAACATTGGGACAAACCAGAGAATCAACAAAAATAGCAGATTATTCTGTAAATGTGGCGTCCTGCTGAATGAGCAGTCTGTCCCACAGGCTTGATGGCCAATGACATCTTTGTACAGGTGACCTTACAAGCTTAGGTATTTAGACAAAACCACTGCCTGTACCCTCTCAAATTACACTTAGTGGTGTTATTTCGTAATGCACATGTGGTGAAAAATAGCACAGACTTTCTTGGTCTCTTGGTCAAACATAAACTGACTTCATCTAAATCTGTGCTTTTCGGATGAACTTAAATAAAGCCTCAGGACCAGTAGACTTTGAGTGTCCTCCTCCTCCTCCTCCTACCGACGTCAATGTCGAAACCTTGAGCTTGAAAAGAATTACATATTGTTACAAAGCAAGATGCCGCCGTCATCATGAGCCAACACGAGCATGCAGATCAATACTGACTGATAAGATGGGTTCACAAACAGGGTTAGGACACACCAGGCTTGTGTACAAAAGGCCAGTATGGTGTTTGCTTGAGGGCCAACTGGCCTTTAATGTCACATGACATCACTGGATTCAGAGTCCTTGTCTTATTTGTCTTTTCACTGCAGTTCGATTGTTTAGAACTTTCCATTTGATTTTTGAATCATCCAACTTCAAAGTCTCAGTGTCAGTTATAACACAAAGACACAGCGTCAGGTGGAATTAGAAATCCTGATTCAGGTTTACGTAATGTTCTTTGTTTGTGACTTTCTGCCGGCTTTCCAGGAATTTTACAGAGACTTTTCATCATAGTTAACCCACTAGTTGCAGTTTTCCTCATAAGTACGGTCAGGTTAATCAGTCAGTTAATGCTTAGAACAGTTAGATGTTCATTTTTGTTTCAGGCCAGATAAAAATAAGGTAACACTGGAAGAACATATATACATACTAAACATATCTGAAAATATTGTGTTCGTGCAAACTTACTCTGAAGATGCTGTCGGACAACAGAGATGGGATGAGAGGAAGTCAAAGTTTTGTTAATCCTGCTCAGCGATTTCTACGGGGGAGTACTGTGATCTCATTACTTCTCATGTGTCATACATCTGTACATTTTAGTTGTATAAGCTCGGCCAGAAGATTATTGAGCTCCTTTAATGTCTTGCTTAGTTAAACACTTGTCATTAGTTCAGCTTTTAGGAAACTGGCTGACGTGTTTGAACTCCACACAAGTTATTACAACAGTTAAAGAGTACAGTGCTACCAGGTATTAATAGGCAAACAAATACTACATTTACACTTTCACTTTGCAGCAAATATACAACAAAATGACTTGGTTGGGTTTAGGAAAACATGACCATAACCTATTAAACTTGGTCAAAACATGGTTCTCACAATGTAAGTTAAATCTGTTACATACGTACTCACAACGTGACAACTTGTCTCCTGGATGAAAGTCCTGTGTTTAAGCCATCAATCAACCCCAACCTCAGCTTTACTTCAACTTTCTCTCTATTACTATGTCAACTGACATTTTTTGGACGCATCTGTTTTCCACAGAATGTAATTTTACATGAAAAATTTGACTTACTGGGCATATGTACTGTACGCTATTGAAAGTCGTGTTATTTCTATGTGCCATTTTAGCAGCGTGGCTGTAGGGATGGAAAATTCTGGTCCAGACTGGAATAGCTCAACATGTATTGGATTGCCATGAAATGTGGTAGAGTGATTTATGATGTTTTGAGTATAAATCCGACCCTCACTAGCAGGATGTTTGCATTTTCATTGTGAGCATACTTATGTCAGCATTTAGCTCAAATTACCGCTGTGCCTTAGTACAGTATCACAGAGCTGATAAGCTGTCAGCCCATGAGATAAACATGTCTCGTACAGACCTTCGTTCAACATATACACACATCTGGATAAACAGAACATGAAGTATAATGGCAGTCATTGTAAAGAAAAATGGAAAGTAGGTTGCAACTGTTAATGTAATATAGCAACATGAAATGGCGTATCAGGTGTCAGTTTGAAACGGGTCTGCAGAACCTGTCAGGGGATAAATGATGGCTCTGGCTGAAACACTTACATACGCTCCACGTGTACAGCTGGAGAGTCAGAAATATGCAGCTGAGTGCCAATACTAGACACCAGAGCTGTCAGGTTGGTACTTTATGACCATTGCCATCTTTTAAAAATATCAGAGGGCTGGATCAGATTTAGTAAATTCCAGGATGAGGGGATTCTGGGCTAAATGTGCTGTAAAATGTAGTGCAAAACGAAATAAAGTGATTTTAAACGGCAATCTACAAGAAATGCTAAGCTGCTCTAACCTTAATACAGAAGTGAGCACATGATTTCTTGGAACCAGATGTTACTAGTGGACCATGACATGGCCTGATGGTCCACATGTTAAATATGAAGAGAGAAAAAAAGTTCTGAGAAAGGAGAGAGGGAGTCGTCTCAACTTGTCACAGATAATAAATTCCTCCCAAGTGGAAGCACAGCCTGGATCATCTGGAGGAGCATGTGCGCTCCGTTCACACACAGATGTGTGTGGCTCTCAGCTCTGTATGATGTGGTTGTGTTTTGGTAGCCCCACCATTCGCCGCCCAAGGACTGAAATGTTACATATTACGACTTAAGAAGAGGAGCCTCCTGAGGCACCACGGCTGTAAATCTGCCCTACATGACATGCTTGATTAGTAGCTATGATTAGTTGGGTATGGTCTCACCACTTACATGAGATCCACAGCCTCAACAGGGCCACAAGCAGACAGCATTTCACATTTTTTGTCTTATGATTCACTTTCTGTTACCACTCTTCTCAATCAACCCCAACCTTTATAAGGCCAATGAGAAATAAGCTTAGAGAAATAGTGCATTTTGGGAAACTGACCATCTGTATTTTGATGAGAATTACGTGAGAAGATGGAAACCACTCTCATATGTTAATGTTAAACATGAAGCTACAGTCAGTAGACTATTAGATTAGCTTAGTTTAGCATAAAAACTGGAAGCAGGTGGAAAGACCTAGCCTTGCTCTGTCTGGGAAAAACCCAGACTGCCTACTAGCACTGTCTTTGTATCCTCGAGTATATTTAGGTTGCTTGACGACAAGTCACTGCTCCCACCCAAGAAATAGTCTGCAACATAACCTTCTGAAAAACCTCAACTTGATGTTTTAACACTTTGGTTTTTGTATATATTCAGCAAACTCTATATAAAATGTTAGGCTAGCTTTTCCCCCTGTTTCTAGTCATTATGCTAAGCTAAGCTAATCAGCTGCTGGCTTACATGACGTGACATGAGAGTGGTATCGCTCTTCTCAACTACTGGCAAAGAAAACAAATGAGGGTATTTCCCACAATGTCGAAATGTTGCTTTAACTTAACCCCAGAGGAGGGTGGGGGGATTTAGGGTTCAGCCCAGATCCTGATCATCAAATAGAAAGTGATTTTTAACAACTCATCCAGTGGACCCAAGATCCACCGTCCTCTCAGGGAGGAGCAGCATGTTTAGTTTGCTATGGATGCTTATGCAGCTGGAGCCAATTAGGCGAGTAAGTTTCTGATTGACAGTTTTGGATTGTTGTTATAATTGACTCACTAGTGGTCAGACAAGTGGGCTGATGATCTCCATTTCCCATTAACAACTACATTTGTATTTCCAAACCTTTTTATTACATTCACTTTGTGGCTTCCAGTAAAGAAACTGTGGTTGCATTTGCAGCTGTGTGATCATTTGTGAAACTGAAATGTGAAGCAAGCATGCCTCGATAATTTTCCATTAACTCTGAGAACACTTATTCATGAACACCAGTTGCAAATACAGTTTGTTAGTCCTTAACTGTGCAACAATCTCCCTCAATTATTTAATCAAAAAAGGAAACGTACAAACAGCAAATTTCTCCCTTACACCTATGATAATGTTGGATAAATTATAGAGAAACGAAAACACACAGAAGGTTTGATTTATCACCATGTATTAACAGAAAATAAATTAAATTACGTCCGACCCGGACGCACACACCAAACAAAAGAAGGGAGGCACACTCCAATACAAACAAACATTTGGCCAACAGACCTTAAATAAAGTTAAAATCAATTTGTTTTAAAGGACACATGCTCATTTTCAGGTTCATCATTTTATTTTTGGTTACTGCTTGTAGGTTTCCATGCTTTGATGCAGCAGCACTGTATTCCCCCTCTGTCTGAGATGCTTTGTCTCTTTAAGATCCCCCCCTCCCAAATACCTCTGCTCTGATTGGTCAGCCCACACAGGCCTGAGCCAGCACCCCTCACCGTGCCTCTGGCCAGCTCTGTCGTGTTTTCAGTTCCAGTTAGCTTCACTTCTGCCGTGAATACAGACATAAATTATGCAAATGTGTGATATGGTGACGTAGTGATGTAATAAGTAATTGAATTAAAGGCGGGACTACTGACGAGGCATTTCAGGCACTTCAGGAGCAGTGTTTTCTGTGAGAGGGAGGAGCGCTGGACTAACTTTTAAGACCTTTTTACATGAACAAGAGCGTCTATAACACACTGAAGGACAGGGAAAAAGTTAAAAAAGCTTAATCGGTCCACTTTAAATTTGTTTTATCAGATGTGTGGTGTTTTTAAAAATCAACTTTATTTGTGGCAGGAAATATACAAATAATAATGACTCAAGTGTCGTGATGTTTGTCACATCACGTAACAGTCGCCCACTCGCAAACAAGTGCGAAGAGCTGAGACAGGAGACGGAAATATCTGCCGCCTTTGACCTGAGAAATTCTTCCAGAGACCGCCTTCCTTTCAAAGAGCTCAAAGATTTAAAGCATTGTTTAAGAAATCATACTCATCCTCACCTTTCTTTATGTCTTACCCTTTTCAGATAGTCTCAGGAAAACTTTTCTTTAATTTTAACATTTGAGCAGATTTTGGATGTCATCTGGCCAGTGACTCACCGGCACACTGTGTGGTATTTGCAGCCAGTCACATGGGGTTGAGATGTATAAGCTTAATTTAGAGGCCTTCAAATTCCAGCTGACGGAGTTGTTGGGACGACCGGTTGCACAACAAAAAAATACAGGCTGTTGTGGTTTTGGATGCAAGTGTGTGTTGGGGACTGATTGATCTACAAGAGGTACAAGTTGTGCCCTGTTGTGTCACGTGAGAGATAGAGGAGGTTAGTAACCCCCCCGATACATGACGGAAACACCCTCGATGGCCTTATGTTAACTGACAGTGAACCAGCCACCTCAAAGATCAGCAGCTGGGTGAAATAACAGTGTTGCCTCATCTCTGAAGCCTATTTGAGCAATCACTTTACCAACCCATGTGTCAAAACAGAACCTAGAATGAAGACACTGCACCACACGGACACATTCTCTGGAAAATTGAGCTAAGCATCAAGGGAACCAAAATATCTTGGCAAGCAAGGTGGACACTGTTAGTAAGATTTGCAAAAATATTTATTACAAGAAGGTTTGGTTCATGCACACTGGCACGGAACAGAAAACAAGGGAGAGGAGGATCAACACTTACTGGAAAGAGTCAGAACAGAACCGAAAGAGTGGGAGACCTGACAAACATCCATCCATGTCGGGTGAGCCTGATTCAAACAGATCAAAAGTGGTTTTCACTCAGCAGTGTCCTTTTCATACAACACACGTCAGTCTGGAGGACGCAGTTGCATGAACCCAGACACTTGACAATGCAACATGATGCAACATCATTTCAAAGATAGAAAATGTGAGAATTCATTTAGGATTTATTTTACACTATAAAGATATTAATGAGTTATTGTAGGGCAGTACAGTTTTGCCAAAATGTGTCAAGTAATCTGCAAATAAGTGGGCAATCAAGTATTTTTGTATTGCAATGACATGAAGTTGTGGTATTTGCAAGAGACAGAATAAAAAAAATAAAAACATTGGTCAAAGAGGTTGAGATATCCTCATTTTCCCCAAAATCCTACTATTCCCATCACGCTCCATCACTCTTTAGGCCTCTGCTTGTTAAATGACTCTCTGCTGATGACATCATCAGGGTTGTTTTGTCGGACGTTGCTACTCTTCCTATACAGCGAGAGAAGACATTATGCAACAGTTTTCAGTCTAAATAGCGCCTCTCATGACAAACCGATCTTCACGTGTAACACTGGTGGAATGTCCCTTTAAGTCTTGCTCTGCTGATAATAGAAACAGCAGTCCCCACACCGAATCAGTCTTTGAGATGTATAGAAAGCATTAGCAATATTCCTGCTTCAACAGCAACAGTACTGTTACAGAGACGTCGGTCAGAGATGTTTCTTTGCCTCGATTAGACACTTTTAAGTCGTAATGTTTTCATGTGTGTGATGTATTTGACCTTGATGACGGAGCTCAGTCACTTCTGTAGCTGGCTGCTCTCTGAAGTCTCTGACCTTGTGAACCAGATAGATGTTGATTGAATTAAAAGCGAGACTATGTAACTTTCAGAAGATGAAATAACACATTCCTCCTCTTTCAAATGAAAAGATGAATTTATAAGCAAGAAAAAACACCCGTACTCAGCTTAATTAACGTGGCTGTTGCTGCTACAGGCCTTAGCTTGTCCAGTGTAATAAGTAGTTTATGGTGGCTGTGTTAGCTAAAGTGAGCAACCTTTTTGAGAAACGTAGTTGAGTTCACTGACTTTATTACTCCTCTCTATTTGTACTACTGCTTTGGCATTAGCACATTATTGTCACTTGTAGATACAGTGGCTGCTGTTTAGCCACAGCTTTGTAACACCTCTATTACAGTAAACCAAACCAATAATTCTGAATTGACTTGACTTTTTTTATGCCAACTGTTTTGATAATCAGTCGGTTTAAGTAATTTTTTAAGAAAAAATAAGTCAAAATTCCAGCTTCTTAAGTGTGATCAGAGTAATCTGAGTATCTGATCTTTGGGTTGTGGACAAAACGAGACATTTAAGGATGTCCTGTAGAGGTTTGGGAAACACTGATGGACATTTTACCAAACAACTAATCTGAGAACTAAGAAAATAATTAACAGATTAATCGACAGTGACAATAATTGTTAGCTGCGGCTGTAAATGAAGGCCTGTTTGGTTCATTGTTTCCACGTTACTGATCCGTGAAAAAGCTTTCATGCAAATAATCACTCCTTTTCCTGGTGAGACCAAAGACAATTTTCCTGCTTCAGCTGGACAGTGAAGTTATTCTATTCTGTTCTGTTCTGTTGTAGCCGAAGTTGAAGGATTGCTGCACTGTCAGCAGAGAAAAGACCAACTAGATAAAAATTAATCCATTCTTATCAAGCAGTTTAGACTTTATTCATGATGGAGTAGTGTAGAATCTCAGCTGCTCACTGTTCAAAAACCTTTCAGCAGCTGATTTTGAAGAAAAAAAGACAGCGTTGCCGTTTTCCTCACATGCCACGTGCGTGTTCCTCCGATTTGGACAAAGCTACAAAGTGGACGGAGATAAAGCCTCATCCCTGACATGAACATGACCTTGGGCACAGCGACATCTCCAACGCTGTCCTCTGATTGGCCGTCCGGTGGCACAGCCTACCCCAAAACCTCTGACAGTTTGCAGCTCGTGGGCTTCTGCATGTGCCCGGCTGAACGTGCAAACAATCGTGCCTATCTTTGTAGGTACAAAAGAAGGAGTGTATTGAAGCGTGTGTGTGTGTGTGTGTGTGTGTGTGTGTGTGTGTGTGTGTGTGTGTGTGTGTGTGTGTGTCAGCTCATCAGTCCACCTGTGGTCAACATCCAGTTTGATCTGCATAATTTTGCACTTGTATGAAACTGGATGGTCATGTGGCACGTCATGTGATCACATCTTGAAGGGGCTTCTGGGTATTAACAGCATTGGAACTCACTGGTGTCTGTTAGTGGTCAGTCTAATCCTGACGAACGTTCAGACAACGTTACACTTTAATTCTTCTTTTTGTTTGTCTATCTATCTATCTATCTATCTATCTATCTATCTATCCTCTTTCATAATCATTATAGAATTTTCTAATGAAAGAGTTCATACTTTTTTCCTTCTTTTTTGTTAGTTTCCCAAAGTATTTGGCCTTCTCGCTCATTTTTGTCAAGGCAGACGTGTGTGTGCGCGCGCGTGTGTGTGTTTCTGTGTATCAGGGGACTAACAAGGGTGTGCTCAAAGGAGGAGGGGACTGAGTGATCCCCCGACCGCCCTCATTGGTCGACAGAGGCCCTCCCTCCTCCCTTTTAAAAGCCTGCTTTCTCACCTGAGTTACAAAAGAGCCGCAGCTCCTCGCCCATTCACTGGTCTATCACCCGTCTCAGAACACACACTTAGTCTAAGGGAAAATAAAGGAACAATCCTGGAAGTCCTTCTCTAAGGAAGTCCTTAAGTGAGTATGCCTGCTTTGCATGAAGAATGTAAACAATGCATGAGAACAAGGCAGTTGAGACACTGAGTGGAGTCGAGGAAGAAATGGAAATTCTTCTCAGAACTTGTTTTTTGTTTTGTTTTGTTTTTTAAGCAAAAGCCTTTTCTTGACTTCTCTGTTTTTGCTGCTGCAGGGTGAGTTTGAGGAACACACAGTTGCTCCTCTGTTGAGTCTTTCACTGTGAGTCAAGCAGACCAGAGTTTCTGCACTGCGCCTTGCTGGAAGCAATTTTGCTGGAAGTTAGTGGCTGATGCAAGAGTTTGTTTGGGTGGAGGATGCGTGAGGCAGTGCTTTCAGAGCGAAGGCATGGATGAGTATTTCTGAGTTTCAAATAGTTTAAGTTGGAAGGATGTAAAAACAGAGATTGAGAGCAAATCTTCTTTTTTCCTGTCATTGGAGCTTTTTTGTTTCAGTGCACAAAATTTTTGTTTTCACAATGAATGTTTGATCACATGGAAGCTGTACGATATTCTGCAAATCAAGATGCATCTCAGCCTCTTGATCTCTAATTTAAGCATTTTTTGTGATCTTTTGGCTCTACGCTTGTTGAACATCTTGACTCAAGATAAAGTTTAGTAGTCATTGCTTGCTTTTCTTTCATGTTTTAGCTGCAGACAGCAGGAAGTGCGATAACTGATAAGTCTGATTTGCTTGCCTCTTCCTGTTTTCTAATTTCACAAGCGACCATGCCTGTATTTGCATGTTTGCTTCTGCTTTAAACTCCGCAGCACGCTTTACTAACTCGTACGTATTCCTTCTCTGCTGATCATCTCTCAGATTAACCGAGGGTCAAATTGAATGAATTTCATTAAAAATGTAATCATTAAAAAGCTACCTGAAGCATGAAGCAGTGTGTTTTGGCCAGTGCGTGGTCTGGCTTCATCACATTCAAATGAACAGCTGTAAAAACGTGTGGGGGGCATCCCAGGACACAGTGTTCAGGAATGTATTTGTCTGCATACAGTGTTCACTTTTTTTTGTCTCTGTAATCTCATTTGTCACCTTTGTTTCTAGCTGTTTCGTTGGCATTTTGTGTTTTTGTGTGGTTTCTATCCAGAGTGCAAATAGCCCCAAAAGTCTTCTCCTCAGATTGAGTGGCCATATGCAAATGTTTTTCTTCTGGCTGGGAGGACTAAATGTAAGCAGGAAAACTAGTTCCACCATTAAGTGGCCACTCGAGATGAATTTACACACATTATGGTAATTGTAGGTGTGAACTGCAGCCAGTTTCAGCCAGTCTGATACCGAGCTTGCTGCATGGCACGCTGCCAAACGTGCGCCTCTATAATGTTATGGTTGTAACAACGGCAGCATTAAACCCGGCATCGCGTGAAGTTAACCAAGTCAGACAGGTTAATCCTGTTGGCGATGAAAAATGAACACCATTCTCCATCTTTCCCTTGCCACACAGCAGAGAGCGACACAGAGAGATTAGGTGTACTGGTGTGTGTGATGCGGTTGTTAACGGTAATATAGATGCTTAATCTCTGTTGGCTCAAAGGCATATGGTTTTAAAGAAGCCTACTTCCGAAGGGCAAGATCACAGGGGAAAAGACAACTGGCCTATCAATGACTAAAAACCTTATTTCAAAGAAAGTTTTCCAGATCGGGTCAAGGTGGAGAGTTTTAACACCTCTGACTTTGTTTCTGCTGATAACCTTGTTGCAAAATGGAAAGCTTTCTGCGGCTGCATAGTGGCATGTTGACTGTAAACACTCGTAACACATGGTGATGCAAAAGATCCTGTTTCTGATGTCAGGAACAGTTGCTTAACAGACATCTATTGGTGAGTTTCATTTCTTGATGTCCATACAGGGAGGAGACTGTTAGATGCTTCCAGTTAAATAAATAACTTTCAGAGATAACGTGAATTAAACAGCTGCAAACTCTCACACACCTCTCCCTGCTTTTTATATGTCGGCCAGACAGTCACCTTCGTCAAGACCAGTAAGCTTAAAGCTGCTATGAGGAACTTTCGTTGTTGTTGATTCTGGCTCCCCCTGTGGACAAAAGTGAAACAAAGTAAACATTGTTTTAGTGCCGTACCGCCAGACTACAGAGCAGCTTCTTTTCTCAGGCTATCACACTTTAATTCATCCTCAGGACTTCAAAAAAAAGTAGCCGTCCCATGACTACTGTAAAGGAATAGTTCTTGTTAGAGTTGGGGAGACGATCCACCCAATACCACACACTTTAAATATGATGCTACAGCCAGTAGCCTCTTAGCTTAGCTTAGCATAACATAAAGACTGTAACCTAGTTACCATACCTCTGGATGGAGCAAGGGTAGCTATTCTCAGTCTTAATGCGAAACTAAGTTAACTGTTGCCGGCTCCAGCTTCATGTTGAATGGACAGATATGAGATTGGTATCTGTCTTTCAGTCTATATTGGCAATAAAGCGAATAAGCAGACATCCCAAAACTGTTCCTTTGACTTTGTACCAAAACATAAAAAAAAAGTGCTCTGGCCACATTTCTCAGGATTGAAACGCCACTAATTGCTGCTGTAAATTCTTTGAAAACAAAAGAGTGTTTTTCTCGTGTTTCCCTTGTTGTGTGTGATTCCACTGTTTCTGTGGTTGTGTAATTGTCGCCATGGTTTGTGTTTTCTCTGTGTTGTTTGTCAGTGACTAGCACTTTTTTTCCTTTCACCCTTATGAAAGAGCTCTTTGTGTGAGTGACATCCAGCACTAAATAATTTGGCTGTTAGTAGCATTTATAATCATACAGGTCTTTGATCTCGTCCTTTTATAATTTAATGATGAACGCCACAGATGGAAAATGTTGGCCTCCCCTGCAGTGCTGTTGGCTTTTTTTTTCTTTATTGGTGCTGGGCGATGAGTAAACCAGCTCGTACATGAACAAGGAGGCCTGTTGATGGCGGTGGTCAGGCGGCCTCATGAACCCGCTGCATCCTTGACCTGGTTTCAAGGTTTGTTGACTTAAACTCCAGCCTGCGATCTGTGGACGTCACCGTTGGCTTGTAATATGTTCCTTATGTTAGGAGAGGCATTGTGTTTCATTATATATACTGGATCTTGCTCACAGAATATATTTTTTTAAACCACAAGTCAAGCTGGAGTCAAATGGAAATAGTAGTTCAGCTAACAGGAGTTCAGTCTTGCTACTGTTGGTGAAGCTGTGAGGCACCGAGGTTGCATCATCTCACAGCTTTCCCCTTCAAGGTAACATAACAAACTGTCCCTCTGTTCCAGGAAGTAGGACGGATTGATTTGCTGGGTGGAGGGGCCCATTTTACTCTGAAGTGTTTTTCATCGAGGCCAAAGGGCTCCGTTGAGGCCGATAAGGTCAGACAATATATGCGTCTGCAGGCCTGAAAAAGTGCATTCCTGTGGTGAAGAGTTAGTGAATCTTTACAACTTGGCGAAGCAACAGCCCTTGTTGATCTTAACAGACATCTTCATAGACGTCACTGAAACTTTCCTCTGATGTTTCCTTTCACATCTTTTCTTATAGGTAAAAAAGTCTAGCCACGCTCGAGGAAGAAGCACATCTCCTTGAGAACTCTGAGCCCCGAGGTCCTGAAAACCAAACTTCTCTGCCTTTCGTTCTTCTGTGCACCACCATGCCGGGAGTCATGGATCGTATGGAGCTGAGGAAAGTCTCCACAGAGGGTGACGATGACAGCACCAACAGCCTGGACGACCGCTTCACAGAGCCCATTGACTCTGAGAAGGCCACCATCGACAGGTTAGCAACAATGAGGTCAAGATGCCAGCAGAGGTTACGTTTTTGTTATTGACTTTAACTATTCATGCCATCCCAACATTTTCATTGCATCATTCAGTCTTAAACATCGTGTAAACTAGCGGCACTGTTTCGATGAATGACATAAGAGAAATACAGTTAATCCAGCTCAGTTTCTGCAGTCAAAGCCTGTCTAGGGGACAAATCTTGTTACAGACCTGGGTTTTAGTTTAACCGGGTTACGGTGTTGCATGTACACGCATTCTCCAAATTCCTGCATCAAAAGAACTTATCCAAGTAACCCGATGAATTAGATTCATTACATTCAATGAAACATGTGAATGGAACATAGTCCTTGTTATTGTGTAAACGGTAACTTGAACTAGTGACAGACGAAAGCTTAACAGGTTCTCTTGCATTTACATGTTTTAGTTGGTCAGTGATAGGTTAAAGGTTGATTAAGACAATGTCATTAATTAGGTCACCTCTCCAGTTGGAGACTTTTGGATAGAAGCTCATTAACTTATACATTATCAGGGCAGTGTGACTTAAGGGTGGCTGCTCGGAATCATGTTGATTGACAACGTTATGGTGACTGGTAAATTTAGCCCCGCAGCAAACCCAGCTGACCTCAGATAACCACCGCCGACTGACCATACTGTTAGTGTCATGTAACCTGACATCTTCTTTTCCATGACTGCCACTATTCTTCCATTAAAAGGTGATAGAAAGCAAACTGTTGGCTGTGTGTGCATGTGCTGATTTTGGATTTTCTTTCTTTTGTACCTGCAGTCAATTTCTGGATGACAATGATGACGCTGAAAGCCAGAAGTTCTTGTCAAATGGGATGATGAAGAAGAAGAAATATGAGGAATACCACGAAGAATACGTAAGAAATCTTACGAGTCACAGCACTGTTGTCGTTCGTGTCTGTCAGTCAGAGGCGTGTTGTCATTTTTGTGCACCATTACAATACAGATATCCCTCGGTTGTATATTTAAGGTATTCAAAAAAAATGGATGCGGTACGATTTGTTCCACCCAGTTTATAAAAAACTGTTGGCACACTGTGTGAAACAGCTGCGGTTTAACACAGTGTACTTGCAGATGATTGCGCTCTGTTTTAATTTATGATTAACTCATAGCTCCAACTTTTTTGGAATCGGGGGTTGTATCTATGAGGCAGCAGGAAATGGACCACAATGCCGTGCAGCCACAAGACTGTCCTGGTCGGCAGAATACTCATAATGAATTTTGATATGAGACTAGCTCAAATATCGAAGTGTAAGCAACCACTACAGTAGTTTACTAACTGCAGTTACAAGGGGGTTTATTTGAAGTCCAGACCTGCTGCATGAGGGTTATGAGAAGAAGGTATTATAGTATGTTCATAAATCAGAAGTATGTGCTGTGCAATCAATCTCAAATGCACCACATATTGTTTTGCACTTTCCCAGTCGAGGGGGGAACCAGTCATATTCTGGGAAATGTTGGCAGTTACGAGTCGAATTGGAAATGAAGGGAGAGAAGTCCAGTCAATAAAACCTAATAACTACTGGGAACGCTGTAAACAATTAGTATCTAACAGTGTCGGGGAAGGCGAGGGTGTGTTTGTCCTGGAATTACAGACCAGTGTGTGGTTTGCTGCACAATGCCAAATACTGCTCTTGTTGCAATGCAGGGTGAGCATTTAAAACAATTACATTACCGACACAAGTTTTAAATGTGCTGTCAACTATTTGAGACTGATTATATTTCATAAGGCAGATTTGAAATGTTTTTCAGTGTTATTCATCTGTTTCCCTCATACAGATCTCTCCTTATTCATTGTTTTCTCTCTGAGCAGCATCCCGGCCATACCTCCTTCGGAATGTCTGTCTTCAACCTGAGCAACGCCATCATGGGCAGCGGCATTCTGGGCCTGTCATACGCTATGGCGAACACTGGCATTGTTCTCTTCACGTAAGTACTCCTGCAGCAGAACAAAGAAACTGACAGCTTGCATGCGTGGGTGTGTTCGATGAAATGACTTGACAGGACAGGCAGGGAGTTACTACAGAAATTCCAAAGAGTAGATGTTCATGTAATTTAATATTTCTTGAAAACTTTCCATTTCCTGTGTATCGATTGTTTTGTTCTCAAGATTTGTGACATGTTGTTCATTACATTTCTGTTACACAACTGTTGGCACTGTGACCTCTCCTAAAATTCTGAATAAAGGCCTGTTGCAGTTGACTAGTTTCAGTTACAGTGTCATCCTCAGTCTTGGGTTAGGGTTAGCACTATGACACCACAATTTTAGTTTAAAGATTCTACAGCCATGCTTGCAGCTCTGTGAGGTTGTGCTCAGGCACAGTGGTGTGTCGAGCTAAATGCTAACATCAGCATGCTAACACGCTGACAATGACTCTGCTAATATGCTAGCATGTAAGCAGGTATAATTTACCTTGTTCACAATCTTAGTTTAGAGTATTAGCATGCTAACATTTGATAAGTATTGCCCTAAACAAAAAGTACAGCAAAGATTGTTAATGTTAAAATTTTTAGTGAAAACCAAAGTACTGGATGCATTAAATTGTTCACCTGGTGTGCAGAGCAAATTTAATCAGTAGTTCTTCAGAAATTTCACCCAAAACTACTAATGACAACCAGTGGTAGCAATGAGGAGAGTTCAGGGGATCAACATAGTCATCAGGATACATGTTCACGTGTTGACTGGTCAGTCGGACTAAATGAGCTCTGATCATCATCACATTACCATTCGAAATACGGAGCAGCTCTACCACATGGAAATGTTTGAACTCCTGTACCCCATGTCCTTGGTTCCTCCGCCATCTCTCGCCCAGCTCAGTTCGTCCCGTGCATATGCATTATCAGCATTCTTGGAAGACTCACATGAGCATCTGACACCCCGCTGTCACCCTACCCCCCTCAATCCCACCCATGCAGGCTCCCCTCCATGCCCCTGCTGTGTGGCCACCTCATGACCGTAACTATGTCAGAGTGTTAATGGAGTACGAAATATTGTATTCGCCACTGGAAAATGATTGCAGAAAGAGAATACTAAGGAATTTCTGTCAGTAAAGGTATCATAAAGATTTTTGGAAAGCATCACCAGCACAAAAAAATCTCTATCCTGAAAACTCACACCGAGCAGGGTAGAATCATTGCAGGAAGCCGTAAAAGTCCCAGTCCTTCCAGTGTCACCCCGATGACACACCGCGCTATTTGAAGAATGCAATGGATGGATGCATTGACGTAGCACTGACGTGACGCTGCACCGGTCATGTTAGCACCATATAAAAGTCATGTTGAAAACGCACCACCTCTCCCGAGACGAGCCCTTCAAACACACAATCAACTCGTCTAAGCAGCTGCAGTATGTCACTAACACTTTGATGTTCGAAACAGAAATAGTGGCCACCTGCCGCATCTGAGCCAAGGTAGCCACATCAAAGTTAAATGTTTTGGAAAGTGCGAATGTTCACACAGAGCTATGACAATAACTGTGACATGTTTTAATTTTGCACGGGCGGCTGACCTTTGTTTTCCCTCTGTCTCTGCAGTATCCTCCTCGTCGCTGTGGCCATCCTCTCCTTATACTCTGTTCATCTGCTCCTTATGACCGCTAAAGAAGGAGGTTGGTATTGATGTTAACTTCAGGTTCACCAAACACAAATGACCTCTGAAAAATTTAAACTTAAACACAAGATGAATCGAAGGGTTCACAAGCTGATCACATAGAAATACAACTGCAATGTTTATTTTTACTCCCTGCCTTGCTTCTTTTCTGCAAAATAATATACATGTTAAACAGTTTGACCTCTTCAGGACTCTAAAAGTACAGTGTTGACATCATGTCAAAGATGTCTCTGAGCTAACAAGCTAACGGTAGCGACAGTCATGGGTGTATAAAAAGAATGCAGTTAGCAGGAACTCTGGTTATATGCTGTCGCCATTCGTTGGGAGTATGAATTCAAGTTGCCCAATTCTTACATAATGCACCTTAAAAGGGTTAAGGGTTGTGTAATTAAAGGCACGCTTTGCAGGATTTGTCAGTTGCTCTTTGTAAACACGCCATTCAAATGTGCAGTGAGAGATTCTGGAGAAAGATAGTTGATTGTTAAATGTCACTACAAGGTTGTCAGAGACTGACGGTTTGGGTTGATGACTCACTAAGCCCAACTGGTCGCTCGCCAATCCAAAACATTGGTGTTTGACAGCCAGGGAACAAGACTCAACAATTAACTTTCTTTCCTTAGAATCACTGATGCCCAGAAACACCCTGTACACAGCAAGAACAATAAGAAAGAACAGGCAGGGCAGAGTCTCTGCAGATAGAGATGCCATAGTGTATCTTTAAAAGACTGCAATTCATTAATTTATCGACATCTGTCGAAGTGTAATGTCTAACTTCATGTTCTGACCGCAACATGTTCACACCCTCTGACCGCATTAGTTGAAAGGCAGGAAAACATCAAGAAAAGTAGCTGAAAAAATGGATTTTCTACATTATATATGCACGGCCACAAACTCAGAAGTCTTTGAAAAGCTGTTTGTGCAACAGATGACGTTTACTTTGGGGAATTTCAAGGAAAAAGAGCAGAAAATGTCACTATATTTCAACACACAGAATGATGTATCTCACTTACTGTTGTTGTTGATGCCTGGTTTGTTTTTCATGACTAATTCTCCATCAACTTGTTCTGACAGGATCCCTCATTTATGAAAAGCTGGGAGAGAGAGCGTTTGGCTGGCCGGGGAAAATGGCAGCTTTCGGATCGATAATAATGCAGAATATCGGAGGTAGGCAGTCATTTCAAGCTTGGTTAGAAAATGATGATGGTTCATGCACTTTAATACGATTGCTAAAACTATATGGCAGCTAAATTTAAAATCTCAGTGAATCTAAAGCCTTCACTGTCACGTCCTCTCCCTCCTGCAGCCATGTCCAGCTACCTCTTCATCGTGAAGTACGAGCTGCCCGAAGTGATCCGAACCTTCTTGGCTTTAGAAGAGAACTCTGGGTGAGTGTGTGCGCTTACGAAGATAAATGTGTTTGTGTGTGTACCTCGTATAAAGTGTCAGCTCTGACCTCATTTTAACCTCTCTGCAGTGAGTGGTACCTGAACGGGAACTACCTGGTGGTGTTCGTGTCAATCGGAATCATCCTGCCTTTGTCTCTCCTTAAAAATCTGGGTAAGGACTCACTAGTGATCAGTAAAATGCCATTTTTCCATTAATTTGCATATTTTTCACCATGTCCTCTAACAGCTGTAATTCAAAGTCTTCTGAGATCGTACTGACTTTTAAAAGGTGTGATCCGTGTCACTTCCTGCAGTCCGGAGCCAGTTTTGTTTTAGCGTTTCACTTCCACGCTCTTGCAGCTGTCTGTGATCTGCCGAACCAGAAGTAATGTAACACTTGTGGAGCCCTTAGTCAGCTCCGGCAATTAGGAGTTACTGTAAAGTTACACTGCTATTAAGCCTGTAGTCAGCTCCGCCGCTCAGACGTAATTTATGAATGCGAGAGTCAGAGCCCCCTCAACTGGCTCCGCTCCAAAAAAGGCTGTACACTGCGCCTGATTATGTAATTAAGACAATTAGACGTACAGAGGCAGACAGGATCTATACTGTACCTCTACGTTTCATTAATTAAATGACAACTTCAGTCATGATTTTGTTGTTCACAGGCATTACATTTATATTCACAGGTATTAGATATGGTTGCTGTCCCATACAGACCTTTATTCACCCTGCAGCTCCGATCTGAACGGCTGCTCGTATCAGATTTTCGTTCGTCTATTTCGGGATATAGGTCACAACAGTGTGGCCCACATCTGAGAATAGACACCAGAATGAATAGATGGCAATGTTTAAAAGACAGTACAGAGTGCAAAAGTGCAGAGTAAGAATAGCATATAGCATTACATTAAATCGGTGTCTGATACTGTTGTCATGGCTGAAGTTTGGGGTTTCTTTCTTCAATCTCTGATGTTTTCTCGTCTTCAGGCTACCTGGGCTACACCAGCGGTTTCTCCCTTTCTTGCATGGTCTTCTTCCTGGGTGTGGTAAGTTCAGCTTCCTTAAAACCAAAGCACAATGTGGGATTCAGGCATCAGAACAGTTATCCTCAAGGCGCACCAGTCATTTGTCTACATCTGCTGATTAGATTTATTAAAGGTGTTAGAATCAATATGTGAATTTTAAGAATGGATCGATTGACTTTGTGTACATTGAGGTTAAAGGGGTGGCGACTACAGGGTGTTACACTGTCTGAGTGCCCTGTTTAGAAACCTGTCGCTGTAGTTTGCTTGTTTAGAACATTACATATGAAGGAAATGTAGGATTAGCACGTGATTAGCAAAATAAATCCTCAAATAAACTTGAAGAACGGTCACAGTGCCAGCTCTTGTGGAAAGCCCAATTTGAATGAGTGAATTTTCTTTATTAATCTTTCTTTAACGTGACCTCATAATGTCTTCTCCAGGTGATCTACAAGAAGACCCAGCTGCCGTGCCCTCTTCCTTTCTTTTACCACCACTCGTCCAACCTCAGCATGAACGTGTCCGACATGTACCCGTCACAAAACTTGACAGCACACATGGACTTCTCCCGTGCCGACGTTTCCCCAGCAAGCCTCGGCAGCCACGACGCTCATCACTCCACCGGTGTCCACGTCGAGCCTCACCCCGACGACGAGGAGATGTGCACGCCCAAATACTTTGTCTTCAACTCACAGGTACGATGGGGCTGGTAAGCTCCAGGTTAGCTTTGAGTGCAAACACTTTTTTTCTAGTCTCATTGGTAGAGATGTTTGTGGGTCATTTACTCAATGGTTGATTGAGTATACCATTTGAATCAGTGACTACAGATTTATAAAAGACAAGTATTGCACTGCTTAGTACACTGTTAAATGAGGAGATACACAATATTCTGCTACGTTCGCACAAAACGATATCAAACTGTTTGGTTTTCACATGGAAACGCATCTTACAACCTATAAATCCAACAGAAACTGAATGCCAAGTATTTGCTAAGACATGTTTGGTAAAGGTGGGTTTTTAGGGCGTGTTTTGGCATTCCTGATTGTGTGTGCTTAGGGATTTGTGCCTGGGCCAATGTGTTCATAAATCAAGCTAAGAATTCGACGCTACATTCACACTGCGACAAAGGCTTAGTTGCGCTAACTTGATTCACCAAGGTTGTAATTGTCTGAGTGTCGAAAGATGGAAGCAGTCATTTTACTGTCTACCTGCTTCTTTTGTGCTATTTTGGACTTTTAAACACTCGCTAGTTGCAGCTTAAGGAATTATGGCCCAAGGGAAAGTTTCCAAGTGAGTCAGATGAGAAAGTTGGGGAGTGACACTGGCAGTGACAGTTTGCGGAATCGTTAAAGGCACTGAGACATCGAGCCAACCTTCAAGTCCTGACTGATCAAACACTCGACATTAGCTTCGGTCCGTGACTGAGCAGGTTGGTCGGTCAGAACGCCCGCCAGCAGTTCCACCTAAAGATGACAGTGCTGGATTCAGACCAACAACTACAAACACGTCAACTCCAATGTCCTGACACGTTTATGGCATCTGTCAACCTGAAGTAGCAAGACCTTTAAATGCTGAGAATGTTTCTGACTGCCATTACATAATAATGAGGCGTAGTAAAGGTCTAAATAAAATGCTGGTGCCACGGTTGACTGGTACCGCACAGAGCCAAATTCTTACGTCTTCGTTTTTTCTGTCCTTTCCTCCCCAGACGGCGTACACTGTGCCCATCCTGGCCTTCGCCTTTGTCTGCCATCCTGAGGTCCTGCCTATCTACAGCGAGCTGAAAGAGTAAGTTCACTTCCTTCCTCTTACATCAAGCAGTGAAGCACCATCACCATCTCCGAAATCAAACTGTAAGAGTCGGTTTGGAGCCATGCAGATGGTCTTTTATGTGCTAAAGCTTGGAGATATCTTTGCAAGTTTGTGCTGCCATCCCAAAACATGGAGGGGAACTAGGTAGGTTTGGAGAAAGCTCAGAACTCAGAATTGTAATATTTATCTATATTTTTTTATTTTAATATTAATGAGGTAATAATACAAACTCAGAAATATCTATTTTTTTCCATAACTGAATAAACAAGCTGTTCTCAGGAACATAAGGTCCTCAGAACACTGTTTGAAGCATGTTATTAAGTAATGTGACAATAATAAGCACCAGTGTAGGACAATGCAGTACGTCTCTTGTGGCATTGGGCAGCGCAGGCTGTTGAACAATGAATACAATACAATTTTTTTTTGACGACGTGCAGAAGTATTTTCTTTTGTTTTCCAATGAGCTGTGACAATGGTCAGTGACGTGGTTTTCCTGATAATGAGAAAAGTGCGCTTAAGACGTGACAAAGGGGGGAAAGAATTCGGAAATGTGTCACTCAGGTATGCAGTGAAAATGTGGCAACAGGATATCTGCGTCAGAAGAATTACACTACAGAAACTCAAAATCTTACAAAGTATGTTTGTCTAAATTTGACGTAAATTTTAACAGTTGACTTTACTTTAAAAAAAGTCAGGAAACCGATTACATCAGAACTACCAAGTGGACTATTAAATGACAGTTGTACGAGCCTACCGAGTCTACTTTCACGATTTTTTCAATATTAACTTTTTTTCGATTTTTTTTATGTATTCCAAGCAAGAACCACCTTGTTTTCATTGTTTTATTCTTTATACTTATTTTTGAAGTTGCAATCTCTCAATCAAATACATTAGTCCTAGAAAAAAAGCTAATCCTGAACATCGGGATGTATCTCAACCTGTCTATAATGTTCCTGCATGTACTGAATGTGTGGTGGAACCTCTCTAATAAGGGAAATGTGCTCTTGTGTGTTGTTTCTACAGTCGCAGCAGGAAAAAGATGCAGAACGTCTCCAACCTGTCCATCTTAACCATGCTCATCATGTACATGCTGTCAGCGCTGTTTGGCTACCTCACCTTTTATGGTAAGAGCGACGACAGCAGCGTCGCAAAAGCAGCGATGGTCACATCCGATCGTAGACCTTAAATGGCGTAGAATTGTGTGTGTTAAGTAACCGCCAACAGAGTCGGTCCCTTATCTGGACCATTATGATGAACTGAAACACTGATCGTCTGGCGATCTAAGAGGGATCTTGAAGATACACCGTATTCTACTCTCCTGTGCCTAAATTAAGCTTTTCTGTAGCTCCTGATACATTTTTCTTACAGATCTTTAACATTATTTTCCTTTCTTTCTCTTCCAACACAGACAACGTGGAGGCCGAGCTGCTCCACACCTTCACCAAGGTTTATAAGTTCGACACCATGTTGCTGATGGTCCGTTTGGCTGTCCTCACTGCCGTCACTCTGACTGTCCCCATCGTGCTGTTCCCTGTAAGTACATCACACATGAACAAACAAAGTCTGTGTGTTGTCTCTTAAAAAGCCTAACATGTTTTTTGGGGGGGTTAATGTCGAGGGGTTTTTGCACCGCCGTCTTTTTCATGAGTCATCTCTTCCAGCGCCTTTAAATTAAACCTCATTTAAGCGCTGCTATAATTTGATTCACGTCAGAGCGCACAAACATGTTCTTGAGGCAAACACGCACCACCCCCTGAGCTTTCTGGCCAACAGCAGCCAGCTCCTTGTAAACCGGCTCATTCACAGCAACATTACTGCCACTTTGTGTCATTCTGCTTACAGACTGTGTTTTGTGTTTGCTGCAGTCAGTCCTTTTTTTTTTTGTCGTTTTCTGGATGCAGCTGTTTTTTTCCTGGCAGTTTGGTTAAAAAAGAACACACTGTTCTGCTCGTGTCGTCATCGCAAATCCCAACGCACACAGGCTGAGGTCGTAAACGGCCACACCTTTTAATTACGCCAACACACACACACACACACACACACACACACACACACTTACGCACACTTTAGATATCAACAGTAACGCCCCTCTTGCTCATTTCATGTCCCTTTCTCCCTTTTCTCTCAAGATGGGGGTCAAAGGTTAGCCTGTGTGTGATGTCGCCTCGGTCACATTCATTCACACATACGTATACACACTCCTCTGCCTTCTCACCCCGTCCATATATGTTCATGGGCTAATTTTAGCTTGGCCCTTGTCTGACACTAGAAGAACAAAAATGGCTGCCAGCCAGAGGAGCTTTCATGCCCCGTTTTAGCTTTCATGCACACACACACACACACACACACATGCTCACACACAAACATGTGTTATTCCATGTAAAGACCAGCAGCTGATAATTTGTGAATAATTTCTGAAGTGGCTGCGGGTACAGCCGGCAGCCACAAGGGGGCAGCAGATTTGTTGATATTCGGTCACGGGAAAGTGCTGACAGAGAATGATGCAGCAGCGACTGCATGCCAAGGAAATACGCAGCTTGACACAGCACGCGCGCACACACACACGCACACGCACACACACACACTTGTGCATAGTCACAGAATATAAATATACACACTTATCTGTACTCTTACATATCCACTGTCTCATACGTACACACACCTTCAGGCGTCAAATGTGATGTCACATTTTGTCATAGTTTAATCATTTAGCTGATGCTTGCATTCTCACACTGGATGTTCTCCCCCATATTGCTCTGATTAACACACACACACACACACACACACACACACACAAGCGCACCCCCCTCTCTCGGCATCCACTGCTGTTTTTTTTTTTTTTCTGTGGAGGGGAATGTGAGAGAGGATCCCCCTCTCTCTGCAGTGGAAGTTTACAGCCTCAGAGCGGACAGTGGAAAAACCCTCACCCTGACCGCTACCATCAGGGAGACAGAGAGGCGGAGCCAGTGAGATGGGGGGTGGGCTGGCAGAGGAGGGAGACAGAAACGCAAACCTTTATCAGGTTGTGTCGTGCACAATCCTCGAAATATGTTGTGTTAGACTTTACACTGCCCGTTTAAGGCGGAGAATTTGCACCGTTATTCCACTTTGCCAGTCTGTATAAAAGATATGAACGAGGAGTGGGGGGCGTTATTGTTCTGCTGAATCGACTGTGTAAAAACAGTGAGATAGTAGGTAGGTCACACATGTAACAAAGCATTTGAAGCCAGTGTAATGGCAAAGTCTTGGTTGCAGCAGTATTGCGTGATCTCTGCGTACAACGGGTTAACGATCGAAAATGCTTAGAAGTCTGCATCTGCGTCAGAGACGGTGAGAAGCTATCTGATGACTGGATGATGGTGGCCATGAGAAAACACCTGAATCCCATCTGGGAGTGTTGGGATATTGGAATTTAGCGAAATGTGAAAGAGAGTCAGATATCACTGATTTATGTCCCTGTGAACGTAGCTTAACTTCACTTTAAAGGGGCACTATGTAGTTTTGAGGTAATGATATAAACTCAAAGTTTTATTGTTTTTTCCATGACTGAATAAACAAGCTGTTCTCAGAGGAAAATAAGGTCCCCAGAAAACTGTATGAAGGGTCCAGCAAATACAAACAAAGCAAAACAGTATGAAATTGTGTTGTCCTTTAGGGTCAGTTTGTTTATTCAGTCGTGAAAATGATAAAAAAAAATGTCTTCCCCAGAACTACATAGTGCACCTTTAAAGTTAGGGGGGATTTATTGGCAGATATAGGATTTTCTATCAGATGATACTTTCTCAGTAAATCAAAAAGACAAAGTCAATAGTCATTTTCTACTCACTCATAGATACCAGCCACCTAAATACACCTCAAAATGATAAAGAAAGTGAGAAAAATTCCTAGATCCATCCGTTTATCCAGAAAATCCAAAAATTAATGGGGTCTATTCTGGGCCAAGACCCATCTTCCGTCCAAGTTTCGTGGAAATCTGCTCAGTAGTTTTTATGTAACCCTGCTGACAAACCAACAAACTAACAGACACAGGTGAAAACATAACCCATTAGGCGGAGTAATGAGTTCTTTTGAGAGACATATTGTTACAGTAGTATGTCTCATCATCTCTTACACCATCATCCTCCCTACTGTGTACAAGCTGTTGTACAAGACGTGCTACCTTGTGCATTGTATCAATAGAAGAGTTTATGATTCATCCGTTCTCTGACAGTTGACCCCTTGTTACTTCTTACAGAAAGAGCACGTTCTAATACTTTGAACAGCCACGCTCTCGTTTTAGTGTAGCGCTTCCGACTGGAATTAGGAACGCACACACCGTCACTGTGGTTAACTGCAAATATGCAATTATGTCGTTGGCATGTTTCTGTTTTCTCCTGGCACGTGCTTGTTATTCACGTGCGAGGGCACTTGATATAAAACAGTTTTACTTGATTCCAATCCAATATTAATTCATAATAAATCTAACTGACGTGGGGAAGTGTAGGGTGTAAAGGTAACAGACGCAGAGAAAGTGAGAGTGAGGAGAACTGAGACAACAGAGGGGATAAAAGTTTGATAAGGACAGAGGAGCGCAGGACTGAAATGGGATGCCGCGAGCAGCTGTGATGAAATGTAGCCCAGTGAAAAGAGCAAGGCAGTAACACAGCCAGGGTTAGGGGTTCAGATTCCACTGCAGTCTCGTGCAGGAGGAAATGTCAAGCAAATTCCTTTATTGAGGTTGTATAGAAAACTGGTCTTAGCCTGCGTGTACCTGCATGGATACCTAAGAGAAGACGTGAGTCACTGCCTGCGTTATACACCGGTGAATCAGTGAAGTCGGCACTAGTTGCTGTCAATGGCTGACTTAGCTAATGTGTGCATGAATTCCTGATTGGATATGTGCGTTTGTGCACACCGAGGAATGTTTAATTAACTAATCACTGTCCCCGCAGTAAATTAAACGGTGTACTCTAACGCTGCCGACAGATTGACGGACCTGGATGCATGTGAGGCATCAGATTTAAACGAACTACTTAGTCACACCGCTCTGCCAAGATTCCGTTTGACATTTGAGGATCTCGTCTTGAATCCCCCTGACCTTAATTTTGCGGGGAAATGGGGCCGACCTTCAGCGAGAGATTAACAATAGCTTTGTCTGCCACTGTCCTCGGCTCCGGTGGGGAAGTGCTACACGAGAGAATGTATGTGTGGGTGTGTGGGTTCAGAGACATGTGTTTAGGCATGCAAGTGTGTGTGTGTGTGTGTGTGTGGGTGTGCATTCACGTGAAGATGTGATAGATGTTAGCAGAGGCCAGATCACAAAGGGCTTTGCCAGGATCCAGTATATAATGAAAGGGCTTTATGTGGAGTCAAACATGCCCCAGTTCTCAGGCTCCAGCTGGAGGTCGAAACCATGGGAGAGGTTCGCAAACGAGCTGATTAACGGCACCACCGTCACCTTTATGTCTTCACATTATGCAGTCTTCATTCGCACCTTTATTTATGTGGAACTGAGCCTGAGTGCTTGTTTTAAGGTCTCATTAGTCAAGAGATGGTTTCACCTTACTTAAAAAAGTTTTTGGTCCAGTTCTGTTACACGTGTAGAATCACCTAAATGAGCAAAGTGACTAAAGTGAAGAATATTTGTAGGTTAGTTAATTAATCCTGCTAAACATTTTCTTTCTGGTAATTTCTCTAGAAAAAAGTAGTTGACTACCTTTGTTCTTTTTAAGCCTACACAGAACAATAACACAGTAACTATATCACCATTTCAAACAATTATATTTATCTAGTTAGCTCTTAGCTTGTAACAATTAGCTTGCATGCTATTAGCAGGAGGCTATTATTCAACCCACTGTATACTGTTTTTGTGAGGTGTATTTGTTAGCCTAACCGATAGTCGTTAGCTTAAACTTGCGACAGACATTTGGACAATAAAAACATTGAGAAAAGTGACTAAACGTGAATAAAGGTGACTAAAGTGAAGAATATTTATAGGCTAGTTAATTATCGTCTGAATTGTCTTTGATTTTCTAAGCCTACACAGAACAATAACACTGATTATATCCCCTTTTCAAACAATAATATTTAGCTTAGCTATTAGCATGTAACAATTAGCTTCCATGCTATCAGCAGTAGGCCTTTGTTGTGTGTTTTTGTGATATGTATTTGTTAGCTTAAATGTCCGTAGTTATCTCAAAACATTTTTTTTTTTAATTCTTGTCCAGCCCCAAATGTTGTAACAGTGTTTTTTCCTTCCAGGTACACACTGAGGCTGATATCAATAAGTTAATTTGCATCATTTCCTGTGAAGTCCTCCTGCATAGGAAGGCAATTTGAATCGTTCATGGGAATGGCAGACTCCGCCACTGTTAAATGCTCATTTATTTTGGTCACACTTCCTGTTAATGGTTAATATAACTTTGACTCACATTTTACAGATCTGCCACAATAGAACAAAATGGCGGCTAGCTTATAGCCAGTGGAAAAAAACAACTTTGGGTTGCCAGATTGTGTAAAATCCTGTTCATGCTGTCGGTTCTCCCTACTCATTTATATGGATGGGTCTGATTTTTAATATGATCAATTCTGAAGTTATACGTATTAAGAAAGTCATTAATTAAGGGTCGTGAGTCACTTCCTGACAAGTCTGCAGAAATAATTATTGGTGAGTCATTAATAACAATCCATTAAGTCTCCATTCATAAATGTTAATCAGCACTTTATTAAATCATTTTGGCCCTGACGCACTGCAGCTCGTCTCCTCAAGGTCTGAGGTAAAACAGTCATTAGTGGTCCTAAAAACAACACAGGTGTACATGTTGGTAGGATTAACACCAGCCCTAGATTTTTCACAACCTGGCAACCCAAAAGACATTTTATAGTAATCCTTTGAAACAGTGACACACTGTGTGTGGTTTAAACTCTGCCACAGTGAGGTTTCTGGGCGAGAGAGCGGGTGTGAAATGGTGCCGAGTATCAGTGTTGCCACTGTAGAGCTCACGTCTACGCTCATGGCATCATGTTTTTGTTCTGTCCTTCTCTTGACTTTGTTTTCGGTGCACCTCATGAAACGTATGGTGTCTTGCTCACAGTTTGTGGTCAGAAAGTGTCTCTCTGATATGGCTTTCCTGTTCGTATTTTTAATGTGAAGGGGACTTTTACCCTGCCACGTGAAGTTTCAGTTCACGTTCAGCATCGGCGCACGCGTGGCTGTGAAAAGAAAAAAAGTGGCCTGGTTTAGAAAGACAAGTCAACACTCATATTTAACAGCTATCACACGGTGCCTGCTGCTGTCTCTCTCGCTATGAACACACTTTCATCCTGTACGTGCACAAATCCTGACTTTCACTGAGACAACACAAGCCTTGTTTGCAGTAAATAAGGTGAGGTGCACACGGTTCATCTGCTTCCAGGATGGAAACATTCTGCTGAAGTAGCTTACGTAGCTGTGTTCCTGGTTTGTTGCTAACCGGCTGAACCCAGATGTGACCGGGCCAATCCGGCTGCCTACAACTAGTCCATCAACATACTCTGTGTGTGCATGTGTGTGTGCAGGCCTCTGACAGGTAAAGACTAAGGAGTAAATAGTGTGCAAATATCACACGGTGAACTCCAAAGGCTCTACCCCAGGTAACAGGCGGGTGCTGAATACTTTGGAGCCCTGGAGAGAAATGCCGCGTCCGGGCTCTAGTTTTCCAAGCCGGCCTGATTATGCAACGGCCGACGGGAAGGCGAGACAGCGGTGGGGGTACGGTTGTAGAACTTAACCGAGAGATGCGGTTAAATTTTTTGTCATTATCTCGAATAAGAAATTAGTTCTGTCTTCAGCGGTGACGCTTTTTTGGCAGTGAGCAGTGAAGCCCAGGCGTCATCCCGCTGCCTACTGACCGTCATGATGGAGGTCACTTGGTTCGGTCTGACAGCGCAGAAAATCCAGTTAATGTGATTTTTTTTTTTTTTCCACTGTGCCATGCTAACTGGATATAAATCTTGTGCTTAAGTCAAACTTAAAAGGATCCGAAGAAGGCCTGTGGTGTTGTGCCAGCAGTGGCTCTTAAAAAAGAACAACTCGGCACTTGTTTCAGAAGTGACTTTCTCTGAAACTCCTCTTCCGTCTTATATTTTCTGTCAGCCACAGCTGTAATTAAAGTGTTGTCATGGCGACTGGTGGCCCTCATTTGCTTTTAATATCTGACTAGTAAGTAAGAGAGGAAGGAAGACAAGTTGGCAGGGGAGGAAAAAAAAAAAGTCAACTGCAAGTGATAGCTTTGTGTTAAAACACACCTCCCCCCCTGCAGGCGAGCCCGCCCTGCTCTCACTACTGGCTGATGCAATCCCATGGTCCCATTGCGCTGCGGGAGATAATCCCCTGCCTTTTTGAATGGGCGCCGCTTAAACGCCGCCCCTTGCAACCTTTCCCCGTGTGGCCTGCGAGCCGACGGTGCCTTGGGTTTCACCTGATCCGTGCGACCTTTCACCCACTGGAGGCTTGAACAAGGCTGCCTGTGGCTCAGCAGCACCAGGCGTCTTAGCTGGGATCTCCTGCTTCTTTTCTCCCTCTCTCTCGCTCACACACACACACACAGTAGCCTTGTAGGACTTGACACACTTCAGTCTGTGGCCAAGTGTTGGAATCAGCCTCAGGGAAAGGCCAGCAGACGTGCAGACTGTAGTTGTTAATGATTTGGCTCTGTTATGGAGGCAGATTGTACGCAGAAGAGTCACACCAGTGGCACATGTTTTGTTACAATCCAGTGTGTAGTAGGTCGAATGCAATATTGTTATATTAAAAACAAACCGGTTCTCCGTCAGCTGATGGTGAACATATACATCTTTGGTATAATATGATTTGCACTGAATAAAAACGTGAATCCTTTGCGTTTCCCCCAGATCCGCTCCTCCATCACCACACTGCTGTTCAGCGGTCGAGAGTTCAGCTGGACTCGCCACATGCTGATCGCCGCCGCCATCCTGGCCTTCAACAACATGCTGGTCATCTTCGTACCCACCATCAGAGACATCTTCGGCTTCATCGGTGAGTCTAGCCTCAAAAATGCTTTGACACACGGGAAATAGTTTGTATAAAAAGTTAAATTTTTATTGAAATGAATGTAATGTAAGGGTCAGATGTTAAGACAGTAAAAGCGTGGAACGTAGAGTCCACCGCATGGGAAAATGGTTAACAGCTTGAGTTCAGGGGTCATTTTATTAAGTAAAGACGTTGGAAGTACAGCAGCTTAACATGTCGGGTCGAGTCAGCTGTGCGGTCGCGTGAGCAGTCTGTGACCACCGGATCCAAACGCTCACGTTCACTCCGCCAGCACACACATGTAGACGTCTCTGCTGGATATTTAGCCCTTTTTGCACAAACCACTATCAACGGTTAAAATACTCTCAGAAAGTCAAAAAGGGAAATGGGTAATGGTTGACCATGTAAATTAGAGGCGTCCTACTTCCCTACCAAGTAAGTGAGCAAGTCAAACAATGGCCCAATTTATGAAGTTAGGGTGGGAAATTCGTTGGAAGAGGCCAAAATACTCTCAGAGTGATTCAGGTTTTGGTTCTACTTTCATCAAATTTCCCAAACCCAGGAAATGACTCTTATCCAGGCCAATATTTAGGAGATCTCAAGAGGACTTTTAAACTGTGAGGAGCTGCCAAGAGAGAGGAAGATGTCGTAACGGCAAAGACATGTGAATCAATCTGTGGGAGGAGAGAAGATCACTGGTGAAAATGAGGTCTAAACTATTTTGGCAAAAAAATAGAACGAATTATGTGCTTGAAATTTGTAAAAATGGAGCTCTTTGCAGATATTTCCCAGATTCATTCGTTATCACATGCTACATCTGTGCATTGTGAGCATTAATTTATCTATTCATAGGTGCTGAAGGCTGGGCTTTAATATTTGGGTTCATTGCAGACTGTGAAATGCAACACAATATATGTAGGATGCAACACTGTTGGTATTTTAACAGGATGTGATGTCACACGGCTGAGCGAAGTTTCAGGTCAAGTTTTAAGTGTCGACTTTGACGGGCTGCAGCTTAAAAGTATTTTCATCGTCAGTTAATCTGAGGATTATTTTTAAGACATTTAATTAATTTGTAAGAATATAAAATGTCCAGACCAAAAGTCTTCATTTGCTGTCATAAATGACAAAGGAAAGCTGCAAATCCTCACATTTAAGAAGCTGGAAGCAGTGGATGTTTGACATTTTAGCTTGAAAAGTTAGCGAATCCGATGAACTGACTCTGTGTTCTTCCTGTTCTGATCACAGGTTCATCTGCAGCCACCATGCTCATCTTCATCCTACCTGCTGCCTTTTACATCCGCCTGGTAAAATCAGTGCCGTTCCGCTCCCCGCAGAAGATCGGGGTGAGTGTGCAGAACCACGCACACACAGACACACACTCTTATCAACACCTTTCTCACTGTATCATTTTTCTCACTCTATCCCCCCGGGGAGGGCGGGGGGGGGAGGGGAATAACACTTTCCAAACGTGACTCGTGAGAATATACATCGCCCCCCTCCTGCTGTGTGTCATCACACGTCCGACTACATTTAATCCCTCCTCTGTCTCTCTCTCTTCAGGCGGCCATCTTCCTAGTCGTGGGAATCGTCTTCATGTTTAGCAGCTTGTCACTCATCGTCCTCGACTGGGTCCACAACCCCTCAGGCTCCGGCTCTGGTCACTAAGCCCCCCACTTCTTTCCTCGCATTAAAGAGTGCAGCAAACCCCCTCCACATCCACCGCACCGCTTCTCTTCTGGTTTTCCATCATCTGGTCCAACAACGAGGGATCAACGCTCATCGGCAGCAGTCCCCTTCCCTTCATCAGATTTTAAACGTCGCTCATAAAACCACGACTTATAGACATAAAGTGCTGCGCCAGGTTAAGATATCTTCATTTTTTTTCCTCCCAGAGAGAATCACTGGAGGGAGAGTTTTTGCTCCGTTTCATTTTTTTGTCTTCTTTTTGTTGCTGTAAATTTATGGATGTGACACAACACAAACGACGCAATCAAAACCTGGAGAGGGGGGAAGCAGACTCTTGTTTAACGTGCCACCAAGACAGCCTGAAAGCATCATCTTCATCATCATTGTCATCGGCATTGTTCTTTCCAGCTGTAAAGAGACAGAACAAACACACGTCACCTGGAGCAGATCTGTGGACTGTGATTTGCAGGGCTGGAAAGACGATACGAGTCCCTCAGTCCTCTGCACTTGAAGAAGACATTTGGAGGTCGAGTGTGTCGTCCTCCTTGAACCAAGGAGCCCTTCTAGCATCTAGCGTTTCACTTTGTGTGCAGAGCTAACACACACACACACACACACACAACCCCTGTACATGTGCATTCAAGCAACTGGAAAATTCTCAAAATGAATCAAGCAGTCGGTCCATCTTAAAACAACTTCAATCATGTAGAACTTTTATTCATAAGTTTGTTTTATTTTGCTGCTCTGCTACATATTAACAATCAGAAGCGTTGCCAAAGTCTACATGCACATACAGATTTAGTCGTTCTGGTTCATGCTGGGGCTTCCTCGGCGGCTGTTGTTATCCCGGCTGTGCACACGAAGCAAGGGGATGCTTTCAGTGTTACTGTCACAGAGGGATCTGAACACGCCAGGTATCAATGTACATAATTTAGTGTGTCTACTGAATAAAATGCATGATGTACATAATCTTACTTGGCCTCGTACGGCTCTCCAAGTTGTACGAAGTTAAAGGTCATTTCAAACACTCATATCTACACCTGCTGGAATAATTTATTAGGCATTACAGGGCTGGACTGAAAGGTATATCAAACCATTGGTTGTTTTTTTATAAATAATTGGCAAAAGTATGGATAAAAACAATTCGAAAAGTACAATTGGTCAATTAAAAAATAAATTAAATTCAACCAATAGAATCAAACGTGAAAAAGCTGATTTAAAATCCGTACGCAAGGTGCCAAGACCGCACTGAAATATGTTAAACTCGTGCCATAAAACCCTCATTCTCGTGTTATTCAGCTTTTTAAAAAATAGTTTGATATTTTCGGGAATGTGCTCTCTTCCCGGGAGCTTGATGAAAAGATTGATACATCATGTTTTGATGCTACATATTAAGCTAACGTTACAGCCAGCAGGCCAAAAGGCGGGAAGCCGAGGAAAAGAGCTAGCTAAGTCACTGAAAACCACAATTGTTTTTTTACAGTGTCAGTGTTTTCTTTTAGTTTTCAAATTCAGCTAATGAAATATAATATTTCAACATTACAAGGCTTTAGAGGAGCTAGTTGGTCAGTTTTAAATTAGACCAAACCAGGCTTGCTGTTTTCCCTCGCCTTCAGTCTAACCAACAGGCCTAGCTAACTGCACTAGCTTCATATTAAGCTAGGATGTGACCCTTTATTTTGTGTAAAACAAGCTGATAAACTGTGCTTATTATCTAATCTACTAAAAAAAAAGGTCTGTCTTTAAATGGACAAGTCAAATTCAGGTAGATTTTGTAGCTAAAAACATTGGTCCCCTTAATCTGTTTAGTTGACAAGATCAAGATTTAAATTGTCTGGTCTTCAATTATCAGATAAGAACTTCAACAGTTGTTTTTAAAATTGTGCCTTTGGTATATTCTCCTTATAACTGGCTTTTTATACCGGTGCCTTTGGTAAAATAATCGCCATCACCATCCTAACCTCATCTCACCTCTTCTCCGATGCCGTTTCGTGTCACGGACATATCCAGCCAAAGTCGACAACATTAATAGATCCTTTGTGGATCTATGTACGTGAAACAAATAGATATTTCAAATGAAATAGTGTATAATGTTCATGTTTTTGGATTACAAACATGGTCTTTTTGGCCAATTGTATATGCTCTGTAAATAATCTTTATTTTATGGTACACTGACACTCATTGTCTGTGACTGGGTTGTTGTGGGTTTCCTGCCTCTGCAATCCAGTGCTCGTTTTAGTATATATATAAATATATAACATGTATTAGATTTTTTTTTTTTCTTGCTGTATGACAGTAGGTTTGTTTCCTTTATTTGAAGCTTGTATATTTGTAGAAATTTTTGTCTCTATATATCCATTTTAATGTGTTAATGTCAATTTGTCATATCAGGATGTTTTAATCAACGGCCTACTTCAAAACACGTTTTTTTTCCCCAGAAGTCTCAGAAACAAGGCGACGCGTTTCTGTAGCTTATTGGCTCATGCTGACCAACACTGGGTTGTTAATCAAAGCCACAAGTAAGCAGTATTGATGTTGAATGTGTTTTTCAAAAACAGTTCTGTAACGCTTGACAGAGGCAAGACGAGATCATCCGAAAGTATTTCATGACCACACTACAGGGAGGATCTGGATCATTTGTTAAAAGAGTTCATGGCTCTTCTGCTATTTATCTCATGGCATAGCCCTTATGCTAACGTATAACTGTACAGTTAAACTAACGTGTAGCTGTACATCTGCGCTAACGTTTAGCTGTACACCTATGCCAAGGTGTAGTTGTACACCTATGCCAAGGGGTAACTGTATACCTAAGCTAACGTGTAGCTGTACTCCTATGCTATCGTGTAGTTGTAGACCTATGCTAACGTGTAGCTGTACACCTATGCTAACATATAACTGTACACCTATGCTATCGTTTAGCTGTACACCTATTCTAACGTGCTGCTGTATAAAAAATGCACAAGAACCTTTCCATTCTTGCCAGTTTTAAAGCTCTACCAGGACAATCGTACACAGTTGTAGTTCACACCTTACCGTGGCTTATAATTTATATCACTGCTGTCATAGAAAAACCTTTTTTAAACCCAGTTTCCTTGAGGTTTTAATTCCGTGACATTACTTGAACTGAAGCTTTCCACGGCCTGATAAAGTCAGCAAGCTTCATGAGCGAAGGGGCCACACAAGCCCCTTCAGTACTCATTTTGAATGTTCAATATTGGATTGTTTTTTCAAGTTGAAAATCAGGCCCACGCAATTTTTTTAAGGAATGTTTGGCTGTAACTTCATGAGCCTCCTGCCATCAGTGGCTTATTCTGCTCAACACCAGCACCTCTACCCACTTTAGTATCTCAGGTATTCAGTCTGGATGAATTTTATCTTCTCACTTCTAGATAACTTCACATCTCTTCACCTTTTGCATGATTGAGCCAAGCTGTACAATGCTGTTGTATATCGTGCTGGCCTAGATGAGAAGTCGTCTTGTGGATTTTTGTAAAAATCAGTTCCCAGCTCATCTTGACAGTGTTTAGAAAGTAGTAGTGCAGAACCACCTGCCTTATTTTTGTATGACCCTCAGCCGTGGAGAAGCACTTGCTCGATGTTTCTGCTGATCACAGTGTCTCTGCTTCCTGTGGATCCGGCTGAACATTCAGATTTGTAATTTTACCCAAACAAAGGGGATGTTTTTTGTATCAGTGATGCTGTTTCATTATGATGAACAATAAAAATGTGAAATGAAAACGTTTTTTTCGACTGTCTTTCTGTTTATTTACAAGAAACCTGCTATTGATTATGGATATAAAGAACATTTCCAAGTCTAAGCAAGCTAACAAACAGTAGAAGCACTATTATGTAATTCACATTTTGATTGAGTTGCCACATTAAAACACTAAAAAGGATCCTTTTTTGTCAAACCAAGACTTACATAACGTCTGTCCAGCCTGGCGCCCCATGATGCATCAACCAAAGCCATGTTTCTGGCATAATGATCAAACGATATTAGGCCTGTAGTAATAAATGTGTCTGTCTAGCTAGCATCTACTGCTCACATGTAACACCAGCTTGTAATGTTCCCAGACGATCAAAACAAGAGGCGGTGGGGGGGAATGAGTTAGGTAACCTTTCCATTTCTTTCCAAGTACATTACCTGGGCTCCAAAGTCAAACTG
This sequence comes from Pagrus pagrus, assembly GCF_965226575.1. Lineage (NCBI taxonomy): Eukaryota > Metazoa > Chordata > Actinopteri > Spariformes > Sparidae > Pagrus > Pagrus pagrus. Next base: position 17,857,546 of record NC_140205.1, on the reverse strand, counting down.
GTCAAAACATATGGAGGACATAGAGAGCCATGGAAATGGTTATAATGGGGGAAAAAAATTTCAGCAAGTATATTTTCAAATAAAAAATAAAAAAACAAGGACAGTGGAGAAATCAAGCCCTCAAATTCTAAATAATAATTAGATAATAAAGTTTATTGTTCAACTGTTGCATATCCTTGTCAAAAGAGTTTGATAACCCCATTTGAGGTATCATCGCAAAAAAAATTTGTTTATCGGCTGACGCATTGATATTGGAATTTTTTACTTCCTAAACCAGTCCCAAAAATTGAGTATCAGTCCGTCTCTAGTCCAAAACATACAATGTGATGCGCTTAACAATGCATCACACTTTTTTCTGTTCTTAAATGAAAAAAACATTGCCATCTGTTATGTCAGTGTGCAAACTGGTAAGGTCATGGTCATCAAGTTCACTAACATTAATGTCAAGTTTTTTTGAGGACTTTCATGCTGCCCGCTGAGAAAGTGTTTGGCAACATCTCATCCGGGTCAATTGTTCTGGACACCAGTGAGATTTGTATCCAACTTAAACAATCACATTGATCGGAAAGGATAAATCTGTGCCTGCAAACTGCTCAATTTTTGGTTAATAGAATGAAATTGTACGGTGTGCTTATACAATATTTTTACCGCAGTACTTTAAATTAATCTGATGACTGTTCAATCTCCTCTGACACAATTTGCATTAGGTGTGGCTCAGCAAATGCTTCAGCATTTCATCAAAACGGAAATCATCCAAAGTATATTGTGCAACCGAGGTTACACAGGCATGTTTGTGTAGCTCAGGCTGCAGGTGTGTTTGTGTTCCTGACGTGTGTGTGTGTGTGTGTGTGTGTGTGTGTGTGTGTGTGTGTGTGTGTGTGTGTGTGTGTGTGTGTGTGTGTGTGTGTCTGTGTGTTTGCATTGAGAAGGACACGCCGGAGTGAGTGTGAACGCAGGCAGCATCGCCAGATCAGGATGCAGGTCACATTCCACCACACGGTTTTGTTGTAAATCTGGTTACACAACAGCGCTGAGCTTTGACCTCTGGATGATAACCTGCAGTATCCTCCCCTCACCCCGCTCTGCTGTCAGCACTCTCCTCCATGCTCAGGACTCCATCAACACATTTACATTCAACCCTCTGCCCTTTGGTTTCTTCTTCTCCCCTGTCTTGACGCATGAACGTTAAATTTAATGTAACTCCATCACTCTAGTCTCAAACAGTCTATTATCCAGTTGACCATACAGACCGGATCCTTAGTATGCATGACTATGTGTTCCCATTTCATTCCCAGGAGTCAACTTTGTTGTTCGTATTTGATTTATCCTGTTTGTGGTAGCAGATGGGAGGGTTTGGGTGCATGATTGATAGCAACACAGACACATTATAACAAACCATAACACATCAGGATGCAGACGATGTTCAGCCCAAGTGTGACTCATTGTGAGCGCAGCCATTTGAAATTAATCATTGTACTCCAACAATGGACTGTGCCATAGTGTGACAGGGAAAATAGGCGGTGAAGCTGATCTATTGTTTCTGAATGTCAGAAATAGCTATTGCAAAAGCTACAAGGATGTTCAGATGCAGAACATAATTCAATAATTGAATCAATAAAGCAACGCACGCGACATCGCATTAGACTCATCACCTTCCCGTGAGAATAATCCAAACCAACCCGCTTGTTCTTTGTGAGTTTAGCCGAATGTAGACATGTTGTTCTGTACAAATTCCTTACAACCCACCTTCACTCGTGCGCTCCTCTTCTTCTTCTTCCTGTTTCAATTTTTCATGATTCCCCGCTCCTCTGCTATTTTCTTCTGTGCCGGACACTCTCCTCTCCTCTCTCTCCCTCCTCTCCCCTCTTTTCCTCTGCAACTGTGCAGCACACTCCCCCCCACCCACCTCTCTCCAACCCCTTTTCTCCCTGCGCCCCCCCTCCCTCACCTCTATCTTCTTTTTATGAGGATTAACTGTACTGTTCCGTACAGTGGGGTAAATTCCAGGAATACGGTCACCGTTAATAACCCACTATCTGTGTGGGAAAAAAGCCTCAGAAGCACAGATCTGCAGAGGTTCTGAGTCAAACTAATTCACCGAAAAACTCTTTAGGAGAGAGCTCGGATTAGCGTTACCAAATGGGGGCAGTTGACAAGAAAAGTAGCATACAGTAAAAATCTCACTAGTTAGCAAGTTGGCAATTATATGAAAAAACTAAAAGCTCATAATGAAAAGTTCTTACAATAATAACATAAGTGCAACATGAGGGTTCGTTGGTGCTGACCGGACTATTCTATAAAAAAAAGAGACAGATAATTTCTTGAGCAGTGCTTTTTAATATTCTCCATTAAAAGAGCAGCTTCCAACACAACAGCACCAACCAATCAGGAGCCAGCAGGACTTGGACCAAGGAAAATGCAAGAGAATCAGAGGCAGACTCAACAGGTCACCGGCACTGTAAATATTTTAACATGTTAATATAAATAGGTAAATAGTTAGCTGTGATTTTCTTAGCTGTGATTTTCATCAATTTGCTCAACATGTATCTCAGTCCTGTAACAAATGAGGCATGGATGTCCCTGGCAGATGAACAACACTGATGCTGACACAGTCAAGCGTCTGACCGAGATGTGTCGCAAGATTGTGGAAATGGTCTCGATCTTGATTTTGAGGGATGTTGCACCTCAGGTTCATCACTATGGACAAATGTCCATGAATGATGCCAGCAACTCCTGCAACACTTCTGTCACATGGAACAGGATTGAAGCTCCACAGATGGAGCGTAACTATTTCACAGTGACAGCGGAGGATGTCAAAGCTAGCGTGGGATATTCACTTCACATCTGGTGCTGGTTGAGGAAGAAGTGGTCGATAGCCAGAACCGCAAATTGGTTATTATCACACAGTCAACCACCTCTCAATCTGCTGAGCTTCAAAGCAAAGACGTTGCTCCAGTCTCTGAGACTCACAAATCATTGCCTGACTGTGAAGTCTTCCATCTTGAGAATGGATCAACACCGCTGCATCAGAAGAAGCAGAAGAGGTCCACCATCACAAGGATGTTCTCTCACATATCTCGAGCTGTGACATCATTTATCGTCTTCATGGGCTGTGGACCACAGTATGAGTAACTTACGCAGGGATCCTACATTCAGTTCTTCTAGTGTGTAGGATTTAATGGCAGATTGCATTCTCCCATCGGCTCTCTGCTTCTGCAAGTCCAATCATTCCACGCCCAGATAGCAACATTGTACCAGACACAGTCATCCGGCCCACATCAGGGTGATGTTGAGTCTCAGGCTGGGTGTGTGGGCCTGAACGTGTCTGGTACAATTTTGCTATCTGGGTTGGCAGCTCGGGTCAGACACCAGTCCAAAGCGTCAGTATTCAATGACCTGGGGATGAGACTGAACAATCAACTATCGACTATCAGGACAGCACTGAGCACATGTTTCCTCATAGGAAGAAGGTTGAACATATGATATATGTTCTCAGCCTTTCCTTTCTGGAGTTAACATGTGCTCCCCGTGTTGATGTGGGTTTTCCCCGGATGCTCCGGTTTTGTGCTCCCGGTTCTAAATGATCCCAAATGTTTCCAACATGTTCAAGTCTGTGCCAACTCTTTTACATATGAGTGTAATATGTCACTGCAAGGTGGAAATATTGTCATAACACTGGTGAATCAACACAGATAATAAAAAAAAACTAGTGTTGTAGACCTACATCAGGGTTGCCCAAAAATGATCTTTAAATATGTAGGATGTAGAAACTTGGGATCTTTCTACCATTTTGAATCGCAACAGTACAATACCATAGATGTTTGCTTTTTGGCCCTCCAAGGGAAAAAGTTTGAGCACCTCTGATTTACATTTATGGAAAATATATTTCTGCATACTGCATGTGTTACTCTGGCTGCATTGAACATGTGTTTTCTTCTGCTTGATGTCTCAAGTCTGTGTTTCAAAGTCATGAAATAAACCAGACTTAAACTGCTCACGTTAACTCCAACCACATGAAACAGTTTGATCCAGGTTCAGTTTGTTTGGTTAATTCAGGCTTTTCACAATAAGCCAAGCTTTTCTGAGCCACCTTTTATGAAACACTCCTTTAGGAAGTGACCCTCAAATGGTCAACAAAGTGTAAAAACCAGAGGAAAACAGGGAGCTTGGTGCTACCTGAGTTTACGTGATGAGATGTTTGAACCACACATGATCCAGTGGAGCAGGTTTATTGTTAATCCACACATGCAAATGTTTCTCAACAATAAGCACAGGCCATGAGCTAACAGTTAATTTCAGCTGTCCATTGTTCACATCCTGCATTAGATTACACACTGCTCAGTTCCAAGTTAAACATTTGCCTGCGAATAATGAGATAAAATAGGATCACATGTAGTTTTCTGTTCGTAATAATCGCCTGAACGCACTATTACACAATATTCTGGCAGGCAAATGATGATGGGATACTGAAAGGTGTCTTGTGAATTCAGCCAAAAGATTGTTGCATTTCCCAGCTACACTGCTGTTCTGCACAGGTTCCTCATTGGGAATAAACTGAACAATTGTTGGCAGTAGTTTCCAGCTGACAAAGATGCCCCAGGCAGATTATATTAAGATTTATATTTAAATAAACCATTGTAAGTGTGTATAGTACACACCCCCTTTGGTGATGATGCATGGTGACATAGCAAAACTGTATAACAAGTTAAAAATATCTTCACGCTGCTTATTTAGTGTCTTTGACACGTTGTGTTAAACAAGCCTGCAACATTTTTTATAAAGAAAGAAAGGGCTTAACTTTGTTTTGTTTAAATTTTGAATCCAGTTCAGGAAAAGTTGGCTGTACACTTTGTGTTTGATCCCTTTCTGGTGAAATGCTCCGCAGTAGGGAAAGAGATCTGTATCACGTTTCATACATTGGTATTATCAGTAGAGCTGGCCACCATGACTGACTGGCAAAGAAAATAGTTCACAGTAATTAATAGTTTGACTGACAGGTGATATCTGGGTAGTGCAGTGCCAAAATGTTATAGCCAAGAGCGCCTGGCACCAAATGGCACCAAAATAAAAACACTTTTTTTCCCGCAACACCATGAACACAATAGTGTTCATTGTTCTCCGGTCTCCACCCTCACTTATCTTTTTATCACATCAACCCAGCGTTTCCATCTTATTGTGCCATGTCATGGCAGGTTTTTAAGACGACTGAAGCACCTGAAGGAAATAACAGCAGAGAGCAGAGGGTGAGAGCAGAGTGAACAGCAGCTCTACTGAACAAACACAACAGACACTGAATGATAATACCTGTTTGTGCTGCCAGAGGTCCTTTTTCGCTTTAATAAAGTACCATCAGGTGCTCGGTCGCTCCGTGGATTTACATTATGAGCTCCGTACTGACTCCGTCTGAATCTCTTCACCCTGCTTGTACAATAACTCACATACTTCCTTCTGGCTGTGACTGTCTCTTTCATGAAAACAACACGACTAAGCCTTTTTAAATGACAACTGTACATTCTCGCAAAATCCCCTCTCCGTTTCGGAATTTTTAAAGATATTGGTTTTGCATCAAAGGGGTTTAATACCGTCTCTGTTCTCGTGCCGACAAAACATTTTTAAGTTATCCGACAATGTCTGGAGGAGCCTCATAAGATGAAGTGGAGCAACCAGAGGACGGCTTCACAGGGATGTTTTTACTGCACCGTTTCAAAGGATGGTGTACATGTAGCATAAGAGGAACCATTACATGAACACATTTACTTAATATTTTGATATTTTTAGACTACTACTTTTTTCCAGCAGAATTGAAAGAAAGAGCACTTGTGAGCAGCTTTCCAAACCCCTTAACAATCTTAAATCGTGGGAATTTACATTTTTCCATATTAATCTGCTGAGGATTGTGTGATTAAGCCAACACACTGATGTGCAGTTTGGCTTTTTTTTTTACAGTTTTAGCTGCCTCAAGTGGAGCGCGACTGAACTACCACATAGACTGTAGTTGAACTACAGCAGTGAGTCATCGTGGGTTTTGCAAATTAAAAAATTCCAAATTGAGATTGAACCTGAACTTGTTCATTCCAGCCTGTGTCAGTTGCACTCTGTTCTTGGTGCAAGAGCAGGTCACACCAGCCAGACTGGATGTTGCTACATTGTGCATCTGGAAGAGAATTATGTTAAAACTAGCTGAACCAGACTTACTTGCTAAACTCCACTCAGACATACATTATGGTCAAAAAGTCATATACTTCTAGTTTGCATTTGTTATGAATGTTTGTACTATTTTTTCATTATAAATGATAACATCAGGTTGACAATTTGAGTGAAAAGTTTGAAAAATGTTCTTACACTTCAGAATATCTTAGTGTTTGTCCCACTTTTGTTTTAATGACTGCATGCACTCGAGCTGGCATGGACTCCACAAGTTTCTGATGATGAACATGAGTGCACTGAGCCTGAAGGCCCTTTTACACTGCATTTTGAAGGTGGGAATAATGCGCCATTATTCTGCCTCGTGGTCTGTATGAAAGTTACAGAGGTGGGATGGGTTGACAGTCTATGTAACGTGATTTAGAGCAAAAACTTTAACTGACAATTTGTTGCCACAAATGGAACACTGTCAAATCATGCCGGGATAACATGAGTCATCAGGTTTTGCAAAAACTTGTGGAGTCCATGCTAGCTCAAGTGCATGCAGTCATTAAAGCAAAGGGCAAAACACCAAATACCAAAAAAAATGTAAGATTAATTTACATTCAAACTAATATATACAATATATATATAATACTGACATTATCATTTGTGAAAAAAATATAAAAATAAAATAAAGTATTACATTGGAAACAAATGAAAAATAGAAGTATTAGGTGTTTATTTTGACTTTTTTCTTTATGAACTGAGGCTGAAAAATGTTTAAATGTTAAAGTGAAATTGAAATTTTGCATTTGCAATAACCTAAACACAACCCACAATATAGTAGTAACGAAGATCATCGTCAACATTTGCCTCAGCCTGCTTTATTTGTCCCTTCGACTGACGTGTCATGTGTTTACATGTTGATGTACTGCAGACATGGAGATTGTGAAATGGTCACAGTAAGTGCAAAATTACAGAGCATCTATTTACTGTAAATTCTTTATTTCATCTGAAGCTTTGGTCAAGCTTCAATGGTAAACTGTCATCTTAGATGCATCTAATTTTGATGAGTACTTACATTTCACTTGGCTGTGTTTTCATGTGGAAAGCCATTCATGAGAGACCCACAGAGAGAGCAGTCCAATGGAAAATACAACATAAACACCTACTTTAAAAAGTGATTGATGCTGAATAAAGAACTACGTGATTAACCAAAGACTATTTATAATTTATTAACCTATCATTGTACTGTTAGGAGCTTATCTGAGGAATTTTTGGCACATTCATGCGGGGAATTCTATTTCTTAACATTATCCGTTTGGACAAATTGTCTCGCAGTGACCTTTGAACTGAACGCCTTGTTCAAATCACTTCAAGGAAAAGATGACTTATCATATGTCATTTTGGATTGTAAACTTGAAAACATGATGAGTCACAATCCTTTTGTCACTCTGGGATCTTATCTCAGCCACAGGAAGTAATCTTCAGAGGGATGTCATTACTCTAACCATTAACATTAAGATAACAGTCGGCGTTGTAAAAGGCTTCAATCCTCATAAAGTGGTAACAGAGTAATCCAATATAGATAAAACAGTGCTGGTCCGAGGTGTTTGTTGTGACAATTCAGCCTTGAATCATCCTGTTTCACAGGAATGGTCTATTTGCTGTACAATGTCCTCAATACAGCAAAGACTTCACAATATACGTAACTTTATTTGTAGCTTTTCTGAACATAAACGGTACTTCAGCAACAAGACAAGCTGTTCCTAGCTGATGTTTAAATAAATTGGATTGTGAACAGTAGTTAACAGTTTGGTTACCATAAAAGCAAATGTACGGTCACCCTCGGTAGCAAATCTAGACATGAGAAGAGCCTTTTATGCAGACATTGTATGTCTAGGTTCAGTAGGCCAACAACATTAAGAGCTGGCAGCTCTGTGCAGCTGTAGTCAGTCATACAGGTGGCCAAATCTTAGTAAGTAAGCTTTCAATCTTGTAAGGCAACCAAACTACTTGTATAAGTAGGGTTGACAGCAAAGTATAATTATATATCATCTGCTAAGAAATAGATGTCTAAAATGTAGCTGTGAAGTTCAGAAGAGAATTGCGTGCTTGAGTTAGGATTTATTCATTTTATTAAAAGTAAAAAAAAAAAAAAAATGTAAAAAGTCATCAAACAAGATTTGTCAATGTAATACTTATAATCTTCAAGACAATCAAGGGTAAATGTGGAAGCAGATGCCACTTCATGTTCATGTGAACACAGAGATACAGGAGGTGCTCAGGATGAGATGTCCCACCATACTGTATGTAAGTTCAGTATATTTCACGCAGACATATGAAACTGCAGGGTTGGAGTTCAGTGTTTGCAAAGATAGCAAGCGTTCGGCATTTTTCTTGGAAAGGGTGTGATGTGCTCAGAGGAGGAAACAAAACAACTGGAGGGGTGAAGTGAGAGTCAGAGATTTTAAAAGTTCAGTGTCACGACTTTGCCTGTTTCTGAGAAATGAATGATGAATGTTTGAACATTTAGTTTACTGTTTACTAAAACATCACTCACCATGAAGTACATGCTTCTTCTCGGGTATTACTCACCCTTCCACCCTTAAAAAATGAAAACAGAGAAGGTCCTTGGTTGGATTTGATCCCAGTCTGCAGCAGTATGATATAATTACACATTTATTTGCTTAGTTTTATTTTTTAATTTTCAGAAATGTCTGAAACAAAAAACAAAACATTTTGTCCCTTTTCTGTCCTTCCCATCTTTCTGTTTATTTACTCTTCCACCTTTACTTCATCCATCTCTTTTTTGTCTCTCGTCTTATCAGGGGGACGTAGTTTCTGTTACCTTTAAGGAATGTTTGTTTTTTTCCTATTTTGACACCCATGACCTGCTGCACTATTACACTCTTGTATTATGTGCTCAGTTGTCCCAAAGACTCAGAGGTCAGAATCAAGACCACCTACTTTATAATCTTTGAGAAGGCTATGTGTTGGGGTGTGTGTCATCGGCTGGCATGGCTGCCCTCTCACACCGTAACGTGGTTTCTCTCACCGTGTCGCCATCTTTGCCACTGCTGGTGTGTTTCACGCAGCACCTTCCAGCAAGACACACTAAATCAAACAGCCAGCTCTGATCTCTGACACTCGGAGAGTCTCAGGAGCCGCCGTGTACCTGAGAGGAGGTGACCCGAATCCCACCCCCACACTGAATGTATCGACAACAAAGCAGAAATGTCATTCAGGTTGGCAGAATTAGACTGTAAAGACATTTCTGGAAGCAGGACAAAGCGGAGTAAAATGGGAAATTCAATCTCAAACTTATAAACGGCAGCTGACAAAACAATCTCATGTCAAGTTCCGCTTACACAATTGTTCGGAAACGTAATCCTCCTTTTTTACTGAGTGTATCTGTAATCTAATTACATCTTTTTTCCTGTAGCATCACCAGGATACAGTTACCGTTTTTTTGTTTCCTAATTACGTAATCCTGTGTTGGTGTTTCTGATGGACTGTTGGTATCAAAATTTGAGAGGATGCTTAATATGTATGTGTGTGTTGTGGTGCATGGATGTTTATTGTTTTAATGACTCTGCAAAAAGAAACAAAAATATATTTTGATAAAAAGAAAAATGTGAGAAATATCCAGTTATTAGACTCTCTCTAAGACCACACATTTTTTTTTAAAAATGTGTCTCAGGAATACTAAATAATATACTTCAATACCCTGAATCTTAACTCTAATCTCTCAAAACACTGTATGAAATATACAGGATAAAGACTGCCAAGCTGTACATTTTGCACAATCAAGCAAGGGCACAATATCATTAAAAACAAGTCAATTAACTGTTTTTAAATGGCGATTTCTCTCCTTCAGTAACCGGTCACGACTGTCACCTGAAGGGCTTTATGATTTATTTTTTTTCCCATGGCTTACATCCTGCCTCTGTGTCTGACGTGGGCTGTGCTGTGTGACGTTCAGCTGCTGTGTGTGTGTGTGTGTGCATGTGCAGTCGTGGGGGGTGTGTATGTGTGCCAAAGGCTGATAGGATCCTGGAGGTCACATGATCAGGACATCACACCCTGTGCTTGTTGGCACACTGAAACCTGTGTTCACTGTAACAACAGTTTATGTTTTGCCTCTTTGTGTTCGCTCATGGTGTGCCTGGTTGTGTTTGGGTGTGGCTCAGCATTTGTGACTACGTGTGAGATGTCTGCCACATGTGACCCTGTTGTTGTATTGATGGAAGCAGGATGCTGATCTCAGAGGGGCCATCAGCCCTACCCAGCAGCCTTGAGCGTATGTCATGTTAAAACACACACCTGGACACCAGTTACACAACACCAGTCCAACAACACACATAAAAAATCATTTCCTCTACAATGACAGTTTGTTCCATGTTGCTCAGCAAAGTCGTTCAGCGGTGGTGACATTTACGATCATTTCGCTGATGCTGTCATTCAGAGAGCAGCGCTGTGTTTGACTCCACTCAGCTGTTATGGAAATTGAATCGGTGTTATGCAACAGCATATTAACCAGAGTCCTACACCTTTGGTTAATCACAGTGATGGCGTTCACCGATGATGTCCTTCATCACCTGTACTATCATGAGTATTCACTCTGACAACCTCACAATGACATCTGCTTTTATCATTATTTGGGGTACAGCCAATTTCATCAAATAGTGGGGTCTGTTTTGAGTACTAAGCAGACGCCAGATCTGTGTCTGTTTTGACAGATGGAAATAAAGTGTGGAGCAGATGAATATTTCCTAGTTTTCATTATTTTGGCCGGGCATTACTTGTGAATAGTTTGACCTTTTGCAAACTACATTAATTCACTTTCCCGCTGAGCATTATGTGTTTAGCACAAAGAATGTAAACAAAGGGAAACAGCTAGCCTAGCTCTAAATCTGACCACCAGCACCTCTAGCTCACTAATGAACACGTGAAGTATTTTAATCAAACAGAAATTACTCTTTGTCTTAAATTAAAATATCAATAACCACACCTGTTTTATAAAAAAGTATGAATTATTTACTTAGAAAAATGGAATTCATTGTTTCAGTGTTTCTTTCAATTGTCACGCTTTACAAGTCTCAAAGTCAAATGCATTCACATAAACATTCAAAACCTATTGGCCCAAATAAAATAAAATAGCCTGCAATAAAATAGCCTAAATGACAATACCAAGTTCAAAAGATGCAGGCTTGAATGTAGTTCGTGTACGTTGTAGCCTGAAACAAAATGGCTGCCACGAAGGCAAAAACAAAACAATGGCTGTGTCCGAAATCACTTTGTAATTCCCTACTTCCTAGTCACTACATAGGGAGTCCACAATAGTGGACTACATAGGGAGCTCATCGGCAGAAAGAAAAAAGCACTTTCGGACACTACTCAGGCGCCGTTTATTGCGTCACTGCTGTCGCGCAGTTGAAACGTCATACCTCAACGCCAGTTGTGGACTAGCGTTTGTCCGCCATTTTTCTCTCAGCGCAATGCATGATGGTAAATATTGCTTGGTTAGTGACCATCGGTTGTACACTACTTTTTGTGATGCATTGTGGGATACTTTGAGTCCACTATATAGGGTATAATAATTACCACTAGACATTCGGACAGCACTACAAAATGGCGTACTCACTATGTAGTGTACTATATAGAGAGTAGTGAGTGATTTCGGACACAGCCAATGGTACCTTTCCTCAATGGATGAAGCCTCCCGCGCTCAGGATCCAAGGCAGCAGAAGCAGGAGGAGAGAGGACGAGAAGATTCACATGGCTGCAGAGAAGACTCACGCAGCTGACAATCTTGACTAAGTCCACCACTCGGCAATGCTATCCGGCTCCGTCGGGGTCTTTGTGTTTGTCGTCGGTCTCGTAGTTCCACACAGGCTTTACTCGTTGAGTTCGCTGGTAGCTAGCTTGTTAGCAAAGTCCACGCAAAAGCACTACTAGCCGCTTGGTCAACAGCTAACACCATTAAAGAGTAACTAAACTTTGTTGTAAAATTGTAAGAGTGACTGATCTCTATGGGTTGAAACCCGGCTATTACAATCGAATTTTGTTATTGGCTGAGATGGAGGCCGATGACGTTTTGGAGGCAGCTTTCGTCACGAACCACCACTGTTCGCCCCGCCCCTCCTATAAAACTAGCACCTGTCGACTCTGCAATCTGTGGCAAGTAGGTTGGATTGAGAGAATTGCGAATAATTTAATTTTAATTTATTTAATTTATTATACTATTTTAATCCCACAAGGGGAAATTCTTTTTACAGAGGTATAGTGAGTATTGAGTAGGTAGTTAGCATAGCATAGATTGTTTTTTGGAAATTTTATAGTTATTAGGTGTGAGTTTATAGTATTTAGAAGTTATTTAACAATTTTAGATAGTTAGCTTGTTTAGTTTTTTGTGTTCTAGTAGTTACTCGTTCGTTAGTTAGTTCGTTAGGGTGTAGGTTAGCTTTAGCTTGTAGTTTAATTGTTTTAGTATTTGTGAGCTAGTGGCCACAGTGGGTCAGCAGCGTAGTTTTCCCGGTTGCAAAAACGTCTCAGGGCTGCATCGGTTTCCAGCTGACCCAGAAATTAGGCGCCAGTGGTTGCGCGCATTGCGCCTACCAGACCGTGATCTCACGCCTAGAGCCGGAGTTTGAAATAGTAATTTTTCCCGTAGGCGTAGACATTAACTAAACAGTTCGTGTTTCACTTTTCAGCAGACCACACGCCTCTCTCGTCTTCCTCTGTTCGTCACTCTCTCGCATCCCCCTCACTTCCTCTTCACGTTCAGTCCATCCACTCCCTCGGCCTTTGACCTCGAATGTGATTCTCTCATTGCACAAAAGGTCAAGGAATAACATAAATTCACAAAACATTTGTGCAACTCTTTCTTTCCTGTTCTTACAGGCATATTCAAAGCGTTTTAACATATATTATTACACAACCAATAATTAACATTTTAAATGCCGTATTCAGTAAACCTATGAAAATAACCCAATATTCATTGTTGTCATTGAGCAATACTGTAACTTCATTGCTGGTCAATGAATCTTAAACATTTTAACCTTAAATGCTATTTATCAAACTATCTAACACTTATATTCTTATTATCATGAATACATTTCAACAGGGTTACAGACAGTTGACCTGATTTCGAACACACAGACACACACACCCTTGGAGCATGCTGTTGCTCGCTAGCTTATGGCTAGTAAACAGTAAAGCACATGCATGGCTCAGGCACATATGTTCACAGACAATGAGTAATGTTTAAAAGTTTTATTCACGCTACATTTAATCTTTTTGGCCGACTTCCTTCTAACTCTCTGGCTCAATCCCAGAAGCAAGCGACAGACGACCAAATGAAACACACAGTTACCTGAAAGGCTCGGTAGGCAGCAATCCTAGAAAAAAGGTGATCGTTGAGTCTACACGGGTCTCATCTCCTCAGCTCTGACCCGAGCTCCTCCCACCAGACATACACGCACACACAAACACGCACACACAAATCATTTGTAGCTAAACTTCTAGGATAAAATGCGTTATCCACATGTCGACAAGAGGCAATACTGAACAGTGCTGAATTAGTTCATAAGATGGTCGCAATGTGTTAGTGACTCTAACGTAGCAACATGAACTTGATCTTGTATTAGCAGCAGCCGTATGCCTTTGGCTACGGTTAGCAGAAGGCTAACATATTAGCAACTTCCGACAATGCGTTATCGGTAGCCGCTGTCACCTGGCTGTTTACATGGTAAATCAGCCCACACAACCAATCCTCTTCTTAGATTGTTTTGCACTGAAAGCGGGTGTTTCCAACCGTGGAATCGCAATCTTTCCTGTCCGATTATCCGCCATTGCTGCAGACTGGGTTTCTACCGAAGAGACGTGAACGCGCATCTTTTTAGTAGAACAGCCAATCACAGGGCTCGCTCTCTCAGCTGCTGTGATTGGTCAAAGTCTTCCGTCACGGGCCATATTCTTTGCAGGCTAAAAACAGAGCCTAGAGGAGGCACAGAGGTCTGTTATTCTCTCACATCACTTCATTTACATTATCCCCAAGGTTATTATGGAAGTTTTTGCCCTATATTGCGAAAAATAAGCTGCCTACCGAGCCTTTAAGTAACCTTTGTAGATTTCTCTGAGTTTGAACATGTTGGAAACAGTTGGGATCATTAAGGTACACAACTCAACAAAATATACAACAATTTTTTTTTACATTTTTTTTAAGATGTTACATGTTTTTTGAATGTGGGATGAAACCGGAGCACCCGGGGAAAAACCCACATCAACACGGGGAGCACATGTTAACTCCAGAAAGGAAAGGCTGAGAACATATATCATATGTTCAACCTTCTTCCTATGAGGAAACGTGCTCAGTGCTGTCCTCACTCCATCAAAATGCAGCTGATAGTTGATTGTTCAGTCTCATCGCCAGGTCGTCAAAGGATGTTGCACCTCAGTGATGAACCTGAGGTGCAACATCCCTCAAAATCAAGATCGAGACCATTTCCACAATCTTGTGACACATCTCGGTCAGCTGCTTGACTGTGTCAACATCAGTGTTGTATTAGCAGCAGCCGTATGCCTTTAGCTACGGTTAGCAGAAGGCTAACGTATTAGCAACTTCCGACAATACGTTATCGGTAGCCACTGTCACCTGGCTGTTTACATAGTAAATCAGCCCACACAACCAATCCTCTTCTCAGATTGTTTTGCACTGAAAGCGGGTGTTTCCAACTGTGGAATGGCAATCTTTCCTGTCCGGTTATCCACCATTGCTGCAGACTGGGTTTCCACCGAAGAGACGTGAACGCGCATCTTTTTAGTAGAACAGCCAATCACAGGGCTCGCTCTCTCAGCTGCTCTGTGATTGGTCAAAGTCTTTTACATCTTTTTAAGATGTTACATGTTTTTTGAATGTGGGATGGAAACCGGAGCACCCGGGGAAAAACCCACATCAACACAGGGAGCACATGTTAACTCCAGAAAGGAAAGAAGAGAGCTGAGAACATATATCATATGTTCAACCTTCTTCCTATGAGGAAACGTGCTCAGTGCTGTCCTCACTCCATCAAAATGCAGCTGATAGTTGATTGTTCGGTCTCATCGCCGGGTCATCAAATACTGACGCTTTGGATTGGCGTCTGACCCGAGCTGCCAACCCAGATAGCAAAATTGTACCAACACATTCAGGCCCACACACCCAGCCTGAGACTCAACAATCAACTATCAGGTACAAATCATATTTGGGATTTGGAAGATTGTGACACCTTCTCTGCCAATAGATCGTTAAAATCACTCTGATGTGACCGGATGACTGTGTCTGGTACAATTTTGCTATCTGGGCGTGGAATGATTGGACTTGCAGAAGCAGAGAGCCGATGGGAGAATGCAATCTGCCATTAAATCCTAAACACTAGATTTTTCTCATGAAGACGATAAATGATGTCACAGCCCGGTATATCCAAGAGAACATCCTTGCAATGGCGGGCCTCTTCTGCTTCTTCTGATGCAGCGGTGTTGATCCATTAGCAAGGTGGAAGACTTCACTGTCAGACGCTGATGTGACAGTCTCAGAGACTGGAGCAACTTTGTTGTTTTTCAGTCTGAAGAAACTCAATCTTGTTTTATGCTGAGTTTTACATTTCAGTGTTTCAGTCTCTCCAGATTGAGAGGTGGTTGACTGTGTGATAACAACCAATTTGTGGTTGTGACTATCGATCACTTCTTCCTCAACCAGCTGCGGCTTTTGTTCAAAGATGTAAGGTGTCAACTCTATGTCTTTATATTCCTCAACCACGGCAACCTCAACAGGAATGGATTCCTGACACGTATGGCTGCCTTGGTCTTCATCGTTAAAGGTCTCAGCGCTCTCTCCGTTGAGGCACTTTTTCAATATTTGGGTGATATGATAAACCATTTGTCTGGTTTCAGATTCTGCTATTTCAGTCTTAACAGATTGATGCAGTTGTTGAAAAGAGGTAGACTGGAGGTTTGTGAGAACAGCCAGTCCGTGGTTCACCCCCCTGGCCACCTCTTTAGCAACAAGCTGCAACAGTTGTTCAGAGTTGTCAGACTTCGTCTTCACTTTCACTTTCATCACTATTCCAAAACAAACGTGAAGTGAATATCCAATGCTAGCTTCGACATCCTCCGCTGTCACTGTGAAATAGTTACGCTCCATCTGTGGAGCTTCAATCCTGTTCCATGTGACAGAAGTGTTGCAGGAGTTGCTGGCATCTTTCATGGACATTTGTCCATAGTGATGAACCTGAGGTGCAACATCCCTCAAAATCAAGATCGAGATCATTTCCACAATCTTGTGACACAGCTCGGTCAGCTGCTTGACTGTGTCAGCATCAGTGTTGTCATCTGCCAGAGACATCCATGCCTCATTTGTTACAGGACTGAGATACATGTTGAGCAAATCGATGAAAGTTATTGGTGTTAACAGAGGCACATCCAAATCGCTGCACACCTGTTCTTCCAGTTCATCTGATGGAATCTGACTGAACTGTTGGAAATTTGATGTACTTACCTCGTCATCCATGTGGAGGGATGATGTCTCCGTCAAAACAGAAATAGGTATGGTCTCCATACGGTAGTTTTTCTGTTGTTTCTTGTTGAAGAACAATGTAGTTCGCCGTGAATGTCTATGTTGATCTCCGTGAAGGTCGATACAGTGTTCTCAATGAAGGTCTGTAGATCTCGACTAAGATTTGTGGATATCAGTAAAGCTATATATACAACTTGGCTTTGATGCTTTGATCTAAAGGAGTCAGAATTCCAAAATTCTAACTGTTGAACCTCAAGTGTTCTATGCCCAAATAAGGTGTATTTACACACACACACACACACAGACACACACACAGACACACACACACACACACACACACACACACACACAAATAAACATGTGCTTTGAGGAAACGGCATTAACTTAATAATAAAATGTATTGTCATTATTCCTATCTGTTGTCATATTTTGTTGGTTCACAGGTTATGGCCTTGTGTAGGCATGAGTTGTTAACAGTTCAGCAAAGAAGTGGTCTTTCTTGTCAAATTATTATTATTAGAGTATTAGAGTTATTAAAGAGAAACCCGGGAATTCCACTGGTTGCATGTACGTCGCGGAACGGCTTCGCTTTTTGAGTGTTTTATTATGAAAATGAGCCGGATGTTATGTTGTTGTTTCGGTGTCTGACTTCCTGTCTGCACTGTACTGAATGGCAGAAATAGAAGCTGGATAGAAGATGGTCTGAACACAGATCTGGGGGAATTTAGGGGTTACACTGCTGTCTGATATAATCTGCGTAGACATTTATGCTCAACTTCGCTGGCATTTCCTTGAGTGAATGAAAAAGAAAAACATTTGCAAGTTCCTGCTGAGCATTCTTTGTGACCAGTTACATGTTGTCATGTATTTTTAGTGCCCAAAACAGGAAGTCTCTTTCGATTTAACAGAGGGGGGACTTTTGCTTGAACATGCATTAACTAACAATATGTATTAAGGCTTAAAAATGCTGGACCAAAAGTTAATCTTTCATTAAAATACCGCTCTCATGAATCTGACTTATTTTGTAAATGCGGTTATGCATACAAAGGAATGTTTAAACCCATGAGCCTCTGAGTATTATAGCATTTTTACCTGGAGGCCTGTCTGGGTGCAAACAGAGGACTTCCATACACTTTACTCACTGTGCAGTTGTTCTCATAAAATAAGATAGTGAGGTGATAAAATTGATAAAGTGCTTTCATAAAGAGGCAAATGTGACACAAACAAGTGCAGATGAGATAAGCAGCCATAACACGGCCCATTAAATCACATTAAAAACGAACCAAATGAATTGGGTTTATTGAGGAAACAATTTTCAACACCTTGTAGTATCAACACTTCTCCCTTTTAATTTTTTTATTTTCCTGGCTTCTGCAAGATCAAGATAGCTCACTTTTGATCTAGGCCTGGAGCAGCAGGGCCAGTCCTACGTTACAGCGACGTAGTTTAAGTCATGCAACACAGATAAAGACAATAGAAGAAATGTCTGGAATTGAATCACACCTTCTGAGCTACCTGGCTAAACACACATACATGTGCGACAACAAAAGTCAATAATCCTTTGGCTATCAATGAATAGAACTGTCATCAGTGGGGGACAAATTTTTCTCATATTACATCTCTCTGTGTGACTGACGATGAAATAAAAAGATATGTACCAGGCCGCTTTGCTGTTGCAGCATGTGACTTTTGGTGCTTTATGCTCGTTCGTCTTCACACTGAGTTTGATTCAGCAAGGCAACACATTTAGTTCTTAGAAGATAAAAAATGTTGAAAGAAAAGTTGATTCCCAAACCATTCTCATGTACATCATATATAGATGAGAACATCAAACCAGTGTTTCCGTCCCTGCACACCTGTTCTCTGTTGAATAACAATGACTGGACAATATATTTACGCTCCTCCCTTACATGACTAAGTGTTACAGTGCACACCTGAAGGCACGCATTACATTGGAAAGTATGACTTCAAAACATATTTAATGTATTTGAAATAAAACTTGTCCCATCACCTGATTTTAAGGATACATCGCATTTAAAGGGTAAAGTCCGACAAATATATACATTAAAGCGTGATTACAGTAGGGACAGCATATGTGAGAAATATGAAGCATAAAGCCTTTCGTGGCTTCAGAGGAAGCAGCCTATAATGTGATAAATTGCCTCCAGTGATGTCACTCAGTGGCTATGTTGCGTTGTGGGTAATGTAGGCACCAGGTTGTAACAAAGGAAGAAGAATGCATGAAATAAAAAAAAGTGACATCTCTGGTTCTGCTGTGTCGATTTTGCTAATTACCACAGGTCCTTTGGTTGGTTGGTTTGTCAGCAGGATTACACAAGAACTCCAGAACAGACTTCCACGAAACTAGTGAAAGGTTCTCGGCCCCAGATAGACCTAGTTAATTTTGGGTGCATATTCGGATAAAGAGACAGATCCAGAATTTCTCCTCCCTTTCTTTAACACTGTGAGATACAGAAAGGCATTTTTTTTTTTAAAGTTTTTGTTAATTCCTCAGGGAACAATGCATGGATCTTGATGAAATAAAAATCAGACGTATTTAACTGGTTGGTTGGTTGGTTATCTATAAGTGCCTACAATTTGATGTGGATCCTAATAAAATCTGGATGTAGTGGGTTAAAATATGTTTTATATGATATTGGCTTAGGCTTGAATGAATTAAAGTTGACTGTTGCATCTTGGTGGAGGTATGTGATCTACTAAGCCATTCCAGTTTGTTTTTAAACTTTCCATAATGAGTCCAACAGTGTTATAACTGTGCTTTTCAGAACCTGGCATTACCCACAATGCAACTCGGCCACTGTGTGACATCACTGGAGGATATTTATCAGATTACATGCAGCTTCCTCTGGAGTCACAAAACGTTTTATACTACTTTTTTCACATAAGTGGTAGTTCTCTCCAAAAAACTGTAAACACACTTTAATGTGTAAAATTAATGGATTTATCCTTTTAAGATTAAAATCACCAACCTCTCTAACCAAATTACATTTTAGATGACATTTGTGATGATACATTCTACAACATGATATACCAAGGGGAGAAAAGCACTTCTAATACAGAGTGAAGCTTTGTTGTTGAGTTATCTTTTTCATTTTAAAAACTGTCGGCCCTGCCCTTCATTCCTTGATGGCGAAATAAAGACTATATTCAAAGTAACATTTATTAAAGGACGAACATTCAGGAATACAACCACAAAAATAAATGTAGAGCAATTTAACATTCAATACAGGATATCATTGTTTTTGTATTTTCCTGCAGTCCAAAAAGTGTATGAAGGTAAAAATTGAATTAACTGATGCACAAATCCGTTTATGGGACGCAAAGAAGAAAAACTTGTTATTCACCAAAAGGATGACAGTTCTGGGTTGAGAGATGGATGGAGGAAGCAGGTAGGTCCTGGTTTTGATGACTTCGTGTCAGATTCCCTAAGCTGGCTCTCATGTATCATACATTACATAACTGTACCAGACTGCAGAGCCCATTAGCATCTGCTAACCCAGCTGTACTTTCCCACTCCCTCAGAGACTCAACTCAACTGTCAAATCAACACTTTTGCCTCGTTTAAAATTCAGTAAAAGTTAATATGACACACAAGCCAAACCAAGCAACTAAATGAGGAAGAAATGGAGCAGAGATCAGAGATCGTTTCATATAATGAGTATACAAAAGTTGTCATCTGCACTGTTGTCATAACTGTTATCCGGGCTAACCTGACATGCAGGTCCTGTGAGAGCTGCAGCAGGTGTTGGTGTTTTTACGTGGTTTGTGTTTATTTTTGTCTTTTTTTCCATTGCAACATAACTGCAGGTGGACGGGCTGTAATGCCCAGTCATGGCCGGATGAAGTTTTTTGTGTGGCAATGAACTGAAGGTATTTCGCAACAGCTTGTACAGTTAATGCCGGTTTTGCATAGTCACAAAATGTGATAGGAAATACAGCTGCACAGGTTAATCTTTCATCCACCTGGTGTATGCTGTCCCTGTTGGTAACATAATCATACTAAGGGCCGAGCAAAACGTGAACATTTTGGGGATATTTTAGACAATAACATCGTTCAGCATACCATCATATATCATACAAGTTTTCCATAAGCAAAATTCCTCAAAATCAACCAATCCAATAGTCAGAATAAATGTTGGCAGTGTACATTTTTGCAAACCACGGATATGGATATGAAATGTTTACATTTCTTTTAATTTCTTTCAAGGTTCATTTTTCGACTTAATGCTGTGAAAGCGCTGCGCCCATGCTCTGGTTAGGTTTCAGCACAAAAAACAGTTGGTAAGGTTAAAAAAAAGATCATCTTTTGGTTTAAAATACCTGGTTTTGTCACCACAAACACAGCTGGGAGTTGTCCCAAGATCTTCTTAAAAATATCCAGTGGTGTCATGCTTACAAATGTTGCAACACAGTCTCAAACTGTGGCCACTGACCAGACTGCTGTATTTG
This sequence comes from Pagrus pagrus, assembly GCF_965226575.1. Lineage (NCBI taxonomy): Eukaryota > Metazoa > Chordata > Actinopteri > Spariformes > Sparidae > Pagrus > Pagrus pagrus. Next base: position 17,836,392 of record NC_140205.1, on the reverse strand, counting down.
GTGTGCTGGGAGTGAGTACGGGCTGCGGAATCACCACAATTACAGCGGTCAACAACACCTCAATGCCCTCATTCGTAAAGAAGTCCTAGGTTGGTTTGAGAAGGGTCTGATAAGCCGCACGGTTGTCAGATTTGGGTAACGGAGCCTCAGTGGTACCAAATGCGGCCTCTCAGTGTATTCTCACCTGGCTGAAACCAGGTCAGAGCAGATGAGAAATTGTGCATGAACACTGAAGACCATTGTGTTAATTTATCTGAACTGGTCTGACCTTGCTTGAATGACAGGTCATGAGTTCCATCCAAAAAATGTTTTTCTTTCTCAGAGATCACCCGTCAAAGAACAATGGTAATACTGTAACATCATCATCCTTGATTTCCTTTCTTTGTTGTTCAGCCATATTAGCTTACGCAGCTCACGATAACACCCCAGTTCTTCCTCTGTTTGTTTGCTGCTGTGTAATTGTGGGAAATCAAACAAGGGAAATGTGTTGGAAAAAAAACATGATCCAACATTAAAGTCTTTGTTTAGCTGCATATGAGCACCAGAGCTCTTAATTGCAGGTGTATTACTTTATTTGTATGCTGGTGGATTGAAGAAGGTTTAGAAGTATTTTAAGGAGCATGTGATCTGAAGAAAGTGTATTTAAGACCTGTTGTGGGGCGGCCATGTTCATTTGATGTCACTTATGTAACCGGGCTTTGGAAAAACAACCCCAACCTCCTAAGCCGAAACTCTCTTTGGGGGAATCCCAAATTTTGAAACTGATCACAGAGTGCACTTGTGCAGTACCTGACCCTCCAATCCAAGACAGATCCTTTTGAAAACCCATATGAGAAACATTATGTAACATACCTCCAGTTGGACTAACACGTCTCTAGTCAGTCAACATAGACGTCCTGTAGATGGAGGAGCACAGGTTAGCATACACACTAGAAATCAATTAGTCATATGTGCTGTGTCACACTGCTCTGTCAAATACCTGCACTCATAGTAACACACATGCACAACAAACTGTGTTGACTCGCCACAGATAGAAAATCATTTCCAGTAATAGCTCTGCTGCACTAAAAATGAGTCATTCACAGATCTGGGCCTTCAGAACCAAACAGACGTGGTGTCGGCACAGTTACATTCAAGACATAAACAATCTCTATAAACTGAAACTTTTTATGCTTTTGTTTTTGCTGGTTTATGTCGGTTTGTTTTTGTGAGTACAATGCATATGAAAAAATACATGAAGTGAATGCTAAATATGAAGCTAGTGCTAGGAAACGTTATCTTAAGACTGGAAGCAGGGATTAACAGCTAGCCTGGCTCTGTCCAAATAAATCTTTAAAATCCATCTTCTAGCACCTCTAACCCTAACCCTGATTACAGCCGTTCTAGACAATCTTCGCGTGTCCACCGGCTTCGCCACGGCACGTTTCAGCAGCGTCCATGATGCAGCTCTCCGCTCTGCTCTGTGGAGAATACGCGCAAAGTCTATTTTTGATGGAAGCGGGCCGCAGCCACATCAAGCTTTACAGAACACATTGTTCGAGACAGGAACTAAGACAAGTTCATCCTGTCCATTTTAATTACGAAATGATTAAACTACATAGCCTACTCAACCACGGCAGGAGCACCAAAATCAAGAAGAACAAATTGTCCATTTTACACAAATAAGAAATAACACATTAATTAGTGACGCTAAAAAAGAATTGGCCACAGTTTTACAGACGCCTCTTTCACAATGTAAGCCTGAGGGGCTGCAGTGCATCACATGGCGGTGTTTGGCCACACTCTTCTTTGGTAACACCAGAGTCTTTTCAGGCAAGTCTTACCACTCCGCAGCCATTTTGGAAAACGCCTCCGGACTGTTATTTTGGGCTAATAAGGCCAGGCCCCTATCTAAATGACTAGGGAGAGAGTCAGAACTTCAGTTTTAATGTTCATCGGAACATAAAAGCTGCGTGTCCAGAATCTCTGGCCAAAACGTATTTAAACTGCTGAAATATGTGTCATACAACCGCCATCTCTGGCGTTACAGACTTTTCTATTTCGAAATGCTTTAAGTGGATTCTCTCTGGTTACACGACATCCCTTTTTTTTCTTCTGGCTGGCATGCTATCCAAACTCACACCGTGGTGGCGTTATGTTGGTGTAGTTTGTTTTATTGTGAAGAGCAAAGCCAGCATAATGGAAAGTCCTCATTGCAGCAGTGTAGCAGGATCTCTGTGTAAAAAGGACAAGTGGCATCAATCTTCTCCTCTCTCTCAGCAAGAAAGTCAATTATTCCTAATCTTTATTCTTTTGTCCCCAATAACTTTTGTTATTGGTGCACAGCACAGCAAGATATATTTGTCTCTTGGGTAAGTGTGGCTATAGTCATGTTTTTTATCCTGACCATGTCTTAAACCCTGCTACCTCTGACTCTTTTCTTGTAAAGCTGTCTGCAACTTTCTGAGTAACTTTTCATCATGCAGGAGTTTTCCTCTGTAAAGCAGTGGCTTTTATTTTGGAGTTATGAGTGGGCTGAGGGAGTAGGAATTTGATATCATATCCTATTTATAGTCATAATAAAACACCCTCTCTGGAAAGGACAAGTTTGCTCATCAGGGCTACATGAATCAGTCCTGTCCTTCATAAAGCCCCCGACTAATTTGTTTTACAGCACCCGGTGAGAAGAGCAGGCCATCCTCAAAACACTATTTTCAGACGGTAGTAGCTCGTAAAGTTAGTTCCCCACACTGTGTGAATGATGGGCTGCAAGAAACCATTTGCATTATATGGTGCTTTTCAGTGATGGACAGTAATTAAGCACATTTACTTAAGTACTGTACTTAAATTTTGAGGTACTTTACTTGAGTATTTCCATTTTCTGTGACTTTACAGTGTTTGGAGGCAAATATTGTACTTTTTACTTGACTACACTTATTTAAAACTTTAGTCACCGGTTCATGAGCAGATTGTAGCTGCATCAGAGCCAGAGCAGCACATTTTAAATTTTTTTTTTTTTTTACTCATCTGTTATTCTTATGGGTGACTCCCACTGTTACCAAACAAAATGTAACTCGAGTGTGGGTACACATTGTACAACACTGGTGCTTCTGGACGTCGCTCGAACATTATTTTACTGTATGTGACGCTTGGCTTCACGGCGCCACCTCTTCCCGTCACGAAGACTCTGTTTGTGTCCTCTTCACCTCCAGCTGCAGAGAGGAAACTGTCACAGCAAAGGCATTTCATTATACTTCCTGTGTTGAAGGGGTATTACCATACAAGCAGAGACGCAGACCAGGAGGGGGACTCAGAGGTTATCACGAAATGACCAGACTTTGTGTCTAACGTCGCAGTTATTTAAAAAATGTCCATGTTATATTTGTTTTCGGGGGAAGAAAACACTTGAAACACTGTGAGCACTGTTATCAGTTTTCATTCTAGTCTCTGATCTACACTGTTATGGTTGACCTAGCATATTTCAAATGTCATATGAAAATCTAGGCCATGATCACTGTGAATGCAATATCTCATGCTCATCTCATGACCCCGGCTCAAAGGCATACTATAGGGGATTTGTCAGGTGCTGTCTGTAAACAAATCAAGTTCACCGAGTGATTTTAAAGGAACATATGATTGTTGAGTGTCATTCCTAGTTCATCAAGTACAGACGCTTTGTGTTGGCCGCAAAGACTCAACAATCAGCTATCGTTTTCCAGAATCACTGATGACGCCCGACACACTTGGGTGGGTGAGTGTTTAAGGGACTCTAAGAAAACGATTGGCTCGGAGTATTTGGCGTGGGCCTACCAGATGTGCCGGATGGTTTGTTACACAGAACCATCTGGGAAGTCGTCCTTAGAGTTAGTTTGGAAAAAGCGCTGGCAAGAGGCTGTGTTGACATTTGTGGCTGTCTCCACAGCTATTGGACGGATTGCTATGACATCTGGTCTCTTGCCCTCTGCACTGTTTGTGAAAAGATTATACTTCTTGTACCCAAGAACTGCACAAGACCAGGGGTGTTTGTTTCGTACTCTGCCAGAGTTATTTTTGAAACAGGTTTAATGTCTTCTGGTTGCAGTCTGATGAGGTCAACGATCTGCTGCTTTCTGCTGTTCCCTGTGTTTACACCGCATTTGCGACGACGACGTCTGACACAACAAAAAAAGACAGAAAGGCAAACTCATCCACTGGCAATGGGAAAGGAGTCAGTTGCCTACTTTTAGCAGGTTTACCCACTATTACAAACCTGCATTACGTGAGAATAGTAAAGCATTTGCCTCATATTTTTGTCCAGTCTGAGTCTGATGATGACACAGACCGGTCAAAACATCAGGCTGCTTGCACCGTTAAAGGCTGCAAGTCAATCACTGTGCACCAGTCCACTTTTCCTCTAAACTGAGAAGCACTTGATCCAGCTTCATGCTGCTGGGTGATACACAGAGTACCCTGTTTCAGCAGTCACAAATCGGTGTTGCAGACTCTGGTCTGCGAAAACAAAAGTGGCTTTTCAGGAACGACCCTCTCTGGCCGGATTGAAGTTGTATACTTTGTCTCTGTGAGTGTGTGAGTGGGTGTGGGGGTGTGGGGGTCCTAATCCTCTCAGTCGCTGCAGCTCCACTAATTCCTGTGCCATAGCGGTGCCCTAACTTTACCCTGCTCTGTGAACCGAATTACCTCCATCTGCCCTTTTTTTTTCATTTTTTTTTTCTCCCCGCTGGTAGTGTGAGACTTTCGGACTCGATTCATGTTTTAAGAGCTACACTATCGCGCACAAATACACAAACACACGTGAACTGGCCCACAAAGTCGAACAGCTGGAGCCGTGTGAGTAGAGTAACTGAGATCACTAACTTCACAGTTTTACCTCTTGTAGGCCAAAGGTACTCATGATGCTGCAAGTGAATAGCCGGGGTGCATGTAAAGACAATAAATAAAACGGAGCAGTACTTTTTAATTCATTTTATATAAGAAGATCAGTGCCTTTGTCTTATTTATTACATTTTAAGTGACAAAGCAGATATAAAGTGCCAGATTTCTGTGTTAGTGTCGTAAATGTACAGTGAACAGGTCAAACACAAACCTCCTCCTTATGATTCTGCCATGTTAGCTTCCATGAACCACAAGCTATAAGTCGTGTGTGGTGTATGTTTACGTCCCCCGAGTTAAAAATGAGTCATGAAAGATATTTTTTCACAGGACAAGACGGGGATTTTGATATAAATGCACTCAGAATTGTTTTCTTACTTTCATGTTTCAGGAGATCGTGAACAACTAACACAGGGAGAAAGGATTAGAACCGAAGCATGCGATATATAACACCAACCATATTAGAACACAAGTGAATTTGAAGCCGACTTTTGCAATGTCACAATAAATTAAACCAAAAAAAAGAAATGCAAATAAACTGGGCTGCACAACAAATAGCTCTGTCAGAAGTTGGTGGTCTAGGCTACGTGATGCATGGCTATAGGAGAGGAAGAAGAAGAAGAAGTAGAGGTCGCAAACAGGAAACAAAAACAGTAATTTTTTGCATCAACAATAAACCTCAAAACCAGTTCTGTTTAAACAGTCAAGTAAGCTAAATGTTCGTTATGCAGAACTTATTGAAGGAAGGTTTTCCATCTCTAATCTTAAGAGCATTGACTCTTTTTACAAAAAAAAGCGAAATCCACCTCAAGCAAGCGAAAAAACATTTTTTCCATCAACCTTTTGTAATGAAAGCTAATCAGTTTGCATTACCTGCAGAGCATCTTTGACATTATCACATAGGACAGTCAAAGGTAGAAATTTGCATTTCTATACATGCAAGTAAAGAAATATGCTCGATGGTTAGCATAGTCGTGGAATGACCTCCGACACATTTCCTTTCCCTCTACCTGTTTCATTCTCTGCTCTCATTTTTTTTTAAAGAGCGCACATCCCACAGCAGCCCAGCGAAGGCGAACAGGGAGTCAGCGGGTTCACAGGACTGACCGAGGTCCATCCTGGGTGGAAAGTTTTTGGAGAGCGAGACGAGCGGCCTCCCCTCCCCTCCGGGGCCCCTAAGGCTAGCGTGATCCCCCATTTGTACTCCTGTCATAAAGAATGCGCCCGCTAAACCACTTTCCCACCACTAAGAGGATTACTAAGGTAATGCTCCTGAATCAAGAGATGCTCCGGCACATCTAGACATTGGGAAGCTGAGTTTAATAATTCATGTAGAAAGCTGAGATTGTAGCCTGTGGGTCAAACGGGGCGCCTTACCTGGAAATTGGGCTTAGAGATGCTAGCTAGCTAGTCATCTTGTCAGGTTTAAAATCAAATTAATGGGAAGGAAGGATCTAAAACCGGCAGTGATTCAATGTGCTTGCAGTCACTTTAGTTGTGTTCACAGCTTACTCTATTCTTGTATAGACGGCCATGTGCCTCCTCTGACACAAATGGAGGCACCAACTATATCTTTTCACCTGGCATTAAGGATGCTGACCAGGAGGTTGGAGGATGCAGCAGTCTTAATTATTCCCCCCAGATTTCCTCCTCGAAACAACCAGCAAGAATCACTAGTGCAGTGACAAGAACACAATCCCTCACTGGCTTCTCACACTGAATGAACACGGAACTGTGTTTGCAAGAAAAACACACCTTAACTATGTGTTGCGCTGCTGAGAATCTATCCCTGCCTCTTTCCTCTATTGTTTGTCAGTTACATTTAGATTATAAGCATTTGTCTGCCTTTCATTCCTTTGTCACGTGGTGGATACTCAAAATGTGATGAACAAGGAAGAAGACTGCGGCATGGGGAAGTTTTTTTTTTTCACTCAACAATGTATTAGTTCGCTAAGTTCCCACACAAGGAAGCACTTTCAGACAACCCAGGAACTATCGGGCTGGAATGTGCAGTGCCAAATAACGGTGACACCCTCAAGACAGTCTCTCAAGACTTCAGGCAAGCACTTTAGGGTTCTTTAGACATTGTAAAAAAATAAACCATAACTAGCACGAAACCCCAACCCTAATTGGCCCTATCCCTATGAAACCTTAACCCTGACCTAACCCCTAATCCTGATAAACCCTACCCCTTACCCTAACTGGCTGAAGATACAGAGTAAAACCAACCTAATGACTTTTTTTTTTTTAACTAGGATTTACTTGCAGTAATTTTTAAGACAACACCGGAAGTGGTTGGGATTGACGTGGGAATCTGTCCGGAAAATTCAAACTTCCATTGTGACATTCGAGGCAAATCTACCGGAGCTCAATCCAAACTGTGCAGAGAACCCAGTGATGGTTGTTGGACTCTGTGGGTTTTCCCACTGTGTTAGGAGGTCGTGTTTAGCTAAGGAGTGTTTACGTAGTGACCCTGATCCTGTCGCAGGCCTCACGTCCGATCAGGATCAACTATGCCTCTGTGAGTGTGTGTCTGTGTGAGCGACATGACAAGGTTTCCAAAAGATAACTCACTTCCTCTTTGGCGACTTGTTTGCTTTTCAGTCTGATGGCCACCAGCCTCCTTTGTGTCGCCAGCGACAAATGGCGGTTGCATTCACGCACCCAATGGCTATCAAAGAAAGGACACACACACATACACACACACACACACACACTTAGACATTAGAAGCAAACACACCTACAAAACAAGGAGTGTAAGATGAAATCCCAGTGGTCAGAGAAAATGTAGTCCTCTGGAGTAAAGTTCCTTCTGTAGCATGATTTCTTTCTTTCTTTTTTTCTTACTTTGGTTAAATATCTACACAAAAGGAAATTCTCTGTTTGGCTGCACAGAAACAAATGTCATAGCTCATCAGTAACCAGATATCATCCTGACTCCAGCAGCGTCTCCATCTCACTTCATCTCCTACTCGTCTCTCATCGTGGAAATAACCCTCACACGTTTGACCCCATACCGATCTATGCATTGACTTTTTGTTCACACCTAGAGCCGGTGGAGAAAAACCCAACGACCTTTATTTTCCTAATAAAGCATGGCCGATCATGAGATCTCCTCCGTTGGGGGGGAAAAAAAGTTGTCCGTCTTTGTTGTAATAAAGATCCTCCTTAGAGGTTAACTGTTCCAAGAACTCACAGTGGGGACGGGGTGAGTAAGGTTGAGGAGCAAGAAAATCCCCGAACTAAAGTCAGGGAAAATGAAAAGTTAATAAGAATAGGCTGGGGGGAGGTGGGCAGGTGGGGAGAGGTGGTGTTAGCGATCTGGTCCGGGCGCAGGAGGGGGGGCTTGGTGGGAGACTGGCACAGTTAAATATGATGTCCTGAGAGGTAATCATTTGGTCAGTGGGCAATGGATTTACATAAGAAAATGGACGGCTGCCGAGAAGGTTATTAGCTTTGGGGCTGGGGTGAGTGGGTACAATCAGTGTAGGTGAAGTTGAAGTAAAACGGGATTAATATGTAAACTTCTACGACAGCTATTACATGTTAGAAAGTTCTTAATCCTGGCTTTTAAAAAGTAAAGTTGTTGAAAAGAGCACCAATAAAGTACTGGATTAAAAAGCAGTATTGGTGAGGTCACCAAACTTCAGGAACCAATGAAACAACAAAGCAAAATGTGGCCTTGTGATTGATTTTAAATGTGCAAGGGACTTTCATTTTGTGTTGATTTTGGCGGCCCCTGTGGTCAAACGCTGTAGTGTTTCTCAGACTGAAAACTGCATTATTGTGAGCCAAGCCATGATCCCTTCTTCACCCATACCAAGAGGTTCCTTTGTCTTAACCTGACCAGAACATAAGCCAGGTGTTATCACAGCATGAAATTGAAAATTGAGCCTAAAGAAATGTAAAGTTTCAACGTAAAGAAGTGTCAAGTTTACATTGGCAACATTTATTCTGCCGATTGGGTTGGTTTTCACCTGTGCCTTATCGCCGTCTCTTTTATTTGTTCTTTGGCCATTTCTATTATTTTCCTCTTCGCTGATCCTTCTGCAATATCAGTCAAAAAATATGATGGCAAAAGTAAAACTTTGCTTTGGAAAATGTAAGCATAGGCTCCTCTGTCTACTGCCAGCAATCTTTCATTTGATGTTGCAGGTAATCCTTCTTGTAGCTGCTATGAGGAAATCAGCTACACTACACATACACTGTACAGTATGAGAGTATGGAATGTACAGAGGAAGATGGGTGTGTAGGATCTGAAAGAACCCCAGTCATGACAACAGACCAAGTCACTCATCCTTCAAGTCCGACCAGCCTGCCATACATACAGACGTTGATGATCCTGTTGTGGGAGGCCTGAGCTTTGTCTGTCGACTACTGGAGGTAAATACTCCAGCGAACGTCTACAGCTGGAGGTCATTCACCCCGACCCTCCCTCCCTGTTATCTACAGATGTGCAGTTTGCTTTGGTTCAAAACATTATTCCTCACACTTACTGAATATGCAAGGAAACACTTAGCAAATGATTTAGAATTTGGGGGAAATAAGCATCTTTTCTCTTTTTTTAGATCAGTTGTTCTCAAATTAAGAGGCGGTATAGAGCCACTGGGAGTAAGTTTATAATACAATACGTTTATTTCACTAAAATGTATCTAGTCCTTTTTTTTTAATTATCATTAATATTGATTGATACAAGTCAGGGGTGGGGAGGATTAATGTTCAGAAGCCAGACTTGGATAAGAGAATATCTTGACAACATGCACTGCATCAATGCTTGCTGAAAAGAGTAGCTCATGCTAGAAACGCTCATTCACAGGCTATTCTTGACCAGAGCTAGACAAGAAGATTGATAGCCTACCACTCCCATGTTTGTTCACCTGCTAAATATGAAGCTAGAGCCAGTAGTGGATTAGCTAGCTACTATAGCCACTAAGAGGCTATAAGATCTTGACAACAGGCACTACATCAATAATTTGCTTCCTGAAATAGTAGTTCAACATTTCAGAAAATATGCTCTTGCTAGGTTAAGAGAATCGTCTCCCAGCTCCAGCGATTCATCCTACAAACAATTTTCTCATCTTATTCTCACCAAGGAAGTAAATAATAATAATGGTGAATGGTAATTCACAAAACGTCAGACTCTCTCAATTTTTGTCTGCACGTCATGCCTTTAGTGCGCTGATGAATGAGGAACTACTGGCTATTAAATATCATCTGTGTCTTCATTATGACCGGCCTTTTGTGTTTGTTTTTGTTTCCTGGGTTGCGTTTTGGTGACCTTTTCACTTCACGTTCACGGAGGCAGACTCAGACTTGTATTTTTGTTTAGGCAGGGTATTATGGTGCAGACAGCGGGGTTTAAATGGCATTATTCTCACCTGACCACAAAATGAGTCAGTGAACGAACATGTAATTGGGTTATTTCCACGTATTAAAGCTTCAGGTAAAGCTTCATTTTGATTGTCAGTGGCAGTGCTTCTTGTGAAACCTCCGTGGTTTCGTTTCAAAGATAGTCACAGGATGTGCCTCATCTGCCACGAACACAACGAAAAAGACTGAGAAAATTGATGTCTGCACTTGTGATCATTTCCGCAAAGGTGTGTGCATACAAACTCCACTGTGTTTGTTTAAGACAAGCCTCGACGTACACACACACAAATGCACACACCCAAACAAGTTTGCTGAGCGCCATTGTTGTGGGCTTGCAGACGGAGGCAGCTCATTAATGCTATCGAGCAGAGCCTCACTGCAGACAGTGTTACAGTGAAAGCCTTGTTTCCTAACTTCTCAGAATTGGCTCTCTATCTACTTGTGAGCCACCACATGACAAAGTCACCATTATTGGTAGCAGCATTTGGAGAGGTGGTTGAGGTATAAATAGCACGGCTCAGCATAATAGAAACAGAAATAATGGAAGTAAGGGCTGGAAGGGTCGTAGCGCGAGCTAGAGGAGTAGTTTTGGTGTTAGCCGGCTAGTTTCAGCCTCCATTCACACCCTCTCCAACCTGTCTGACCATAGACTGCTAACAGGACCCCGGACCAGACCCGGCTCAGCTGGCGTCACCCACATCAGAGCGAAATGTTGTGCGTGAAATTTTACATGTGTGGACGGGGGGGTAACAAGGCACTGGTGTTCAGACCACGTCCTCTCCTGCACCCCTTGCCCCCGCCCCAGTTTCCTGATCCGTCTTAGATCTGCTGGGTCGAGCTAAAGCCCCAAACAAAGGCTCGTACTCAGAGAGCCACACACAAACGTACTCATGTGTGACTGAGGGCAGAGGAATGCACAATATGTGTGTGTGTGTGTGTGTGTGTGTGTGTGTGTGTGTGTGTGTGTGTGTGTGTGTGTGTGTGTGTGACAGAGAGATCATGAGGGACAGAGAGTGAGAGAATCAACACAAGTGTCCTTTCACTCATGAATGTGTCGCCTTTTGAATTATTCATTCCTTTACACCAAGTGGATATCTGTGTGTGTCCATGTGTCCATGTGTCCGTGTGTGTGTGTGTGGGTGTGTCGTTTTCCCTTATTAGGCCAAAGGTCACGTGTGAAATGAATCAGTGACACCTGCATTCACCTACACATGGTTTTGGAGAGAGCAGCATGTTTGTAAATACAGTGAGATGCATTTGAGTTTAAGTTTGTAGTGTTTCTGGTAACACTTATAATATACTTTATAATAAGCATCATTAATTATAGTTAATTTAACTTTAGTTGAAAGTTATTTCAATGTTAACAAAGAAAGAAATGCTTTAGAAACAATATATTAGTTATTGTAAAGTTGCAGTTGATGTTTATAAACATTTACAATTGCTTAATAAATGATTTATAATACATTACATTGTTAACAGTGAAGTAACTATTAACTAATGATTAAGTAATGATTAAGTAATGATTAACTAATGATTAATTGACTATAAAACCATAATATCAATGGTTACTATAAAGTGTGACCGTGTTTCTTGTCATTCCTCCATCACAACTCAGCACCAACCAGATGTCATGGCTTTTATTCTAAATGAAACATTTTTATTTAATACAGTGAAATCCACGTGCAACCAAAAGAAAAATGCATAACAGTGACAGTAGCAACATAAAACAGGGCACTGTTTATTCTCCCCCAACAACTTTCACTTTTAAGATACAGCAACAGAAACCACCTCTTCCTGTTTTGTTTAACTTCCGCCTCGTTTAAAAAAAGGGGAAATTATTTAAATGTACTAAGAAGGAAAAAAAGGCAGCTTCACATGAGAAATGTATTCGCTGTAAGACAGTAGGAGAGTTGCACAGCTTTGTGAAAGTGTTTACATTCCAAAACCTGTCTCATCATCACTACAAGCTGTTCGCTCTCTGCAGTGGTATGTGTGTAATTTTTTACTCGTGTCACAAGATCAGAAAGCCAAAATGCCTGCAGAGGCCGTGAACATTTTGTAAAGCGGCCGTGAAACATTTTGTAAAGCGGTTCAAGAGCTAAATACATAATAATGTTGCATAATGTGTCAGAAAGAAAGATCTCTTTATCGTCAGCTGCTGACATTTCACCTCCAACTGGGGCAGAGTCATAACGCTGGCCTCACACTGGACTGCTGCTCATTCATTCTTAAATGTGCATCATGGGTAACTTTTTATTTAAGGTCATCCTTTCCTGAAATTGAGCTTCAGGAGTGACAGGAGGTCAGGTGAGTCGGGGTTGATCCCACACCCTGCTGAAGTGTCCATGAGCATGCACAGCCCTGAACCTGACCCCTGAGAGCATATAAATAGAACCATGACAGCAATGTGGTCATTACACCTTAATGACAGGTCATCACTGATGCAAGCAGGAACAGCAGTAATACTGAGAGTAGTCATAGAAGTAGCAGTAGTAGTAGTGCTAGCAGACGTGGTAGTAGTAGTACAAGTACTAGAATTAGTACTACAATCAGTGCTACAAGTAAAAGAAGTAGTAGTGGTAAAAGTACAAGGACAAGTGTGACCATAGTTTGTTGTAGTAGAACAGGTAGTAGTAGTACTACAAGTACTAGACTTAGTAACAGTAGTTGTAGTAGTGGTAGAAATATCTGTACAGGTAGTAGTACTAGTAGGAGTGGTGTGACTTGTAGTGCTATCAGACACGGAAGTAGTGCTAGAATTAGTACTACAAGCAGTACTACAAGTAAAATAGTTCTAGTGGTAAAAGTACTCAAAGTAGTCTTAATAGAAGTAAAAGTAGAAGTAGTAGTGTGTGCAAAACTTAGTACAAGTACTACACATAGTATGAGTTGTAGGCGAAGCAGTAGTAGAAGTACAAGTATTCCAGTACAAGTACAAGTAGCAGTAGTTTTGGTAGTGGTGATGGTAGCACTAGCAGACATCGTAGTAGCACTAGAGTAAAAGAAGTAGTGATGGTAAAAGTAATGGAAGTAGTGTGACTACAAGTAGTACTACAAGTACTAGGAGTAGTATGAGCAAAACTTGCTGTAGTAGAACAAATATTAGTAGCAGCTGTTGTCCAAGTACTAGTAGTAGTAGTTCAAGTGCTAGAAATAGTTCTACAAGCGAAAGAAGTTATAGTGGTAAAAGTACTACATTTGGTGTGAATAGAAGTAATAGTAGTAGTACAAGTACTAGAAGTAGTTGAGCAATTCTGTTGTAGTAGAACAAGTACAAGTAATAGTCCAAAAAGTAGTAGTAGTACAAGAGGCAGCATGAGTAGTCATCAAAGCAGAAGTATAAATTCTAAGTAGCCAAGGGTCCAAGAATTAGTCGCAGTCTGTGTAGTAGTAGTAGTAGTAGTGTATTAAGTACTAGTGGTCGCAGCTGCAGTTGTAGCAGTAGTCACTGTGTGTTAGCAGCAGTGAAGGTGCAGCAGCAGAAGTCACTGTTAAACTTCTATATGGAGACAAAGGTCAGTGTAGAAACCGGCCTGACAGCTCACATCCTGCACGTCTCTGAGTCACAGCAGCAGCATTAATAACAAACTGGAAACTTGAGCTGGGCTGCGGGTGTACACACACACACACACACACACACACACACCTGACTGGGGGGGGGGGGGGGTAACTGCATGAATGAGGATCAGGATGACCGCTGCTGTCACATGACAGCGTGTGTGTGCGTAATCTCCTTCGGACAGGGAGGTCTGCTTTGAAGCTCCACTCACACCCTGATGAGGACTGACACATATCCAGGACACTCTGAGACCACTTTGCCTTCAAGCGGGCGGCTCTGCAGTTTATCTGCGGGCTTTAAACAGTAAAACTTTAAATAATGAATAGTGTGCAGTAACATCCAGCTTAAAATCAAATCAAATGAGCCTGTGTGGAAGCTGATGGGTGAGTGTTGATGAAGGGGGACTGAGTGAACTACTGCCCTGTGGGTTTCTACTCACATCATGACTAAAAGATCTGATGCAATTTCATGATCAAATCTTTTTTTCAGGCATTTGCAGTGTGTAGTAATGATGACCCACCTATTACCTTGATCTCACCTGTTATTATCACAGTGTTCATTACACCTCCTTGATAAAACACATTGTAAAAGCTACTAGAGGATTCCTGTGGTTTTCCAGGGGAGAGTCTCTAGGTCACTCGCTCTGTTTGTATACAAAAGCCCACACCAGCGCTGCGCGTAAAAAAGTCTCCACCTCCTCCATCTGAGCGAGTGAGGCTGCTCCTCCTCCTCTCCTCCCCCTGCCTACACTCTCTCTCCCCCCTCCTTCTCCTTTCCTCCCTGTGGGTCCGGGCTGATGCAATGCTCATCTTTATAAAAGGGTGAGTCCTCACCCCTCCTCCAGCAGAACCGGGTCCTCTCTCCGAGCGCAGCGCATCTCTGGGAATTTGAATTAGAAACAAATCTTTTAAATCCTTCTGATTTTACGCATCGGTCGGTTTTATTCTAAGAGTATCTTCTTCTTCTTTTTTTAAATTCTGTGACTTGAACTGTTTCGGCTTTCTGAACCAGATCCTGCCTGGTAAATAGGCCCTCTTCATTCATTTGTCAGCTTGTTGATAGTCTGCCTAAACACACTCAAGGAATCAGGCGGCTTTTGAGAAGAAATCGTCCGGACATTTGTCTCTGTGTTTTTTTTTTACTGAACGGATTTTACAGGCATCCTGCCACATCTTCATCAGGTAAGAATGCCGGAATCTTATCATTTACTGTCAGATACTACCGGATGTGGGCGGCACAATCTATGAGAGACAATTCAAAGCTTAAAAATGGCAACATCTTCCTTTTTTTTATTGTTTTTCATTCATACATATCAATAATCTCCTCCTGGTCTGTCTTTGTTTATGATCTGAATCTTATATAATGTAAAGTAGATGCCTTGCCAGCTCTTTGGGGGCTAATTAGTCACTATTCAAAGTATTCCCTGTCAGATGAGATGTCCACATCTATTTGTAAAGAGACAGAAATGTCCTTCTGAAAGGCCCGAAGCGTCATTTCTTTACCAGGTCAGCCCTGGTCCAAACAAATAAATAAATAATGAAGCGGTGTGACAGTGATGCTGCAGTGCTGGACTCACGTCTGGCTGTGCCACGGGCTTTTCCACAATAATAATAATAATTAACCTCAATCTGGATGTAAAGGATGACATGTGTGCGTGCGTGCGTGCGTGCGTGCGTGTGTGGTTTAAAAACAAAAGGCTGTGATCATATAAAGCCGGCAGGGAACCTTGAGCGCGAGCCTCTGCGCAAAATGGAGAGCCATGCCCATAAAGAGACAACACGTGCCATTGTTTCCATCCGAGCCGGCTGTGGAAATAATGTCATTAAACGCGTCTGGGGTTCCGCCTTTCGGGCTCTGTTTTGGATTTACATGTGCTGACCGCTCAGCCGAGAGAGAAATATGATGTTATATTATATTATTATAATATCCACATGACGCCTTTTGCCTTAATGTCATGTGGTTGTGCGCTATAAAACGTCTAATAAATCTAACGCGAGGGGAAACAAGGCGCTGACACACCCTGATTTATCCGCATTTCATGAGATTTCGGAGGGAAATGTGCGCACAGACAGCGGGTGCGTACTGCGGCTTTTTTTTTTTTTTTTTTTTTTTTTTGTCATTCAGCTTCAACAGCGGGGCTGAGGTGATGTCGGGTGGACTCGGATGCCGGTCTGGTATTTTTCCACTGCCGGTGCGTCACCCACTCACCCCCCCCAACACCACCCCTCCCCCCTCCGAAGAGGAGTCACATGATCTGAGAGAGACAGAGACAGAGAGAGAGAGAGAGAGCTGCGGCGGCGCGCCCGCTCACTATAATATTGATTATTCTAACGCGGGCGCGCACAGCTATAAATAAATAAAAAATAATAATAACGGCGTGGCGCAGGCGGCAGGGTTGCGTAATAACATGACTAATAAATAAATAAAAGTGTTGTGGTTTTTTTTTTCCTGATCTGACATGTGCAGTATGAAACAGCCCACTGCCAAGACTGAGATGAGCCGTTTCAACATCTCTCCGGAGGAAGACAGCAGCAGCTCCAACAGCAATGAGTACACTTACCAGGACTGTCCCAAGAAGGTCCCACTGAGCGGGTGAGGCTGGGTTTAAAATAATATGTGTGAATGAGAAAAATATTAGAAAGAAATAGCTCCTTTCTGCTGCAGTGAGTAGTGCTCATGTATCTGACTCTTCTTCCTCTGAAGCCCTTACACTGACATCGACGCAGAGAGTCAAAACTTCCTCCCTGAACACAACCTGGGCAAGAAGAAGTATGAGACTGAATATGTAAGAGCCTCTCTTATCTACAGATCTACACTTTTATCCTTCTTGGATCAGTTGTTCCTCATGTCCTAACCTTTAATGTTTCCACAGCACCAGGGCAATGCCTCCTTTGGCATGTCAGTATTCAACCTGGGCAACGCCATCATGGGCAGTGGCATCCTGGGTCTGTCCTACGCCATGGCCAACACTGGCATCGCCCTCTTTGTGTAAGTCTGTCTTCACTCAAAGCGTTCTACATTTTACATGCTGAGGTAGAATAAAAAAAAAAAAGGGGGGATTTGGAGGTAATGCCCAGGCAAAAACACCTGCAAAGCACCTTCGAGGAATGCAGATCTTGGAGTTTCACTACAGTCGTAGAAGCTGGTTCAAAGTGAAGACAATCCACCACAGTGTTCGGCAGAGGCAGGTGCGGTTTTGTCTGTCGTGCCGAGGTCGCGCTGGGATCGAAAGTTTACACATCTCCACGGCTGAAGTACTCGCTGTCATGTTTGCTGTAGATAAAACTGGAGAGAGTTCATTTTGAGTGGGGAAAAACTGAAAAAAGGAAAGTTCTCCTCAAGGCAAATCATGTATTTTTAATGAGAGTGCCCCCTGTTGGTCACCAAGTGCAATTTCAGATGACAATATCTACAAATTGTCCATCACATTTCTCCAAGAAACACCAATTTGCTTTAAATCACACATAAGACATGCTGTCTAAAGAGGTCAGGATCCAGAAAGCAGCCGAGGAAACCCCGGCAGAGTGTCTTTTTTCTGTAAGAACATGAGTAGAAGCAGTAAAAGAAGGAAGGCAGCTGCAAATGGCACTCGTATGTCAGTTTACAAACACAGGGAGTGGCAGGAGAAGCGGCTTATCCCAGCTAATCCCACCGCATTTGGGCCAGAGTTACATAAACGGAGAGCTAACGTACGGGAGATCATGAATGGAGCTCAGCGTGGTTCACCGTCAGGAAGTTGGGGATTACAAAAGCCTAAAAGCTACTACGTGGTTTGTCTGTTTGCATTTCGACACACGGCCCGGCGCTCTTAACCTCTAGCAGAACAAATCGACTCTCATAAAAGGTCGTCCAAACCACATATTTGCTATATTCGATAAGAACTGTCAGAAGGGGGGATGGGCCCGATTCGCTCTGCTCACCTGCGACTACAGAACTGAACTCTCTCTGCTGCAAGGGAATAAAGAGGGGGGATGCATTTGGCTTCCCCCCTCAAATTGCCTAGTGACATCTGTGAAAGGCGACATTCACACGCAGGGTGGAAGCGCTGCATCTTTACAGCACGGGGCTCAAATGTCCCGGAGATTAATTTTCACCTGGACTATTAATAACCAGACACGCTGTGCTGGCTCGGCAGCGTCCCGAGGTCGCTAAGAGGATCCCGCTCAGGGAAACCTCTCGTCCTTGGCGACCCTGCTGACGCTGCTCGTGACAAAGAACACGCAGCCTGATGCTGCCTTCAAGGTCTCTGCTGATCGGGCCGACAAAATGTGGGGAAATGCAGGTTTTTCCTCGCATCGGATGATTTTCACGACTTCTGCAGACTCGAAGGTGTGATAGTCCTTCACTGACCACCAGTATCCTGACAAACATGCAAATTGATTTGGTGTAAGACACCTTGTGCCGCTCAGGCGGAGGACTGTCTCACCTTCACAGCAGCTAAATGTCAATGTGTTTGTTTACCACAGTCAGGGAAATACATTTGTCATTGAATTGGCCGTTAAAGTCAATAGAGGCGTTGATCCTAGAGAGTAACACGTGTAACAGAGCTGCACTTCAACGTCCATCAGGACCAGTTCATCATTGATTTTGCCGTTTTTCCTTGTAATTCCCGTCCAACATCAAATAAAAGATCCCTCTCGTCTGTTCACAGGATTCTCCTCATGGCCGTCGCCATCTTCTCCTTGTATTCTGTCCACTTGCTGCTAAAGACGGCCAACGAAGGAGGTGAGTCCATCAGGAAGTCGCGTATCCAAACCTTCCCAGTGGCTTCTTGAAGTCTTTCTGAACGCTAAATCTTTTTCTTTGCGCGTTTCTTCTTCTCAGGTGCGCTGGTGTACGAACAGCTGGGTTACAAAGCCTTTGGGATGCCGGGGAAACTCGCCGCCTCCTGCTGCATCACCATGCAGAACATCGGAGGTGAGAGACCGTGGCACTTTAACGGCAAAGAGAGCCTTATGCAGCTATAATTGACCTGCTGTGTTTATTCCACGAGCTGAAACACTGTTCCTCTGTGCCTAAACTGACTGCATGAGGGGAAAAAAAAAAAAAAAAGAAAAACAGAGATGTTGGCCGATGGAAGCCAGAGTGTGTGCTTTTGGGAATGCGGAGCAGCTTCCAGTAAAAACTTGAGTCATCCTGCGAGAATGTGTTGAACACTTCCATCTCAAATATTAGATCACTATTTTTGTTGTGGAGTCTCCTTCGTGGACACGACTTGGCTCGATTTACGTGGAAATATACTGACTGCAGTGTTTTTGTCTTCGCAGCCATGTCAAGCTACCTCTACATCGTCAAATACGAGCTGCCCATCGTCATTCAATCCTTTATGGGAGCCAGCAATGGGTGAGTTACCAAATGTTACATTGGCTTCCAAACTTATAAAGAAAAAGACATTTGATCACATGCAGGTGTTTAAAAGTGGAAACCAAAGCGTCTCTGTACGCGCCACTAGGTGCTACTAGTGGCGGAAAACTCTTCTTTCCTCCTTTAATTTTCATAATTTAGGTCTTTTTGTCATCAGTACTTGCTGTTTTTCTTTTGGAAAAGTTGGAAATAAGCGTATAAAGGTGACAATCTCGCAGCACCTAGAGCAGAAAAGACACAGATACGTTTAAAGAACATCCACGTTGTCTGACTTAACAGAATTAACTCTACAACAAGCCTGACTTCCAAGAAATCTGAGGACAGATTAACAAGATCATCTGATTAGATTTTGGTGGTGTTTCGGATCGGACATCAGAAGAGTTTTTCAGGTCTAACTATTAACCGAAAGTCAACACAGACTGTTTACACACCTAGATTTTGGTGATAGAACTGACGGACAGGCATCTCCCAAAGAACGAGTCATTTTCAAACGAGGTGTGAACGCCTCGCCTGGCTGAGGCACTCAAGGTGAAGTGGCACATCAGGCAAAATGGCTGCCGGTTGTTTTTCAAGTGCTGAGAGCCGGGGAAGGGGAAGCCTCGTCTTTGTCCTTCTGTTCGAGGAGAGGGAGGGTGTGTGTGTGTGTGTGTGTGTGTGTGTGTGTGTGTGTGGACGTTTTAAAGGGACGGACAGTGCTCGGTCTCTCCTCGCGGCCCTTCAAAGAGCCCTTTTAGTAGATGCAGCCGGTGCCGCATCGAGACAGAGCGCGGGAGGGGGGGGATGAGCTCACTGCGACCTCGCTTCAAGTTTAAAAGATTTATGTGGTTCTGCCGCTCAGTGCTGCTTTTGTTAAATCTATTTGTGCGAGCGATGCAGTCATCCTGCGCAGGGCAGCTTGTGTCAGCTGACGTTCAATTGTTGGTTAAAAAACAGGACGTGACGAGACGCGTCAGAGCGGCAGCGGAAAGCTTTGATCAGAAGATTGTATAAGAAGATTCTGACAGCGAAGCAGTTTCATGTGAGAAAAGTCCGCTCGTGGTGCTGATTATTCAGTTTTTCCTCAGCTCGGAGGAAGATGCCTGCATGTGATCAAAGCTACTAGATATATACATGCTGTTAAAGCTGAGCTGAGCCTGAAACAAAGGCAAAATCTAGACGTGTGTTATTAAAGAGACATTCCACTGATGTAGCACCGCACTGACATTTAGTAGGCGGACCTGTGAGAGAAAGGTTAGAAAAAGAATGGTCAGAATCGAAGCAGCACGGGCTGAGATATCCTGAATTTAACTCTGATGAACGGGCCCAGCCCCTAAATCACTGGATCCCACATTTCCCATGAATGATGACATCATCAGGGTTACTTTAAAGAGCTCCTCCCGAGCCACAGAAGACAATGCACAACTTGTTGGCATGCCCCTTTAATTTATGGTTCATGTTGTATCACTGACATGTCGTGTCCTGCTGTGTTTCAGTGAATGGTACACTAACGGTGACTACCTGGTGCTGCTGGTGACGCTTGTCATTATCCTGCCGCTGTCACTGCTCAGGAACTTGGGTAAGCAACATGTGTGTGTGTGTCTATAAAGGGTTGGTAAAGGGCTAGTGACGCACTGGCATGTGTGCAACAGCTGAAAAAAAAAAATCTGTTCACAGCTCAGAGGGAGGTGATAAAACTGCTCTCATTAAAAACAGAAGCTCATGTTTGTGTTTTTCCTCTCCCCCTCAGGTTACCTCGGCTACACGAGTGGTCTGTCCCTGCTCTGCATGGTGTTCTTTCTGATTGTGGTGAGGAAAACCCACCGTTTCCTCTTTCATCGCACATACAACCACACGACCACACAAACACGTATTTCCGGCACATCCCCTTTGGCACACGAGCCAGGCTGTTGTGCCAGATGAGTCTGAGAACAACTTTCAGTTTTTCCATGGAATCTGCGGCTCCCCTCGCTTCCCAAACAGAGGCGGAGCAGGATTCATTGACAATAAAACCCTTGTAAAACATAAAACATCATAAAAATAGATTGTAATGAGATTTGGCTGCAACTTCCATATCTTTTACGGTTGGGTTATAGATGTTCACTGTTTTGATTTAGCAGTCGGGCTTCGGTGGGGTTTTTTCTTTCTCGTGATGAGCGAACACGCGCTTGCTAACTTAACCGTAAAATCTGATGTCTTGTCCTCCAGGTGATCATCAAGAAGTTCCAGATCCCGTGCCCTCTGCCCGAAGACGTCAGCGCTCTGAACGAGACGTTTAGCAAAGTGTTAAACGCCACCCTGTCCCACCTGAACACCACCGCCGTGGACTACAGCGAGGACGCCTGCACGCCGAAGTACTTTGTCTTCAACTCTCAGGTGAGAGGAACATCTGGAGAACTTAATTTCGCACTGAAACAAAAACCTTGTGTGATATTTGGGGTTTAACTTGGAATTTGTTGCTCTGCTTTCCAGACTGTCTACGCTGTTCCCATCCTGTCCTTCGCCTTCGTGTGCCACCCTGCCATCCTGCCCATGTATGAGGAGCTGAAAGAGTGAGTGTGCACTGCTATTGTTTCATTACCCAACAGATTTAAACGCAAGGGTTTGTCTCATATTTGCACAAAAACTGTTCCGGTGTCTAAATTAAACATCCCCCCTTCTCTCGCCCAAACAGCCGTTCCCGCAGAAAGATGCAGGGCGTTGCCAACGTGTCCTTCCTGGCCATGTTCATCATGTACCTGCTGGCCGCCCTCTTCGGATACCTGACCTTCAACAGTGAGTCTCTTTGACAATCGACAAAAACAATTGCGGTTAATGTGCACAAACTATGAATAATGTATGCCGAATGTGTGGCGGCACTACTTAGCTGAATAGTCTTGGCATGTAATCGTGCCTGTGTGGGTTTACAAGCGGTCATTGTCCTCAAAATCCAAATGTCAGAGTAATCAATCATCCAAAGTTACAGGTAGAAGCTCTCAAGTCCAAATTAAACAGCCAGTGTCCTGCCTGGAACAGGATCCACAAGGCCTGTTATGCAAGGCTGCGAAAAAAACCCACCTGATGCAGCCGGCCAGTGTGCCAACATGTTTGTGTTCCTGTTTGTTATGGCAGGGACATGATATGAATGCGCGTAACGGAGCGTCCAACTGATTATACAACAGCATGAGAGTGAGCAAACACTTCCTCAACAGGCATGACAGGGCAGAACCTGATTTGGGTGGTGCAGACAGAGTTTGAGTCAGGGCGAGTAGGGATTGAGAAATCACCGTGACGTTTGTTCCAACCTGCTTTGTGGGGGTTGCCACCTTGAAAACAGATAGTGAAGGAACATAATGGAAATGAAAAAATGGAGGCAACGACGGTAATACAAAAAGACTAGGGCAAGATAGTTTTTAGCCAGAGAAGGTTTGGTGTTTTCACATTTACTGAGATAAACACAAACAATATTAACTATATTGAACTATTTCTTGGCATGTTCCATAAAATACAACTAAGTCTACAACCGTGCTAGCTTGTCTTTGAGGCTGTAATTTAGGTTAAGCTAAATGCTAACTTCGACAAGCTATCACGCTCAAGTTGACAATGCTAACATCAGGGTTTTAACAATAAACCGGTATCAAGTTATACCGTAGTTTGAAAATTGACATTTACTTTACCGTGTACATTTGCATATCTACAGTATTGAATTATTATTAAAAATAAATATATTTCAAGTTTATATCAGGTTCCATGTCTGTTAGGATGTAATGTTTTGTGAAATTAGGCTAAAGTAAAACATTTGTTCAACCATAAAATAGTTCATAAGGCTTCATTGTAACTGCTATTAGCTAATAGCTAATGAAAATAGTAATTGTGTATTAGCGCATAACGTTAAACGGTGATATTTCCTGAGATAATTATCATATTGCTAAAATAACACACCGTTGTAACGCTAGCTAATATGCTAATGTCTAGTAGGTGTAATGTTTAATCGTTTACCACCTTAGTTAAGCGTGTTAGCATGCTAACGTTTGCTTCTCTGTTTTTGTGATGCAGTTCATGTGGAGCCTGAGCTGCTGCACACCTACTCCAAGGTCTACAAGTCCGATGTCATCCTGCTGATCGTCCGTCTGGCTGTGCTGACCGCCGTCACCCTCACCGTCCCCGTGGTGCTGTTCCCTGTAAGTGTCACGGAGATGGAGCCGATCTGACATCGCTGCCGCCACAAGAACTCAGCCGTTCATGTAGGATAACCATCTCCTTCTGTTTCTCTCTGTGTAGATCCGCACCTCCGTCAACCAGCTCCTGTGCGCCTCCAAGGAATTCAGCTGGATCCGCCACACCATCATCACCATGGTCCTGCTGGCCGGCACCAATGCCCTGGTCATCTTTGTCCCCACCATCAGAGACATCTTTGGCTTCATTGGTAAGTGTCTATGTGTGTGTTAATGGGTAGGACAATGCTGTTAAAAGAAAAGCATCAAAGAGACCTAGAAAACGTGACTAAAATGTCAAATTTCTTCCCTCAAATAGGTGCCTCTGCTGCTGCCATGCTCATCTTCATCCTGCCCTCGGCTTTCTACATCAAACTGGTCAAGAAGGAGTCCATGAAGTCTGTGCAAAAGATTGGGGTAAGGAGATAGTTCTTACACTGACGCTCGTATGTTAGAGAGCTGGCAGAATTCCTGAAAGCTGTCTATATGCGCATTTTTAGACTGTTAGCTAAATGTGAATTCGTCCTCCTCTCCAGGCGACCCTCTTCCTGATATGCGGCTTCATTGTCATGATCGGCAGCATGAGCCTAATCGTCCTGGACTGGATCCACAACGCCTCAGCCAGCACGGACGCACACGCCGACGGACACTAAAGCACCGCCTCTCCCGCTGCGTCCCGCCGAGGAGGGAGGAGGGAGGAGTCTCTCGGCGGCGGGCATGCTACGACCGCGCAACCAACGAAGATCGAAAACTATTGTAAAAGAAGAAAAACACAACGAACTCACTTGATGCTCGGCTTTGACTTTCCTGAGCGACAAAACCATGCCATTCCGAGAGAATGTATCCGAACTTTGTACAGTATGCTGTTATAGACCACAAAGATGGTGTTTTACTTGTTTTTTCTCTTTTTATCGTAACTTTTTTCATTGTTTTTGCTCGTTTTTTTTCTAATTTCCGATTGTTCTTTTGTAGTTATGGTACAGCTGAAAACAAATATTTGAAGGTGCCTCACATCCGAAATGACATAGTCGTAGAGTTCAAAAATGCAGCTTACACTCAGGTACGGTGTTATGTGTGTGTGGCTGTGACCTCAGAGCTCGGCAACAACGAATCCTGCTGAGAGAAGTGCGCCAATCTCCCGAAGATCGACTCGAGGCAACAGACTTGAAAGTTCATCCTCCTCAAGGACGGTTAAGTTCCTTCCAACATTTGTTGTCGTCTTTTTTTTTTTTCTCCTTTTTTACTTTGCCAAAAACGTATTTGTAAAGCATCTTTGTATATTGAAAAGCACTTACTGTTCAGCACACTTGTGGAGAAAAAAAAAAACCAGACATGTCAGTTTTCACAGGCGAGGCCTACTACACCGCCTATTCAGTATTCGTACAAAGGTTTTCTAACCTTGCTTATAGTGTCAGCTTTCCTCGTTAAACATAGTGTAAGACAACAGAACCTGCCTTTTCAAACCCGACACTGGGAGCTGCAGAGTTCCTCACACGAGGACTCTTTTCTCGACTGTATTTACTCTTTATAACCTGCTGAAGATCTTGTTGGAATAGCGTGTGCAGCGACGACACTACTGCTTCGAGAACCTGGAGGCCACCGAGCCTTCCAGTTCCACCTCCCCACTCAGGGGAGGTGGGAAACTTAAAATGTTTTTCTTTATGGGAGAATACTTTGAATTTGACCACATGCAGTGGTTGTAATGTACCTGTTAAACTTGCAAAAAAAAAAAGAAAAGAAAGAAAGAAAAGTCAGAGGTCAGGTGTGCTCTTAAACACAGTCAACCAAACAACAACTTAGAAAAAGCTATGGAGACCATCTGTCACAACATTTTGAGTGTTTTTACGTATGGTTGTGCAGTTTTTCTGCTTTCAACGTGTTTCACAACGAAGAACTTGATCGCTCGGCGTGGACTCGCTCCCGGTCGAGCCGTGAACCTGTCATCTGACGGTGCACTGTGCTTCCAACACTAAATTAACACATCACCAACTGTTATTGTCCAACATCTATTTATGGAAGACCGTGAAATCAATGTAATTTAATCTATTTTACTATATTTATATAATATTGTATGTATATATATATGTATATATATCTATTGAGTTCAACTGTACATACGCTTCGTTTTGTTTGAACTTTTTTTTTTTTCTCCTTTTTTTACAATAATGCATTGGAGCTGTAAAAACAAAAAACGAAAAACCCCCGAGCTGCTGGTGAATTTGTGATATTGAATCGTCTCCGACACACTGGAGCTTCAACCGTTCATCTCCGTTAAGACTGACTGAATTATCCTACTGTGTTGATTCTGTGAAAAACTGTGTTACATGTGGAAGCCACTGATACAGCGGCAGCAGTCTTGTTTCCTTTTGCCCCTGAACACGATCCTGGATCAGCTAAATGTTCTGTACGCACATCTTGGTTGGAGAGCACGTCAGCCATCTCTTGACCTCAGGAGCAAAGAGGGCTTTGCCCGCCAGTGTTACACTCTTGTTTCAATGAAACACTATGTATATCCTGTAAATAAGGTCCAATTAAAATCAAAGAGAATCTATAACGTGGACTGTTGGTGTTCTTTGTGTCCTGTGTTAGCTCCTTTTTGTCTGAGCAGGGTTGGTGAACTTTAAACTGTTCTAGGACTGCTTAAAGGGTTACTCACCAATTTACCAAGGAGAAAAATTTAGAGATTGAGGTTTTCTTGAGCCGTAAGTTCCTCTAAGTTGCTTTTATTGTCCTTTAACTCTCCTTCCTCTATTATTCCAAGAAGAAATTTAAGGCATTTTCCTTCAAAAACTATGAACTATAAGACCCCCTAATGGCCAATTGTGACAAGAATCTGATCAGACATTTCCTGGTTAACTGCTTGATGGAGGATTTAAAGGGTGACTCCACTGATTTTACACATTGGAATGTGTTTACAGGCCTTGGGGAGTACTACTGCACATGTGAAAAAAACACACTATAAAGCCTTTTGTGGCTCCAGAGGAAGCTGCCTGTCATCTGATAAAGTGTCTCCAGTGATGTCTCTCAGTGGCTATGTTGCATTGTGGGTAATGTAGGTGCCAGGAAGAAGAAAGCGTGGAATAAAAAAGGTTATATCTCTGGTTCTTCTGTATCGATTTTGATCATTTGTTTTTAAACTGTCAATAAGGAGTCAGTGCACTTCTTTTTAAAACCTGCCGCCTACATTGCCCACAATGCAACTTAGCCACTTAGCGACATCACTGGAGGCAATTCATCAGATTACATCCAGCTTCCTCTGGAGCCACAAAGGGCTTTAAACTTCTTCTATTCACATATACAGTGGTTTTCCCCAAGACCTGTAAACACACTCTGATAAAAATTGGTAAAATAAAAAATTGTGTAAAATGTAAAATTGGTGGTGTTACCCTTTAAACCCTCCATGAGCAGTTGAGCAAATGTCTGGTCGGATTCTTGTCACCAGGGGCCAGTAGGAGTCTTATTAGTGATAAATATAACACCATTTTTATTTCGAATAGTATGAACAATACAGATTTTAAAGGAAAATGCCTTTAAATTTCTTCTTAGAATAATAAAGAAAAGAGAGTTAAAGACACTAAAGGTAAACTCATATTTCATTAGTACTCTAAACAGAACTGAGTGCTGAAGAGATCAGAAGTTCTAATGATCTCCAAGTGTGTAAAACAGATTAAAGTATTTACTGTGTGCCTTCTCCAAATGGACAAAGACACTGTCATAATTATGGGGGTCTAATTATTCTTCAAGTTCTGGCGGACTAGAAGTGAAGCTCATCAAGCATGAGAGCAGCGCAGAATTCAAATGAGGCTTTTTCTTCTGGGATGAACTTCTCTTTTTGTCTTGACGATGCTGCCCCCTAGTGGCCAACAGCATACACTCCACAGCTGGAGACAAAGCCTTTAACCCATTTATCCCACACAGATTAAATATGTATATGAAGATGATCACCAGTATTGATGATTACCATGATATTAAAAATCACTTTAAGTGACAAAACACGCAGTGAAAAAAGGGTTAAAGGTGAATCTGATTGCATTTTTTCCCCAAAATTTCTACAGTTATTGGGATAATATCGTGAAAGCGCTGATGTAAAGACATGCCAGGAAAATATGTA
Source organism: Pagrus pagrus (assembly GCF_965226575.1). Lineage (NCBI taxonomy): Eukaryota > Metazoa > Chordata > Actinopteri > Spariformes > Sparidae > Pagrus > Pagrus pagrus. The sequence goes on along the minus strand of NC_140205.1, from coordinate 17,808,971 downwards.
TTGGCCAACATTTCAGCTCATGTGTAATTTCTCTCATTCAAGCCTGCAACTGAGCTTGGAAACAGCTGATTAAGGATTATCAACACAGCAGGGTGAATTAAAGCTACTACAAGAAACTTCATTTTCTGTTGATTCTGGCGCCCCCTGTGGACAAAAGATGGCGATGGTGAATCAGGTAACCTTTGTCTCACATCCTCAGCACTCCAGCGTAAAAGAAATGATATAATTTTATGACTTAGTTGATCTCGATAAATTGGAATCCGACCTGTTGACAGGCATTAAGAATAACTAATTTAATTGTACAGAAATGCCGATCCCCTCGCTGACGATCTTGTTTGCTCATGTAAGTTAAACAGAGGCATCAGCATTAAAGTACTTGTACTTTTAAGTTACAGCTCTGGAGCTGCTTATATTGACCTTAGCAGCAGATTTAGTTTGCCCATGCAGTTGTCATAGATTTGTAGATGTTCAAATTTTCATTTTTATCTTTTAAGACTTGTCGTCCATGTTGGTTCTAACCCTAAGCCTAAAAATGTATTCCTGTAACTCATATTAAAAAAATATCTTTCACTCTGCCCCTTTACTGTAGACCTTTCTGCTCCTTGAGCAACTCCACCATGTTTGTTTCAGTTAGATCTCCTCTGCCACCAAGCACAACCAACAGTTGACTGACACCTCAGTCACTCCGACACCAGCTTCACTGCCAGGAAAAACCTTTATTGTGGGCATTATACACATTTGGACATGTCATAATAGGAAAAGCACAAGTGTGACTAATGACATTAACGATGGCTCTGCTCCATTTCTGTTCAGTAAACCATGACGGTGTGACAGATGTGTACAATACCAGAACCCTCAAACTGAAGTCATCATCTGTTTATTAGTGGATTATATACGACTTGTCAAAATGTCTTTAGTGAAAAATGCCAGCTCTTATTTGTTCATGAGTCTGGAAACATAATTCCTATGCCTTTAGTCTTCACTGGAGGCCGTCTGCTGTGACTCAGATATGAATGCATCCTTCAATAACAACATTTATTGAAGACATATTGATCTAATACTAGTCTTTTATATTTGATGCTTCGCAGCCAGGTTCTGCTCAATGTTAACTGCCAAACACCCAGTTTTGATGTTCTGCTTCAGCTCTCATACTTTTTTTTTGGGCAGCAGTTTTCAGCTAAAAAGCTCTAAAATAACACCCACTGTTCTTACCTGCTCAGCAACAAATGGCAGACAGACACGGTCAGCGACCAGCTGGTGAACATAAAGGAACATTTTGCAGCTAAAAAGCCAGATTTGTTCCTCAGGAGTCAGTGGAGACCCACAAAAGAGCTCAAGGACAGTAAATATTAATAGTTCTTGCAGGTTTCAGGGTTTTTTTCCTTGTCTGTGTCTAACAGGGGTGTCACGATTCAATTTCATTTTCTTTTTTAGTCACAATTTGAGTCCAATTTTGGTTAAAACTATTGTTTTTCCAGCACTGATGGCTGTGCCATTGTACAACTATCAAGTCTTGATTGCTAAAGAAGAACAGATGTCATTTACATTTTCAAATTCTTCTTTAAAAAATATACAACATGGTAACATAATACCAATCAGAAGTATAAACCCCACACTTTAGGGGGGGAATGGAGCACACTACTGCCACATGGTCAAATTTAAATAATTTATTTAAAATGTAATAACAATATTTCTCTAATCAATTGGGAACAATCTGTTTAACACAAGAACAAAAAAGAAAACAGCTTGAGTTTCCTCGACAAAAACCCACAAGGATTCAAATTTCTTATCCTGGTGACTTTCTGCAGCGTGTGTGAAGCAGCACACAAACAGTGCAAGTGTTGTTTTTGTTTTTCTCTGGCCTGGCGTTGAACGCCCAATCAAGGCGCAGAAGTAGACAGGGATGGAAGAAGAAAAAAGACAAAGAGAAGCTGATGATTGATACTGAATGCTTATCTCCATTGATTTTCTATTTAGAATGTGCAACACCCCTAATCTAACAGCAATAAGCCCGATTTAGTTGACAGAAACTTTCCACTTGATGTCTGGTAGTCCTTTCTGTGGGATAAGTAGGGGGAGCCGTTATGTTTAAACAAAGGAAGCAAACATCTAAATACCACACATTGTTTCAAATGTGATTTTTGTCAAGTGTTAAGCAAAAACACCTCAACAACACACATGAAAACAAATATGAAACGTTTCCTCCCGTCATGTGAAGCCTCTGACAAACACACGCAGCACATCAGGAAGCAGCTAATTTATTTCACTACTCTCTGGATACTTTGCAACGTTCATGTTCATCCATTGACATTTATTACACATTCAGGCAGGGGGTGGGGTTAAATTCACTCGATCTGTCCCCCCAGGTCCTATGCCTTACATTACACACTCACTGCTGATTGGCCATCTCACTTAGCATCTCCTAAACCAATCAGGGCCCTGATTACAATCACACTCATCAGATTCCAGCCCGTCATCGGGCCACAGAGATTAATAAAGGCAATGCACTGTTTTTTAAACTAGGCTTTCATCTGAAATATTATATAATATTTTAAAAAAAGAACATTGACAATATTCAATTAATAAGCTATGCCATCAGGATGCCGAATAGGAGATATTCATCGTACCAGCCGGCACCCTGGGAGAGGCTCTCCACTACATGAGCTGTTGTTGTCACTGAGCGTTGCATCTTTAGTATGAACCGTCCCACCCCCACACGCTACCCTGCGCTCCTTACAGTAGTTCCCAAGTCACATGATCTATGCAAAATAAAGGGCTCTTGCATTACAATTTCTGATTGGGTAATTCTTTTTCTAACAAAATATGAAAATCTATAGAAAAAAATCTTCATCATTCAATAAAAGGTAGATATCAAAAAAAGAAAATGTTGGCGCTCCGTTGTCTTTCAGTTTGGAGGCCAAATTCCAGCAAGAGGAAATTGCACTTGAGCAGCTGAATGGGTCTGTGAGGGCATCGCCGCGCCAGCAGCAGGGCGGGGCTTCATTTCTTGCGGGCGTGCTTGTATTTGTCCACGTAGGCCTTCACCAGGTTAGCCACCTTACTGGAGTTCACCTCACCACTCTTGCTGTGACACACCTGAGGAAACAACACAGTGAGAGTCAGACGCACTCACAATTACAGCAAATATTCAGTGGCAGGCCGGGGAAGATGCTTACTGCCCTGCACATCAGTTGCCCAAATGTAGCTTTGCAACCATAACTAGGCACAGCACCAACATGTAAAGCTCTAGTATAAGTTGCAATTATTAGCATGCCTGGCCAACTAACTTAATACCGCAGCAGTATTATTTTGAGGGGTTACAGGTCACATAAAAGAAAAGCACTGTTCACAACTCGCACCATCATTGCAAAGTATTTCTCCACTGTGTGGGAGCTGTTCCTGGATGCTATCAGAGTCTAGGCTAACGCAAGCGGCTCTGTTGTGCTCTTTATTGGATTTGAGTTTACACTCCAGCAACACCAGCAACAGCCTCATTACCCATGATGTTTCTAAAACACACTAGAAACAAATACTGTTGGTGCCAGGTAATGGTGGCAGCAGGCTAAGCAAAGTAAGTTAAGGGATGGAGTAGGGCTAAGTAAATAATCAATTGGTGGTGAAATTGTCAAAGTGAAAAGAGTTTACCTTCTCTACCGCTTTGCGGACAATCTCTTTGTACTCGTCCTTTGTGATTTCCTTCCTTTGGTAAAAGGGTTTGATGGCTGTCTTCACTTCATTTATAGCTTTCTCTTGGATCTGTTGTTTCTTAAGCAGAAAGAGGAAATGAGATTTCTCCAAAAAAAATAGACAGAAATGGACAGAAACGTAACACTTTGTTGAAAGATGGTCTGTGATGGCGTGACGGGCAGAGCGGTGGCAGCAGGTTACCTTTTCTTTTTTGGAGCTGTCAGCCTGAGCCCTGTTATGATAGCCGGGCTGAGTTGTAGAGGATGGTAACACCTGACTGGGTGCCAGGTGGGCCTGGGTCGGCACGGCTTTGGTTGGGGTGGGGAGAAGGGCAGGTTTCCCATAACCCATTGTATTCGCCATCTAGAGCAAAACAGAGAATGACTGTGAAAAGTCTGCTAAAGAACAGTACTTGTGTTATTTTTTTAATTTGAGCAATTTCTGTCTTCATCCATAATAAACCATACCTGTGTCATGTAGCCATCAGGCTGAGCTGCAGCTGTCTGGCTGCCTTGCTGCATGGGTGGAGGTGGTGGGGGAGGAGGTGGGAGGCCTTGAGTGGCGCCAGCAGGGACCTGAAGCAGTGGTACAGCAGGGTGGAGATGCACAGGGACCTGAGGGGGCATGGCGTACGGTGCTGCGGGCTGCAAGCTGACTGGCAGAGGTCCTCGCGGGCCCTGCATGGGGTAGTGATGGTGAAGAACATTCAGCTGAGGAGGAATCGCGTTCATCACAGGCACAGGGGCGTTACCCGGGACTGCCTGGGCAGGAGGCTCGCTTTTAGCGGGATCTGCAGACCAAGAAAAACAAAGTTAAGAATCTCTCTCGAAAAATGACTGTTAAAACTGTTAAATTTTGCAGTTGCTTTAAAGCACTGTATATTAATGTATAGCAATATTAAATGAATTCATGAATGATATAATGTGCACAGGATAATTATTGTTTCGTGCCTGTTCACAGTTAGGTCCTGGGGCTAGCTACAGCACTATGATTCAAAGAGAACATTCATCTAAAACACAGACTGCTGCTCCTATTTTAAAGTCTGATTTATTACTTGCGTTTTTATTGTTTGCATTTTCTCAAGCAGCAGCAGTGCTGTTTTTGGAGTGGAGATTAATAACTGTACACAGAAGTCTGGTTTCAAAGTTGTGGGACAAAATTGAGGAGGGTTTCGACCTGCTGCTGCTGCTGCTGCTGCTGCCGGCTGCTCCTCCTCTTGTCGGTTCCAGCCTCCAGGTCCTCTCTCCCTCTTGGAATAATAATCCTGAACGTCTGCGGGTAGTGTCCTCCTGACAGCCCAGCTGGATGCTGATGACCAGCCCGACCTGTCAACCATAGAGTCTCCCTGGTCTGAATCTTTCCTCCGGCCACCGCCCCGGTTTTCATTGAAGCGGCTGTACGCATCATTCCCTGAATTGTTGCCTGTACCTGAGAAGTTGTTTCTGGGCTGCCAGCGGCTGTCGGCTGGTTCCTCTTGCTGGTTGTAGAAGCTACGGTTGCTGCCACCCCGTCCTCCACCCCGGCCGCGGTCAAACCCTCCACGACCCCCCCGACCCCGTGGCTCTCCTCTCCCGCCACTGTTGCGGCTGTCTTCCCAGCGTGAGCCGCTGCTGGAGTCGCGGTTCCTGCTCTCAGCATCACTACGACTCTTCTCTGTGACCCAGTCAGGATTATCTGACCAGCCCTGGCGCTCGGGGGAACTTTCTGTAGGCACACCATTTTCAAAGCGCCCAGCGCCTCCTTGATACCTCCGTCCCTCACCACCAGCCCCGCTGCTCTGCCCAGACCTCCAGCCCCCTCTACGCTCCTTCCTCTGGGGAGACTGCTCTCTGGAGGGTGGCCGTTCAGGGCTGGGCCCTCGCCTGTAGGACCTTGTTCTGGATCGTGAGCCAGACCGAGAGCGGGACCTGGACCTAGAACGACTCCTGGATCGGCGCCTCCTCCTTTCACGACTACGCTCTCTCCTAGAATAGTCTCTCTCACCGTCCCTTTCCCTGTCTCTTTCTCTGCTCCGAGCTCGGGATGAGCGGCTAGAGGGCGGACTGCCGTCACGTTCTCTAGACCGTGAGCGTGAGCGCCTGGATGACTCTCGCTTGGACTCCCTCTTAGGTGACCAGGTAGAAGTTGGGGAGTGGAAGCGAGAGCGGCGCTGTCGGCCATTCTTCCTCTCTTGGCTCTTTTCCCTCTCCTGTTGGTCCTTGTGGCTCTCGTCCTTGGAAACCTCACTTTCAGATGCAGGAGGTTCTGCAGCAGCTGAAGCGGCGCTCTCCTTCGGTAGATCTAAAATAGAATCGTTACCATGCTCACTGATGGGTGAACTGCAGTCCATCGCGACTACTTCAGTGTCATCCTTGGATGGACAGTCATCCTTGGTTCCTTCTCCAGAGCTGTCAGCTGCCGATGGCTCTTCTGATCCAACTTTCTCTGAATCAGCAGCGTCAGAAGCTTTAGATTCTGGGACAACCAAGTCATCCTCCGACTCTCCAGCAGAGGGGGAAGCTGGTTGTGGAGAATTCTCACATGATTCAGCCTTATGTTCCTGTGACGACTCTTCATTGTTGAATTCTTCCGACTCTGCACAAATCTCCATATTATCATCCTCCTCATGGCTGTGTGGAGAGGTCTGGCTCTCCAGCGGCGCACTCTGAAAGTCAGAAGGTGACGGTGAAGTCCTTATCTCAGAGTCCTTTTCTACAGAGGAAACGGAGCTCGGGGGCTCTTCGTCCTCTTTCCCCTGCTCGCCATCCGACTCTGCTGCTGACAGCTCATCATGCTCTGAGGGACAAGACAGGTCGTTGTCGCCCTCATCTGGTTTCTGTTCATGTTCATTGGATTGTTCCTGAGTCTCATCACTGTCCTGTCCCACATCGTTACTCAAAGGTTCAGCATCTTCTTGCTCATCAGTAGAGTTGACACCATCCTGCTCTTTATCAAGGTTCTCTTCAGCATCAGACTGCGGCTGCTCTGAGTTGTTGAAATCCTGCTCCTTATCCGTTTTGTCTTCTTCCTCCTCCTCCTTCTCCATGTTATCAGCCACATCACCCTCTTCCTCCTCCTCCTCACTTGCTGCCGGGCTGCTTACAACTTCAGGAGATCGTTTTTTTCTTGTTGGGGCTTTCCGTTTCCCACTGGCCTTTCGGTTTGTTACCTGTTTGCCCTTCCTCTTTGCTGGAGCCTGAGAACCCCTGCCCGACTTGGCAGTCTGGCCGGTAGACGAGTCTGAGTCGGACGAATTGGACTGCTGCGGTGACGGGGCAGGTACAGGAGCCTCTTCCTGGCTTTTACTGTGTCGTCCAGATCGCCTGGCTGGAACAGACTCGGCCTCTTTGGTGGGAGCTTTGGAGGTTGAAGCTCGACCGCCTCTCTTCTCTCCTCCTTTGGGACACGTGATGGCGCAGACAACACCTTGAAACACTGTGGGAGAGATACTATGTGAGTAAATGTATTTGCAGATGCAACCAGCAGTTTCTTTAAAATCTTAAAGAGCAGCTACCAGGCTTGTACAGTATGTAATTGTAACCATGACACAGCCGTCACACACCGCAAACACAGACAATGTAGACCGAGCGTAACTCATTTAGAAAAATCAAGTCAACTAGACTGTTTCACTTTCTGTGTTTATTTGTTTGCTACTGCCATTTACACGCCACATACATACACAATATGTATATGTTGCTGCCAACGAAGAGCACACTGATGTAAATGTTGCAACCAAACATCTTTATTTATCATATAATAAAGCACATTCTTATTTAAACCTTTCATTGTTGTTTTAAAGTTCCTGTTCCTTCAGAAGGAAGGAAATTATGACATCACATTGAAGTTCACCTTTGAACTTTTGGACATAAATCGTCATTATTTCATTATTTTATCCTATTTAACATTTGTGTGAAATTTTTACATAATTGGCGTGTTTAGTGAGGTATTAGTGACCTTTGATAACCAAAATCTGATTAATTCATCTTTAAGTCTGAGTAAAAATCTGTGCCGAATGCAAAAAATCCCCCTTAGGTGTTCATATTCACCGGACATACTGACAGATCACCATCGCTGGCACGGAGACATAGAAAGTAGGTCTAAACTCAGTCTAAATATTATTCATATCAGAACAAGGAATTTACATTTGTTTACATCCCTCCATTTACACATTAAAGCAACAGTATGTAACTTTTTTAGCTTAAAATAACAGCTTCAAAATCATTTTGATGGTCCAGTGTCTTTTTCTACATGGTGTTGCTTTAAGTACCAATGTAAAATAAAATTATTCACGCTGCAAAACTCAGACAAGACTCACCAAAATGACCGGGTCCAAACAGTGTAGTAGAGGTAAAGGGAGATGAGCATAGTCCGAATGGAAATGGGCTGTGGTTCCAACCACTGGGATGGAAACTCTGCCTGTAAAATCAACAACACGCACAGACAACTTAGATCAAAGATACCATGCAATCTGTTACTTCTGTTACTGACAGAAGAAAAAAAGAGCACGGTCACATTACTATGTCTTCATCACTTTAGAACAGTGTTTTGTTATTATGAAACTAAAACTGAACTGGACACATGCTGTGCAAAAGTGTGTTGGAATAGTTTCACTACACCATGGTGAAATAACACAGCCTATGGTTTCTACTATTGTTAACGTGACTACCATAGTCTTCAAAGTGAACCGTGAACACAGCACAGCGCTCTTGTCGTCATTAGCAGTTTGATTTTGTGTAGCCACGGGGTAGCCTCGTCAAACACAGGCAGAGCGCGACCAGTTTGCGGTGTGGAGTTGTATCATTTAACAGGACGGGAGCATGAATTTCACATGAGAGAAATCTCACTGCCTCAAGATGTGCAAATCAAATTAGCTCTGCGGTGGTGAAGGTTTCATTTCACCTTTGGGACACACCCGACCAGCAGGAAGCTAGACCAATAACACATTTGCGTATTGCAGAGGTACGAGTCGGAGTGGCTGGTGGTGCTAGGGGCTTGTAGGAGCCCAATGAAACAGTCCATTTATCTCTGTCAGGCTCTGTGGCTGTTTACAAACATTTAGCTTTAAAAAACTATTTGAATTATTAACACTAAAAAGAGATCAAGACTTATATGAAAATACAAACAAACTAAAACAATGACGACAGCCACTGTGCTGCATTTAAAGTCATTTCCAGGCAACGGTTTTAACAACCACCCTGCTCCTATTAATGGTGTTTGTTGTTTTTTTTAAAAGGGTACCCTGTGGAGTTTTCTTGTAAACCAAAAAAATAGATAAATTATTCTCAGATTGAGTGTTATCCACCAAAACACAGTGTGTGTATTCTTTAGGTCAAACAAATGAGTCTGCAAACATTTGCAAATCCAATTCTTTGACATTTTAAATCCTGAGGCATTTAAAGTCATGTTTGAATAGCTTTAAGTCTTCTTCTTTGCTTTCTTTGGATCATCGTTGTATTTCTTAAAACATTACTACTCCCTGTAAGTCTGTGGAAAAGTGTAAAACCACATGAACGATGAATTTTATATGTATAGCAAATATGATCTGCGTTTATTAGATCTTATTAGACAAAAGCAAAGCAGGAAGTGAAGTAGTTTATTTCTATACTTTATATAATATTAGTATTTCAGGTGATATAACTTCATAACACCAGTTACCAAAATAATTATAGTGTGAAAAATGGAAACCCATGATTCCCTAATACATGAATCCAAAGTCAGGTCATGATAAATATTAATTACAATATATGAGAACGGCACAATTGTAGCGAAATAGTGCATTTATAATCCTCAATGACTTCAATCACTGTGTGCTTCTTTGGTTTAAACCAAAGCATTATAGTTCCTGTGACTCAGGACTTCCCTCTGGTTTAGAACACAACAGCAGAGAGCTCACTGTGTGCAACAACGCAGCCTAAAGCAAGAAAACTTTTTGCTTCAGGCACTTTTTTTTGTTGTACTTATATTAGAGTGAACACAAAGGAGAAAACTGCTTCCAACTTGTTTGGTGTGAACATGGCCTTGGAAGTGTTAACAACAACATCATCAGGGGCAAACACAGTGATATTAGTGCGCAGTTGGGATTTCATTACCTTGAGGTGCCGTTAGCAGGGATGGGAGCAGCTGGAGAAAGCCACGGACAGTCCTGCGCCTGGGGTTTGCACTGTTTGAACGTGGTGTCATACGGTACGTCCTCTCCCACCCAAACAGGCTCTACACTGCAGGAGTATGAAATCAACATTTAGAGTTGTTTATGTGCCGCCAATTAAGACTGAATCACTTACACTTCTAGCATTCTTCCTAAAAAAATGCTGCAGGTGAACATTTAAGACTTAAATGAAATGATGTCAGACTTTGATACTGATGGGAAATACATAATTGGAAGAAGCCTGTAAGGAAAAGTAAATAATAAATCTGTAATTGAGTAATCAAAATTGAAAACATTTGTAGTAATTTGTACTCCAGCAGGAAGTTTTCTTAAAACGCCATCCCCCTGACCTATTGCCGTCCCTGTAAACTGGCCTACTTTAATTCTCTTTGATAAGGCAACAACATGGCGACTAGTGAAGATAATGATCACCAAAGCATCTCATCTCATTTTGCTATGTAAACCACAGGAAACACCCTCCGTGTTTTGCCGTATTTGTCGTAATTGATCATAGATGGAAGTTGACTTACACGTCCTGAGCCGATGCCGTCATTAATGAGACACAGGGAGACGGTGACCATGTGCAGCACTCTGTTCCTCTCACCTGGAGGAAATACATCAACACCGATGAGATTAACACTGAAGATGAACACTCAGACATGAATATAGGACAATGACAAAGGAACAGATGTTAAACACCTTTTTTCTGCTCAATGATGAGGGGTCATCATCGTTACCTGGAAGAGACATTTACAGACTGTTAGAGCCGGCTGACAAAATGTGAAAATGTTCCCGGAGAAAGAGGAGTTTTAACGTACATTTCCTCACAAGGCCCTTTGTTTTGGCGTCTGCCGTCCTCTCCACTTTTTGCCGTCTCGATCTTCTTGTGGGCTTGTTTCTGAAAAGAAAACAAAACTGGAATTGTTCTAAAACCATCATAGAGATTCAAGATAATAGCATAGAATTTGATTCAACTACATCACTTTTTCCTGATGAGTGACTGACAAAGTAGATCTCATTAATGATTTTCTCTGATCTGTATAAAGTCCTTTGAGTATAGCTTAAAGGAATAGTTCAGGTCTTTTGATGTGGGGTTGTATGAAGTGCTTCTCCCTAGTCAATGTATTACCTGCAGGAGATGACCATTAGCTCTCCGCCCGTGTGGAGAAGCTGCAGGAAGCAGGACATTTTACTGCTGCAAACTGAACCAGCAACAAGACGTACAAGTCCAACCTAAAAAATATATATCCGTTGAAGTGTAGGCTATGCTTTGAACATTATGGGAACTTTACGTTGCCGTCAAACAGCCTTTTCCCTTGGCACTACATTCTGCTTGTGAGGAGGAATATAGACGTTGTACGGTTGAAGGAATGTAGTGTAGAGTTTGACGGCAACGTAAAGCACCAAAAATGTTTCAATAATAGCGTACACTTAAACATAAATATATATTTTTAGGGTGGGACTGATTTTAGGTGTCTAAAACACGTCTTGCTGCTGGTACGATTTTCAGCAGTATAATGTTCTGCTTCCTGCCAGCGCTACTCGCTGCTTGTCCACACCGACAGAGAGCTGACAGTCATCTACTGCAGGTAACACACTGACTGGGGATAAGTACCTCATGCAACCCCACATCAAAAGACGCGAACTGTCCCTTTAAGAGCTAACGTTAAGATAAAAAAAAAATTTAAAAAAAAACTGGCTCACACTCACTTTATACAGACTTTTTGTTCGGGGTTTCTACAGCAGCAACTCTCAGCTTCAAGTTGAGTTGTCCGCTTCCTGACAGGAACCTGAAAACAACAATGACAAAGGCACTTTTAATTTTGGTGCACAAAGGTCAGTGGACTCTTTGTGCGATCGACTGACAGCCGACCTGGCAGCAACACAATGTCAACTAAATCTGAGTGGTAGCTGTAGCTTTCAAGCTAAACTGGTAAATGGCAAGACTCCTGATGCTGACGAAACACAGATACCAACGGTGTTATACTATTGGCTCACAAACCTTGTTGGAAACTGGAAGCAACTGCCTTACAGAGATAAACAATCATTGATTCACAATCATAATAATGTTTTTAAAGAGAAGTGGTACTTTTCCATAAGCTTTGTGGATGTATTTATTTTTTTAATGATTTGTCTACATAAAAATATTACCAATATGACCTTTAAGTTACTACGAATGCAGACCCAACCCCCACTGCTGCAGCTACACATTAAAGACATTTACCTGAAGAAACACAAGTTGACTTTTATTATGAAGTAGAAATACAATGTGTTTGTCGGTGAGTTTGGCATTTACTACTATCGCAACAAACAAGACTGTTTATTTTCAGCATTCACTGACAGTGGATCAGTCTGAAATATGTAGTTTTATACAGTCTGTGGGAGGAATGAAACAAGTAGCAGTCTCAGTCAGCCGTAAGATGAAGAGCTGCTCGTGACAGGCTTCATTCCTACAACTTCTTAGTGCGGTGATATAAAGTGAATTTCCTTCATTAACATTATCAGCATTTGCTTTCAATCTGAAATGTTGCTAAATAAGCGCTTTTTCTTCGACAACAAATTCTGCGATTATCATCTTCTCACGTGAGAAGTGAAAAGTGACTCCTGCTAATCTGTGCTGCGACTCCCACAACGGTTGGGGCAGTGGGCAGGTAATGTAATCTGTGTAACACCAGTAACACCGGCTACCGCAGCAAGCCTACTGCAGTCATATCGCATCAAAACCACATCACTTAACACCTAAACTGACATTTGCAGGTATGATTTAAGCCATTCAAAGTGCTTTAAAGTGCAAACGAGTCAACTGGCAAATGGTGTTTGAAATGTAATGTTTTGACTGGCTTTATGCAAAGAAGCTGCGTCTACAGAGACACGTGAAACACAGAATGTCAAGTATATGCAGTTTCTGAAGCTTCTGAAAGCCAAATGTAGCCGTGATTTCCTAAAACACCGGTAAAATCCAGACTGACCTGTACACAGCTGAGGTTCCCGTCCCATCTGTAAACATTAGTGAAAGGTCGTCTGTCCACTGGGCAGGAAGGAGCCGTCTGCACCTTCACAGTGAATTCAACAAACAAAACATCATTAACACACTGATGCAAAATGCATACAATTTAAAGGATGAAACCGTTCACATGGGTCTGAATGATTTACAGGCTTTGAGATTATGGGAACAACAATTCACCACTTTACAACTATGTTATCACACATTGAGAATCACCTCTGCCCACGTGAGGAGGCAGCGGAGGCAGAAGACGTGGCAGCAGCTGTCGGGCATGGCGAGCTCGCCTCCTGCCAAGACGCCCAGGCAGATCGGACACCTCTCCGCTTCCTCAGCATCCGCCCCGTCAGGCGGGCCCTGGCCGCCTAAACACACACAAGATTATTCATGAATCAGATGTGATATTTTCTACTCAGTGTGAGCAGAAAAAGCAGCGCTAGGAGAAAGGTTTTCAGAGGGGGAATGCATGGATACAGTACAACTGATGGGTCATAGTGTTCATGCAACATGTGTCTGAACATCTGGCAGACGACCAGTCCGGTCTGGAAAACATGACACTTAAAACATCATCGTGCTGTGTCTCACCACTTCCAGCTCCAGTCATGTCCGGCCCAGGCTGTCCTGATCACCACTACAACACAGAGAAGAGGAGAGGAAATGAAGAAGGTGTTGTTGATGCACACGAGAGGAGTACAGCTGATCAAGTACACTAAGTTCAGTAGTTTGTTTAGCCCGCAGGAAATCACTGTAAAATCTCATTATCACAGCTTCAAGACGTGAAAGAACAAACTGTAGCAGACTAATTTGTCAAAGTGATTTGCAACCTGTTAGACTGGTGTGTTTACCATCTCCACTCCTTACTATTACGTTTTAGAAGAGAACATGCGGGATGCGATGTTCCAATCTAGATGAGGTGAGGTTGCATGTTTAGTATGATGTGCGTCTGTTAATGATTTTATCTTCAGCTCAGCCGGTTCCTTTTCCACAAGCAGTTCCCACAAATTAAGGGGAAAAAGCAAACAAAAAAACGCTCAACTCGGCCACCGCAGCACCACAACATTTAATAGAAAACTGACTAGGGGCGTCCAGATTTCATTTCTACATCGACAATCAAACGAAATAAGTATTTCATTTCTGATCATTGAAATTAAAAGGTCAGTGAGTCTCCAAGTATTTTTACTGCTCATCTCCACTTACTTGCGTGCAGCTGAAGAAAATTAAGAAACAAAATGACAGGTTAAAGACGACACAGCTAGCTTACAGGTAGCCTGCAGCCGCACCTCCAAACTCTTCCTTCAAATCTTGTGCGCATGAAGATGATAATTTACAGTTACTACGCTAAACGCTTACAGTAATTTGGATGGACAAATCAAATGTAGACAGATGATCTTGTCAGTGAACGTTCAACAAGATGTGGCCTGCCTCTAATGGAGCTGAGAGTTACAGATAGAATTAAATATCACAATATTTCAGAACCAAATATATATTATGGATCTCTGTCTTGGTACCATAAATATTGGAATATAGTGTTTTCACTGCATGGTACAGCCCAGCTCAACCTTTTTTGGTCAAAAGTTGTGGATAGTAGCTAGTACCATTTTTGGTATCATCTCGGTTGAGGCTCGAAGCCAGCTGAGCCGAAAATAAACAGTGGAGTGAAAACATGGCAGACCACTGATTGGTAAGAAAGAATCGTCACTTGCGCCACAAGGACATCCTGTACACGTACTGCAAACTGCGACCACAATTGTTGAATTCAACTGACCCAGATTTTAAAATATGTCAGCCTGCAAAACCACACCATGGTTAATAGACGAAGTGCAGACGTTCCTTTGTTTGGTGACGGTGGAACGATCTCAAAAAGAAAGGACATCCTCCACTGTTCTAATTAATTTATGCCGTGTTAAAGATGATGTCACGGCAGTTTCACCTGACGATTGTCTACATTACCCTGCCTACAGAGGGAGTTCGCCAGCTGCAGTGGAAAACCAAATCCTGAAAAGTACCCGATACCAAGAGCGTCAGGTCAAGTTGAGCCAAGCTACACCTTGCGTTTGAAACAGGACGGACGAGTGCACATTCTTTTACAGAAAATGACGCGCAAGATTCCTTGGCAAGAGACGATCCATAGTTGCCAGCGTCTACCAAATTAGCACACGACAACGTCCACAACAAGCATCACGATCAAAGTTCGAAGCATCATTAATAACTGACATTTGAATTGTCAATCAATAAAACCATAAAGCTATATCATAGCACTGTGATAACCCTAACCCCAGGAAATGGATGGTATTAAGTCGTTACGAATTCAGCCTGTCCACAACTCCTAGATATAACTTTAAGCTCTACAGAAGTCAGTCCACATCTCGTAAGCTCGTTTGAGCTTGACGCTGTACAGCTTTTCAGACAGAAAGTGAAGGAAGTTTTTGCCTCACATCATCTGCACAAATCTGTCAACTATTGTGTGTTAATTTGCCTCAAACCACCAATGCACCAAATATATATCCGGCTTGAGCCTATGACAAAACTCAGAAAATCTAGTTCTGTTTTATCCTTCAATGGGTGAATTCTCATCCAAATCATCAATCTATTGACGTTGTCTGCAGCTGCACCACCTCTGAAACGAGCCGTGTCTGAACATACAGTAAGGTGACCTCATCTGGAGACTGCTGCAGTATGAACACGATGATGAGGAAGTAAAGTGGTCATCCACTAAATCAGAAGCTTGGTGGTCCGATCTTCAAAAATGTAAATGCAGGTCAAGGCAACAGAGAAAATACATGGATCCTAGACAAATGTGATTGTTAGCTCTGGCTTCTCGTGTTTTCTGCTGCAGGTGGAGCTGGTTTATAGTGAAGACAATGTTGACTGAAAACTGTTTTTTTTTTTATCCTGACATCTTATAGGCAATAATATTGGTGTGGTCTTTTTATCAGTCAGTATGTTGTGAGAGGAATATTTTATTGCGTGAAACTTTTAAAGAGGCAGCTATAATTTGATTATACAAAAAATGTACAACAAATGTATTAGGGATAGACCGGCCTGGCTGATTAACAGGGCTGATATTCAGCATTTTTCTGATTATGTTTATCTATGTTTGTTGTGTGTGACTGCCAATAAAATCACTTCCAAATATCAATTATCATAGCAATAATTGGTGTCAGTCCTTGTAAAAAAAAACAACACTTCAGTCAAGATCTTATGTGCATTATAGAAAAATCACTGTTAGCTTTAGTCCTGATTCTAAACTTTGAGGACTTCTTATGATAAAGTTGACTCTAGAAGTGAAAGTAAAATATTGTTCCCACACTGACTCACTGTGTTTGGCTGCAGTGACCGACAGACAACAGTGGCCTACACCTCTTGCAAACAGCTACTGACAAGATTTATGATCAGGTGAAGCCTGAATAATATGTCCACATGTGTTTATCAGACTTATCCTTGCAGACTTCATCTTCAGAGTCATGTTGAACAAATCAAACAACAGCAGACGATCTGACCTGTCTAGCAGCCTGAGAGTGAACAGACTGTGCCCGAGATTTAAAGCCTCTGATCGCTGATCCCGTCTTTGCTTTGACCGCTTTCATTGTGACGATCTTAAAAATTTGAAATCTGTTCAACAGACCCAGACCAGAGCCTCGGCGATGGGGGGCTACGATTTAATTTTCCAAACACTTGTGATAAAGCAAGTCAACACAGGCCATTATTCATTAGCATTGTGCTCAAACTGTCAACTTGCCACCATCGTTTCATTTGTAAACCAAGCGTTAGCCTGACGCCGGATTAAATTGGTACGTTAACTTCTATTAAACGGGCGTGATTGATGAAGCTAACTAAGCAGCAGTTGAGCTGACAGGCAGATACATGTGAAAGATTGCTGCTGTTTTGAAGCAGCACGGCCTGGCTATTGAAGATACTAAATTAGCACCAACTTGATCAACCAGTGCCAACACGACGGTAACAACATGGTTGTTGTTGGTTAGCCAGACAGCTACTGCTAACGTTAGCTAAAAACAGAGCTACCTGAGAGCTAGCTGGTTGCTGTTAGCAAGGCAGCAAACATGGCTAAATAGTGTCTAATATTAGCCACGATGATTGCATTGAAGGTCACAAGTTAGCCCGGTTAGCTAGCAGGCAGCAAGCGGATTTAGCTGGAAGCTAACTAGCTGCTTCGAACAACAGCACCTGCTTACGTCGCTTTTAGCTTGCTAGCAGCTAGCTCTGGTTAGCTAGCGGCAAGTGTCGTTACTCACCTTTTAAGTGCTGCTGCAGCTGCTTTGCACGTAGTAAATAGTTTTTAGGGTCCCAACTCCTGCTACGAAGTGCTGACGAATCGTACTATCCGGGAATTGTTTTTGCCAAATAACGGAGCGTAGCTTTCAGAAAGTCTCAGCCACATGTCTTGCGGTCTGGCTGAGAGTTGGTGCAGCTGGCGCCCCCTGCCGGAACCGCCGAGCATTACAGAGCAGAGTGGATTTATCCCTCTTGTGGCATTCACAAAGAATTAACAGCAACAGGAGGCAGCACAAACTGTATTCAACTTCCACCAGCAGAAAAAGTCCTCTATATTTGCTTATATGGCAAATGAATGATGAATAATGAATAATGTAACTATCTTGAGTATTAAGTAGTAAAATGAGGGTCGACATACAGTGTCTTTATATTTTCAGGTAATCCAGATACAGTTAAACAAACCTGACAAACAAAGGGTCTATAAGAGTTTAAACAGGGCACTGAAGATTGGTCTATTGGTACACAGAAGTGGGCAAACCAGTATTATCATACTGATTGCAGGCCTACATTTGAATGAAAAAGTAGCCCACACAAGACATCACAAGGTATGTTCATTTTACCTGTGGAAGAACGTCATTTATTGTTCTGTGTCCACAAAAAATAGCTTGCACAGAACCAACACAAGGCTGAAAGGAGATAACAAAATAAATGTATTCAGAAACACCAGTGTTCACTGCCCTCCAGTGGCCACACAGAAGAACTGCAACACTGCATTTGTGGCTAGCAGTGTTATCATCGGTAAAATCGTTATTAATATCAATATGTACATCTCACAAAGCAACAACGACAGGCACAGCAGGGAAAAATATGTCAGTTCATTATGTGGCCAGCAACAAATAATAGACACATTTAGCAGCTAGCTAGTGAATATAGTGGAGCATTAGCAGCTAAAGAGCCGGGCATTTCCCTCAGGAACTGGTGAGAAACAAAAAGAGAGCGAATACTGCACTAAAATTCAACAGGTGGACACAAACACAACTCCAAATGAACGTTACCGTCGCTGTTTTTGCATCTGCTAAATACACTAGTTTGCTAGCAAGATGTCCAAATAAACTTTTCTATTGTTTTGTTTATAATTTCATACGCTGCCCTCAGGTAGCCAAAAAAAAAAAATCAAAATTTGCAGGCTTAATGTTGTTTAATAAAAGATTTTTGGTATGCATTCATGCCGTTGGAGCTGTCGGTTGACACGTTAAATGTAGAAATGGGGTTTCTCACTGCCCTCTAGTGGTCACAAAGAGAAACTGCATGAGTGCAGGAAATGTCAAGCCAGCCATGATTAACCTTTCTGCCTAATACTTCACAAAATTGTATTTTTATGAATTATAAATAATTGCAAAAGCTGTTGTATATCCATATTTCAAAATGAAGGCCAACACCTGTTTGGTTAAAGTGTGGAAGCATTTTTTAGTTCATGAGAAACTGAAAATGGCAATGTTTGTCTAGCTTTGCAACATAAATGAGTGAACAGCTATGATATGACTTTAAAACTAGCATGTACATTGTAAAAAGCAGCAAAATACTTACAATAATTAAAAAGTAATGTGTCATTTAACCAAAGCCTTTTTCACAAAATACATTTTTACACCTGAAAGCACGAGCATAAATATTAATAATGAATAATGACTGAACTCCCCTCAGCTGCTTTAATGTCAGAGCCCTGGTATTGTGCATACGGACCCACTGTCACACCGTCATGACTTACTGGGACACCTGAACGCATGAATATAAAAGAACCATCATCAGTGTTATTAGTCACACCTGTGATTTCATTACTATGACAGGCCATAATGTAAAAAATTGGAAAAGGACAACTGGAAGCCTGAATTCAATCAATTATTTACTGTACTTTAAAGCCTTATTAAAGTAAGGACACAATTCATGTCTTAAATGAATGGTGGTTAAAATGAGAAGTGATGGCCACCATGAGTAAAAAGACAGCAGCAGCTATGAAGCCAGACCTCTGCAGTGCATACTCAACACTCCCTGCTCTTTCTGATGCATAAACACCACCACAGCGAGCACTGGAAGCATAAATAAACAGAAGGATGTCATATTATGCTTTAAGCACTAACTAAATGTGACACTATACAGCCTTTTGACGAATACTGAAAGTTCTCTGTAATGTAAGATTAAACACAAAGTGTGTTTTGGGAGCTGTGGGAAGTGGAGCGCTCAGCAAAGTCATTAACAATTCAATTATGTTGGGGGAAAAAAGGAGCCAAAGGAAAATGTCCAGTGGTTGAACAGAACAAAAGGATGAGCTTGCCAGTAAATGGAGCTTGTTAGGTTATATCAGACAAGAGGGCTGTTTGAAGTCCCAACTACCAACCATGAAAACTGAGTGCTGAATATTAAAAACACTGGCATCTGTTCAGAATTATTTAGCACACAACTCAGGGAGTAGTGATGGATTCAGGAAGAGACTCGTCCTCAGCTGGTGTTCTCTACACCAGCGGTTCACCAACCTTTTCAGTCAGACAGCCCTCAGAGAAGCTGAAGTGCCCCTTTACCCACATTCACACCCAAGTGTTTATTTGGATTTATTATTTATTTTATAAAGGGATTATCACTGTTGGTTCTATGGAGTTGGTTATTATTATTACAGTAATGATTTCTTACAATTAAAGTGTATATTTAAGTCTGGTAAACAATTTTTGATATTTATCCTCTTCTTTTAGCATAGCCTACTATTCCAACTACTATCGTTTACTTTCAGCTAACTAGGCTACTTCAACTGTTTTTTCATTACTTTTAAAAAACATTGTCAACTGTTATTCTACCAATTAGGCCTAATAGTACAGTTTATCCATTACCTTTAGCTAATAATCAAACTGCTAATTACTTTTAGCCGACTATTAGGCCTACAACCGTTTAGGCTATCCATTACTTTTAGCTCTTTCAACGGTTTCTCGTTACTTTAAGCTAACAATTTAAACTGTTTATCCATTAGCCTACTTTTAGCCAACTATTAGTATGCTTAGGCTAATCATTACTTTTATAGCAATTTCAACTGTTTATCAATTTTTAGCTAATTGTTTAAACTGTTTTATTCAGTACTTTAAGCCAACTAGGCCTATGACAACTTACTTTTGGCTGATTACTTCAGCTGCTGATGCATTACTTTATGCCAGATAGTAGCCTACAGCTGTTTATCCATTACTTTTAGCCATTACAACTGTTTATGCATTAGGCTACTTTTAGCTAACTATCACACGTTTTTATCTATCAGGATACTTTAAGCTAAATGTTAACTACTTGTGTTTTTCTGTCCCAAACAGCAGTGTGGCTCTGGTCCTCTGACTTTTCTGTGACTACTCATTGCTACTTGTCAATTTGATGAAGTTCACACTGGCCTATAGAGTATAGAGGCTAAAATATATAATAGATTTGAGCATTGTAATGTAGTTTGGAGAATATTATAGATGCAAGACGAAACTGACAGAAGATTGATACCGAGAGAAAAAAGCTGCAATCATAAATCTGTCTGCTACTTCAGTCCCACGGACAGTCCCTTGGATTCATTAATAAAAAACACTTAGGCTAGTGATATTTCAGTCGTGGTCGGGGCCATAGATTGTAACTTACACAAACTTCAGTCATATTAAGGATCAATGAGTCAGGCAGACTGGACCCCAGCACTCTGATCTACTGGGTAATGGAAGGTTAACATGGGGGATGTATTTTAGTCATTTTGCCAACAAGTGTAATGGCATCCCCCCTCAAAATTGTCTACTGGTTATAACTGTGCATCCATTACTTTTAGCCACCTATTTCAACCATTTATCCTTTAGCTAATCGTTTAGACTTATTTGCTCAATTGGTAATTAAACTAATGCACTCTTTAACAGCGTTCAGGTGTTAGAGCTCACTCAATATGTGACGATTAGGTAGGATTTCTTTTAATTAGTTGAGCTACTCCACAGTCTTTCCATGAAGCCCTTGGCAGCTGCATGAGTACCTCGTTGAATACATGTAGCTCTGGTTGGGAATCAGAGCTCTACATCCACTGCTGCATGCACTTTGATGGAGAAAGCAGGAGATGTTGGTTGGGGTGAAGAAACAAGAAGAAACAAGCGTAAAAACCAAAGCAAAATGTTCAGTGTTTTATTTAAAAACTATAAACAGTCACCAAAGTAAATAAAGCCAATCTCTAACAGACTGTTAGGTCTATGTATAGTCACACATCCTACTGACACCGCAGAAATGAGGATGGTTGGGTCGCCCCGGTCAGATGCTAATACGACAGGCAGTCATAAATGTTACACAACACACGGTAGAGAGGACAGTCTGAGGACGTGAGCCGGAATGTGGCATGGTATTAAGAATGAAAAAATAGTACAATAAAACTCCACACTATATTAAGATAGAAAAAAGTAGTGAAGAAAATATCATACCTGCACGTAAAGCAAAGAACACAGGAGAAAACCTGTATAAAAACTCCATGTATTTAAACCAATTTACAAATACAAAAAAATTTTGGTACGCGCACTGTGCCCGTACAATGACAAAACGCTTACAGTGGATATATGTTACTTGTGTGTGTGTGTGTGTTGAGGGGGAGGGTGTGTGAGGGAAGAGGAAGGGAAGAGAATACCTTCAATATTTTTTTTTCTTCTACAAAATGACATGAGATATATTATTCCATACTCTTTCAGCCAGCAAAATGAGTTCTACAAGGTATTATAATACAAAAAATGTCACAGTTCCACAAAAAACTGTTTTTTCCCCCTCCCTAAGCTTTACAGCATCAGTACCTTTGCAGAATTATTTACAGGTTTTTAAGTACATTCATCCACTGCTGAGTATAGAATCACATTAGATACAAGTGACCAGGGATCATAAAAAAGCAAAAAAAACAAACAAAACAAACAAAAAAAAACATACTACTTTATTCAATCCTACCAAAGTAATGCTTCTATTACTCCACAGAGCAAGTTCTCCAGTGGCTGCATCGGCATGAAAGAGGATCTTCTTTATATATATTCACAACATATTTACAAGATTCTTTTTCATTAATTGTAATGGTATTCATTTCAATAATAAATAAGTGAAAATATATTGACTCAAGTAAGAAAACCAAGCTACCAAGTTTCTAAAGAAAAAAAAAAATTCTCTGCGCCAGTTGCCAGCTGAGTCCTCCTCCGCCCAAGCCTGTGGGATACCTTTAATAAGCCCCCGCCCTCCTCCGTCACGCCCACCCGTACTCTTCAGTCGACCGCCACTCACTCCAACAGCACACATCGGTTCACGGGACGAAGAGAAGAATAAAAATAACAAAGGAACTTAAACAAAATGTGCTCGTGTTTGGGGTTTCGTCGGTTGAGTCCCTCGGGGAAGCAGTCTTAAATAGCTCCCCCTCGTGGGCAGCTGGTGGAAGACCCCGTGGCAGTTTTTTTTATGTGTGTGTGTGTGTGGGGGTTGAGAGAGGGCGAGGGGAGGGGGTATGAACACAGGTTGGTGAGGAAGGAGGTGAGGGATGAGAGGAGGGTTGAGGGTCTCTGCTCCGGTTCCCGGCCTCTGCTCCCCCCCCCGCGGACCCGCTACGGCTCACCGGCTGCTTCCTCCTCTCGTCTCAGGAGAGGGGGTTGAGAGGGTTTTAGAGAGGTTGTCCTTTTGGCGTTAAGCCTGGAGCGAGCGTGTCAGTTCGTAAAGGCATTTGGCGAGCGTGGTGGAAACCTCCATGTTACTTAGCGCAAGCACAGAGAGGTGCGTCTCATGCCTCTTTACCAACCTGAGAGACAAGGAAAGACAAAACTAAAGTCAGAGTGCATCTTTATCCAAACACCGAGGTACGATCAAGACAACTGACAACATCATGAAATCCAGAACTAACACTGATGGATGGATCACGCATTTCTGTTGTATTGGATTGCATCATATCGTCAGGTGTTTTTGATTTTGTCCATTCTCATGTAACATTCAGGGACATCGTTTTGGTCACAAGGCAACAAACATTCGTCAGAGTCAGTAGGACACTTACATGCGACCACAGTCAGAGTGCTTGGCGATGTTCTTTAACGTTAAGGCAGCAGTTAGTCGTATGTGTTTGGTCACTGGTCCCTCTTTCTCATCCTGGGAGAGGAAACAAACAAGAATTATATTTAGTCAGAGTGGAAATGAGCACTTATTTTGGACATGACTGTCAACACCAGGAACAATGACTACGATGATAACGATGTGAGCATCCACATTGTTGAATGACAACGTTCTGTAAAATAGTGGTGCCAAGCCCGTGCTGCCATTCCAGCTGTGTCAGCAGCTTAAGGAAAAGGATACTTATGACACTTTACTGCTGTGCATAGTGAAGAGAAACAAAAAGAATACCTGATGGATATGGGTTCACAAAATCCTTCAAAGACGAGAAAATGAGTTCGGAGAATCCAACACTGATTACTTTTGTATGAGTAACATCAATTATCCTGGCAGTTGTCAAAGAGGACATCAAGGACAAAATGAACTTCAGTGCCAAATACCGTTTGGCAGTCTATCTGCCATTAGGAACTAACTGAACTATTACATTCTTCTACTTGTAATTTGCAGCCTAATATTAAGTAATATAAGTATTTAAGTTGTGAACATGATGAACTTGACTGCATTAACCCTGAATCAGATGGATATTGATTGGCAGTAAGTGTGTCCATCATTCATCAGATCACTCTGAATGTGATCCCAATGACACCACAACTGTCATCATCGTTGTCCAAGTTGTGACATGGACTCCTTCATTGTTGTAGTTCTGATTCTTGGTTTAGAGAGCCCTTAACAATGGAGTATCATTTTTACAGTAGCAAATAAATAAAATGATGTTTGTCTGAACCTGTAGAAATTGGGTGAATATATGTAAAGTCTAACTAAAACCAGGAAATGTATTCCCATTCAATCCTGACCCTGTGTTTGAACCATGAATTGAATGAAACAGTGGGATTTAAAGCCTACAGAGCAGCTTACGTCCACCTCAACCAGCCAAGAGCTTTGTAAGTCATACAACAGTGTGCGCGCCACTTCCCAGAAAAATCAGGGAGAGATGTGGTAATGGTCAGCCTCGCTCTACTCACAGTGAAGTCCCTGAAGACCAGGTTTCGAGAGCCTCTGCGTAGGGCCATGAGAGCTGCGCTCGGATGATTCACGATTGCTTTCGGTGCTCGCTGTGCCGGAGTACTGCCTGCCGCTGGCGGTGTCCTGTAAAACACAACAAGCACACACGCAACTCGTCAGTGTCATGACTCAAACACCACCATCCGCACACTGTTGTTTATATGTCCATTAGACACAGTGGAACGAATAAAGTGTAGTTTCATGCAACAGTCACGTATCAAGATGAAGAGAAAAAGTTGTATGTACTGGGAAGAAGACTGATTGGGACTTTGCGCCTGCTGCTCCTCTAGTTTGAGTCCAGCCAGCAAAGCCTCTCGAGAACAGTGCTTATCCTGGAAGACAGTGTGGAAACAATTAAGATAAATCTTCTTATGCATTTCATTTTTATCTTAAGTTGAGGCAGTAATATTGGTGCTATAAAAAGATAATTTTTTAAATTGAAATTCTTCCACTTCCTACCACAGGCAAAGTGGAGGGAGTCTTACCTGTAGATGCGTGATAAAGGACAGTCTCTGCCGGGGAAAAGGTTCACATCCCTCCCATTGACAATGGCCTCCATACACGCCTTTTCCACCATGTTGCGTTGCTGCGTGGTAAAACACCTGAGACGGCGTTTCGAACCACCTAGAGAAGAAACGAGAACACATCAGCAGAAGCTCCACGGCGGCTAGAGAAGGATATTGAATTATGAACGAGCGGCAGCCCGTCTGTCTCCGACACGTACCGTTTACAGGACTGCCACAGACACTTGAAGTTCTGCCCTGCTTTCCTGGTTTGCTCTGGTGCTGCTGCGGGGGTTTGCTGTGCTGGGAGGTGAGGGCTGTGGTTACCCGCCGGCGAAGGCTGGGAAGCAGGGGGCGGGGACGGGGTAATCGTAGGCTGTGGAAGAGTTAGGAAAGTCAAATAAATATTGTGATAACCCTCATTCCATTTGAAGATATTCACAGATCACTTTCTTAACAGGTAAAATATGGAAGTTGCGAGTCGTTTATAAAAGCGAAAAGTTTTAAAAAGGGACGATTCATCCCGAAATTTTAAAAAAATGCACTATGTCCTCTTACCTGTAGGGCCATTTATCTATCTAGATATTTTTGGTGCGACACTAGGTAACACTCGGCGTGTGGTGCTCAAAAACGCTAAAAAAAGCTCAGTAGAGGAGGAGCAGATGTACAGTCGGGTGTAATTCAGCAGAGCAAAATCAGACATCTCAATGCATTAGCACTACAGGTAAGAGGGGAAATATGTGCTTTTGTTTAAGACTTTAAACATTTGAGTGAACACCTGAACATTTCGAGGAGCAACACAACCCAAAACTGAACCTGCATTAAAACCCTCATTCATTTCTTGTTTGTCCAAAGTGCTTACAAAATAAAACTTACTTGCACATTCTATATAAGAGGAATGATGTGGATTTCAGCTATTTCTTATGAAATCCTCATGAGAAAGGTGTTGTTGGCTGAGATGTAACCCCGACCTGTCTAGTGGCAGAAGTTGTTCTCTCAGCTGCTTTGCTATAGGAGGTGGGTATCAGTGAGAGCCACATGGTCTTAACTGGCCTCACCTTCTTAACCTCCAAACATTCACTCATCAGACCTGAACCCAGCCACCGAACACAAGTGCGTATTTGTCCGTTTCGAATAAAAATATGTTTTTGCTCATAAAATCACACTTACTTTCAGGCATATTATTGATTTTAAAACTTATTTCTAGTGGAGGTCAATGCAGGCAGGGGGAGAGAATCACAGAAAGGCTTTTCAATGCTTTACATTCAACAGCCTCCTACACACACAGACAGCAATTTGAATACCAAACAAGTCCATTTTCTTAAGTGCGTAACATTTACGAATCAAAGTTATTGTCAGATTTTAGTCTGCAGCCTTTAAAACAATATTCATCTAGTACATAGTGTGTTACTTTGATTCAGTTACATAACTGTGTGTATTTCAGAATAAATACTGAACCATATTAAAAAAAAACCCTATGAAGTTTCTCATCACAAGTGGCTTTGTAGTGCAATGTTTTGATGAGCTGCCTGTGTTCTACCAGCAGGTACTTGATTAATGCACAGCAAGCCACAAATGGTGTGATGTGGCCAATACCTTTCAAGTGTAATGTTTTACCCAGGACTCTCATTTCAGTGTCTCTCATGGCATCTCACAGACATGAAGTGAAAAATTGGATCAGGATCGTCACACTGACAACAAAAAAGGAACTCTTTCTGTATTCTTTGCTCGATGCCAAGATGCCAGTGGCCCTTTTGTTGCTGTACTCTTGAAAGTCTCTCTGTTGGCGGTTAAGCTTCATTCTACTCAACAGCTGTAGGCATCAGCAGAGCATTAAGACAGATAGAGGCACTGACTGGTGAAAGACCAGAGCCATTTCTGCTCTTTCTAGGTAAAGAAATCTTAAGTCATACTACCTTGTATCAACTTAAATAAAAGGTATGTTTTGCAGTAGGAAATGCCCTCAAACCTGCTAGACTTAAAAAGGGAACACATAATATGTTCCAGTGAATGTAAACAAACGTTTGTTTACAATGAAAATGTCACAGGATAGCCCTCAACCAAAAAGGTAGGTGTTGAATTAGACAAACACACTCGCCATAGAGACCTTAGTAATGCAAATACTCACAAAATGTGTCTCGCATTACAGACAAGCAAGACACATTTAGTGACAGACCTGACATTAAGTCACACAACCGCAAGACACTGTGGATAAATGTGGCTTACTGTGAGACTAACCCTACAATGACTCACCGTAGAGCCAGCTGCCTGTGTGGGTGAGCAGTTCCTCTGCTGAGTGGCGTTCTCTATTGCTACTTTGGCTACTGTGCTTGGGTCTGTTCCTGCTGGTACCGCCACCATGGTGGCACTGCTGCCGGCGTTGTTGGGGTCGCTGATGGTTATGATCCGCACTCCCACTTTATTGGGGATCCCCGAGGGCGCTGCCGCTGTACTGCGGTCCTCGTTCTCAGCCGGTCTCTTGAGACCTCGAGCCTCAGAGGCCACTCCGTTTGCAGGAGGGGCAGCAGGACTCTGGGAGGTAAGAGTAACAGTGGAGGGGAGAGTAGAGTTGGGGAGCAGTTGCTGTCTAAGCACAGGCACAGCGTGGCCCAGCCCCAAAGGTCCATTGGTTAATTCCGAGGGAGGCTTGTTGCCTCCTGCCTGGGGTCCATTGGCCAGGCGCTCAGCCTGCTGGGCTTTGGCAGTGTCCTGCTGGGGGGGAGGAGGACTGGGGAGAGGGGGATCTGGCCCGTGACTCTTCTCAGAGGGGTCCACCTCCCCGTTCCCCAAGTACTGTTTGGAAGCAATGTGATTTGGAATGTTTTTGTTAAAGTTGCCACCACTGTCACCCCGATCAAAGTCACACACGCCGTTGACTAGAGTCTTTTTGGGGTCGGGGTTGCCCTCAAGTGGGGTGTTCAGGCCGGGGGAGAGGGCCTGCTTCCCATTAGCAGGGTGACTCTCCGTTGCCGGGCCATTGAGTGCCCCCTGGCTGTTCCCTGAGTGGTATGGAGGTAGATTAGACTCCATGCACTTCCGACCATTTAGCAGCTTGGCACCTGCCGCAACATCGCCGTTACTGGTTTTGCCATTAGAGGAGTCTCCTTCTGCCAAAGAGGAGTTCTCCATCACTTCTATCTTTCTCTCATGTATGTGCAGCCCCGTGGCATCCTTGGCCTCCTCCTCCTTTTGACAAATGATCTTGTCTCCTCTGAGGGGAGCTGGCAGTGGTGATGATGGTGGTGGTGGAGCTGCTGGGGCATGATGGGGAACTGTTCCAGTAGAGAATGGAGGAGGGGGAACTCCAGGAGCCACAGCACCCTGGCTGACAGCGGCCACAGCAGCAGTAGAGGTTGTGAAACCAGTGTTAGGGACCACGGTGAATGTGACTTGTCCCGCTGCCGCGGGGCCCTGGATGATGGTAGCTGCCCCAGAGCTACTTGTGGATATTAGCTGGCCTGGCAAGAGTTGGACCGTCTGGAGGGCTGGGGCTCCTGCAGCAGGAAGCTGACCAGGAACCAGCTGGACATTGAGCTGCTGGGGCTGTGGAGAGGGATTCTGGGTGCTGTAACTTGTCTGGTAGATGACCTGTGGACTAGGGGCTATCGTGCTGTTGGGAAGGGGCACCTGTGGAGCGGGTAGGATTAGCTTTCCTCCCGGAGTAGAAGGCCCTCGCTTTGGAAGCAGTAGCTGTTTGATCAAGCTGGACTCAGTGGAGGTAGGCTGAGAGGGGGGAGTTGGGGAAATTATTTGGAGCGGTGGCTGCTGTTGATGTTGCTGCTGTTGATGCCGTTTCATGGACAGTGCGTGGCTGACAGTTTGACTGGACTGGGCATTGGAGTGAGAAGCTGGAGGTGGGCAGGGGTTGGAAGCAGCTCCAGGCTGCCCTGCTATCTGGATAGTCTGGGCACCGGGAATGGTGGAGGGGTTGGCAAGAACGATCTGGTGTATGGCAGGGGTGTAGGCTGGGCTCTGCTGAGGGTTGGGACTGACTATGACGACACTCTGCGGCTGCTGCTGAGGCTGCTGGTTAGGAGTGGCTATCGTGGCTGCTGGTCCACCTGACTGGTTTGGCGCTGGTTTGGGGGCGATATTCTGAAATGTGACGCGGGACCCCTGGGAATTGGGCACACTCATGACACTCAACGCCTGACCACCCCCCGACTGGATGGTGGAAGTGGGTGCAACAGACTGAGCCTCTGCCTGGGGAGCTCCACCCTGAGGCCCACACAGTGGAGGGGTTTGGGGCAGGGGTGGGTGCTGCGTGATCGGAGGGCACACACCTTGTACCCTGGCTGTGAGGATGTGGCCCTGTGGTACCGGCTGAAAAAGCGTGACAGGCGTCCCTGTGGGGAGCATCGGGGAGTGTTGCTGTTGAGGTGGAGCGGCGGGGTTCTGGGGGCTGTGGTTCTGAGTGGCAGGCCCTGACGTCGGAATCTGGACCACCGGACCAGGTCGAACCTGCTGCACTGCTGCCAGAGGATTTGGTGGTAACTGCAGAGGCACCTGCGGGATCGCTGGGTGACGGGAAACAGTCAGGTGGCTTGCATGGGGAGGTTCCTGTGCGGTCAAGGCCATGGATGGGACGGCACCAGCAGTGTTGAGGCTGAGGCCCGTGGCCCGAACGAACTGAGGTCCAACACTGAGATGCCCGGGAGGTAAGCCTGGTCACACAAACACAAACAGAACTGTTTAGGTCCAAGATGCAACTTAAGCCTTAGTGTTCTCAGTTTATGAAAAATCTTGTAAAACATTAAAGCAGATTTGGGCTGCCACCTGTATCTGGCAATTTATTTTTGTTAATGTGAAGGATTGTCAAGCATTTGTCAATGGGACTGTGACAACAACAGAATGTGTCAAAAACCAGGATTCTCTACATGGATACAGTCTTACAGTAAAAACCCTGCTCAACACCTGCCAACATGATCGCTTCAGAAGCCAAAAAACCTCAGAATCTGACATATTTTTAGATTCACTACTGCGCCGGTGACTCTTAATGACAAGAAAAATGGCAAATTCTGTTTAATTCCCAGCATCCCCTTAATCAACCCTGAATGGGCCATACATGATGAGCTGGGTGATTTTGTTGCTCCATTAAAAAAAAAAAGAAAAGCTATAATGACCATGATGTTGACATGATTCTAAAGAGCTTTTATAATCGCATTCAATGTTTTTAAGTACCAATTTCATTATTATTTCAGAACACAATTAAAACACCACTGGCAATCGTCATCTGTGTTCAGTTTCATGAGCAGCCTTCCTTTCAGTTTCAATTTCCCTAATAAGCTCCCACTACTAACTTCCTTTCCAGCACACATTTTCTCAGTATGTTTGCCTTTGTAATTACTTCAGCCATCTTGGTCTCAGTGGTACTCACTCTGATCTTTCTGCAAGACTGCCAGCATCCTTCTACATAATACCACTGGAGTACTTATTCTTTTAATCCTTAACTCTTTAGTTTCTGACATTCGGACCTTGTCCTGGCCCACCAAATGCCTCTTGTCAAAAGCAACCGAGGGGGAAACAAAATTCACATTTTTGTGTAGCATTGTCAACTTCCTAGCTATCACAGAGACAAAGTGAATGAAAGAAAGTAAACTTGATTTATTATGACAGTTTTACCTGGAGGTTGGGCCTGAGGGTCTCCAGGAGCTTCGTGTCGGGCTGCTGGAGGTGCAGGAGCTGCTGCCGGGTTCTGCTGCTGCTGAGGCTGCTGGTAGTACAGCTGGATGGGCAGAGGGATCGACCTTCGCCTTAGCCCAACCAGGAGAATCTGGACCTGACTGGAGGCCTTGGTCTCGTCTTGCCGCCGCATCGTGTGGTTGGGAAACACAGTCCTGTGGTGGCAGAGGGAGGGCGGAGAGAAAATTGCAAAAGTTCAAATGCTGAAAGTTAAGTTTAATTTGCACGTTTACTGAGCATGCTCAACATTTTAGTACATCTTCTTCAACAAATTGAGCTGTTCAATCCATCTATTTAAAGCAGGGGCTACGTTAATGTAGTACAACCTCATTAAACTGCTTCTACTCAAGCTATTTATTACTTCTGGTTACATAATTCACACATTTCAATACATTCTAAAGAAACTCTACCAGCAACAAATGTTCCATGCCATAAGAGGCAACTAAGAAATTTTAGAGAACCTTTTCTTAAACAATTGCTGATATCTTGCTCTAAACAGCTAAGCTTTGATGAAGCTTTTCTACAGAGGCAAGACAGTAACTGCTGTGTACCAAACAATCTTGGTCAGGGCACAGACATTAATCACTACTCTGTGCTGGTGGAACATAAAAGCAACCGATAGGGGAGGAAACAGGACTGACCGCAGACATTTGAGGAAGCCGGTGGAGTTCAAGATGTTGCTTCGTCCCATTTTACTGCACGTGGCCAGGTACTCGGAGTACATCTCTGATCGAGACACAGTGCCCTCGGGGTTTGTCTCAAAGTGTGCATTAAGCCTGTTGGAGAAACAAACCATAGTCAGAGAGGTTGTCATGCAAGTAGAAAAGATGCTGACATAAACTACAGACATAAGAACAAGGAAAAGGTGAAATAATCTTACCATTGCAGTGTAAATTTTTCCCCATCTAGTTCAACAATACCAGGTGGAGGTTGAGTGGACTGAACTGGGACCCTTGTTACTGAAAAGACAAAAATAAACAGGATAGAGAAAATGTTAATGCTTCTCTGTAAATATTATTATTATTGTTAATAACGACAATAATAAAATAACAATATAATAATAATAATAATAACTATTATTGTTGTTATTATTATTATTATTATTATTATTATTATTATTGAGAAAATGTTAATGCCTCTTTGTAATTGACACTGCTGAAATACTGCAAAGCAAAAGAACATGGTGAATTTATCCATATTCAATAAACTTCATTTGTAATAATAACTGGGCTGTCCACTAGATGTCAGCATACTAATAACTTTGCAGCCCAGTGGAGCACAACAACGGCACAGGAATGACACTTCCAAGGTTAGGTGTGCTAAATTCCCGCCAGGGGTCACCTGTTAATTCACACACTGACTGTGACAGGTTTGGAGAGCTGCCTCTACATCTGCATTTCACTCCTTTGTTTCCTTTTCCCACGCTGATATTAGCAGGCAGCAAAAAACAAAGGTAATTTTAAAAACTCAAATCACGTTTATTAGTCACATGTTGTCATGGACAATCAGAGTGAAACTAGATCCTCCAGTTTTTAAGAGTTTGAATAGAATGGGAATATTAATAAATATATGTGCAGAATTGGAGGGGGGGGGGGGGGACTTAATCATTCTTTTGTATGTTCTACCAAATTATCCACTGTTTATGTTCCTGGTTGGTTTCACGTCCGTACCAGGCACTGATGGTCCCTGTTAGGATGCGCTTGATGGTGTATAAGTAGACATTCCTCAGTAGTTAAAGGAATACCCAGAATTCCCTCATGCTTTTGGACTGAAACAGTCTCTTCATTGCCTTCATCACCAAACCTTAATATGCAGGACCAGCAAGTGATGTGGACACCAAGGTACTTTCCAACCTCTCCAACAACGATCCATTGATAATAAGGGGGGGTGGGGGGGTGGTGGTGTAGTTCCTCACTCACTTCTTCCAAACATCTGCCATTAGCTCCTTAGTCTTGCTGACATTCAGGAGTAGGCTGTTGTCCTGACACTAGCGGGTCAGGTCCACTTGTTCCTCCAGGTACGCCTTTTTTACTATTATCTGTGATCAGGCTTAATGGAGTAAAAAGTGGCTACACAGTTGTGTATGCATCCAGAATACAATAAGGGGCTCCAAACACATCCCTGGGGTGCTCCTTGCACCTGAGGTCTGCTGTCAAGAAGTCAAGTATCTAAATCCAAAGGGAACTTATTCCAAGTGAAATAGAATAATGCAATGACTAAACAGCTGGTACTTCAGCCAGAACTGGGAACAAAGCAAACTGCGGTGGTGAACAATTTGTAGTGAAGGAGCATAGTGCTATAGTGGCTCAGCAACAGGTAAGTAAGCAGCTTTAAGTGAATTAGTCTGAGTTATATTTTTTACTGTCAGAATGGTAGCTTTGGGAACATGCAGTGGCTGTCTGTCTTAGTCAAACACAGACCTTGTTTGGCCATTTGTTGTAGTTTGTTGAATTGATTTCAATTGACTGACCACAGGCGACCTTTCATTTGATCTTGTGTTGGGTTAATCATGATGAAGCTGCTCTGTAGTGTTTTTGGTTCTAATCTTTAAAACCTCATGTGACTCAAACATAGTTATTGGCAGAGGGATTCCTCCATTACCTTCACCCAGCCATTCATGATTCACAAATAGCCACAGCAACCCTACATGGATCTGCTGTTGTGTGTCATTGTCTTGTGGTCATTTATATTATTCACATGGCCTCCCTAATTTTATTTGCATACCTACAGCTCAGGATCAAAGTAGACGCATGAAATTCCCATATTAATGCTAGAATATACTTTTGGTGGTTAAAATACCGAGCAGCACCTACACACTTCAACTAGTCTGCTCTTCATCTGACCATTGCACACTTCAAATCAGAGCAAAACAATGCCATTTTCCGCTCCTAGTAATGAATCCTTTGTCAAGGCATACAGCATTTGTTCCAATTTTCTAATCAAGAGTCACAGCTTTCACCCTACTCCCTTCAGCAGTGCCAGAGACTACACATGACAAACAGACTGAGACCATGTCGAGACACTCACCAGGTGCCGGTGCTCCCTGCACGGCTGCAGGTACCTGCTCCACCAGCTGCGGTCGAACCTCGGCAGCCTGGTCAGCGCTGGCTTGATGCTCGATCAGCCGCACCGCTGTAAGGGCGTCCGGTCCAAACGTGTGAAGGTCAACCGACACTAACCGAACTAACAGGTCTGACCAGAGAGAATGAGAAAGAAGAAAACACAAAGGATCAGAACAGAGGAGCCTCATCGAAACAAGCCGTTACATTTTAGCCGGTTAGCAGATCAAAGAGATGTTTCATTCCTTCAGTGAGAACACAATTCAAACCAGACCCTTCAAGATTTCAAGGGTAGGAGGAAAGATACATTTGAGCCAGTTATTCATGAATGGAAAGACTAGCGTGATAAAACTTGGCAGGCAGACACGTTACCAAAACTCTACTAAGCCCTTGTGACATTAGATTTTAAGCTCTGGATTCACTTACTAAGTAGAAGGAACTGGAATGAACCAAAAATGTATTCAAGCCAAGTAAACTGCCATGCTATAATAATAATTTTTTAAAAAAGCCATACGACAGAAGATTCATACCTATGCTGTGGTCGACACAGGCGATCTTGCTGCAGGGAATCTCTCCGAGCTGGGCCAGCAGGTACAGAACTTCCAAAGAGGCCATGAGGAGCATGAGGTCAGGCAGGGTGAGGAGCATTGTTACCTCCCTGTAAGATTCCTGGTCCACATACTCGCAGATCAGCACACCGTTGTCCTCTGCTTTGCTGAGGTTGCCCAGGATCTCCATGGCTTAATTACACACAGATATACAAACACATTTAATTTGAGGTGCTCCATAAGGCATACCGACACCAAGGAGTCACTGTTGAAAACTCACCTCTCATTTTGAGAAACCTGTCCCTGGACATCAAGCATTTGGTGATGGTGTGAAAGATCAGATGAGTCGTCCGAAAGTCGACCGGATCCAGCTGGAGCTACAAACAAAAACACGGATCGTTAATGGATTTTAAAAGCAACAAGTTGGCCAAAAGCCATGACACAGTGATTCCATCATGACATTAATGACCTGTGTTTGTGGTCACATCACACAAGCAACAAAATTAGATGGTGTAGGGGTATCTATATTATTCACATTAAAAGATAATACAAAGTGTCCTAAACCCAACCATCCAATTAAAGACATCAAAGGCTTAACTGATTCTATCGGGGACCCTATGCATACAGTTTCTAAAAATAGATATGGGCTCATCTAAATGCGTCTCATACCAATAAATGTGATATTAAAATTAAGGCGAGCCCATGAAATGTATTCACTGTGACTTAATAGCCAGCCAGTATTTAATCAAAATTCTCAACATCTCCATTTCTTAATCTAAGACTTTTCCTCCAGCGTTGGACTGGAAGGTCTGGGTTTAATGTATGTCTGTCACTGCTAGAGAGTGTGATAGTTCAGCCTGGCAAAATTAGTATGTAAAAATTATGCTGAAAAACAGACTGCTTCGCACATATTGTCCTCATTTCTTAGGAAATCGTAGCTACAGCTGAATATGTAAACACACCACTGGTCCCTAATGAACATAGCAGATATGTCTGTTTCTGAGCTCATTATCAGTTCATCTGGTTTGGGAAGATAATGTCAGATTGTTAGAGTAGCTAGCTTTAGAAAGATAACAGTGGCTGGTTCAGCACAGATTTCAGACGGATGTAGACGGAAGCATGCTTCTCATTTCTAACTGACAACTGCACATTTTGCCAGCTGAAATTACTCTGGAAGATTATGTCAACTCCAACCAGCTGGTTACAACCCCAAACTAATGGACTGTTAGTTAAAAGGTGCACTATGTAGTTTTGGGGAAGGCATTTTAATCAGGAGAGAAAGGTCGCTAACTGAACTAAAACAATAATGATAAACAACCAAAATGACCTGACCTTAAAGGACAACACAATTCCATGCTGTTTTACTTTGAAGCTAGAAAGGTGGCAGGGTCCGCCAAACATAAACAAACAGTGTTGTGGGGACCCTTTTTTTCTCTGAGAACGGCTCGTTTATTCAGTTATGGAAAAATAAATATTTCTGAGTGGGTATTGTTGCCTCATTAATGTTGTAAATACTAAAATTTTGAGTTTGAATTTCTTCTCCAAAATGACATGGTGCCCCTTTAATGATTTTGCTCCTTGGCCTCGGAAAAAACACTTGGTAGTTAGTGAGCCACTTAGCCAGACATGGTAACATTTGCTGCCCGTGTTCGAGCAGATCAAAACGTTTACTTCATTCAAGCATCACTTTTAATACAGCCTAATGCACACCACTTCAACAAGTTTGGAAATCAAAAGCTTGACAGACCTGCTGTGCCTTACTGTTGCTAAGCTTGGGCTTTGTAGTCAAGTTCAGGCCCTTTTTAAGCATTTTCCAGCAACTTACGCCACTACTTATACAGTCAAAATGTAATCAAATCTGATGTTATTGTGCTTAAAAATATGTTTTTTGTTTTGCGACGGATTCTAAGGAACGGTGACAAACTACAGGAAAACACAAACAAGTTTCATGTTCCAAAATGTCAAGCAGTCTCAAGCCCTTTATCCAAAATAGATGAATTTTTCAATTCTTGAAACAATGAACATTAAATTTAAAGAATTTCCAAGAATTTGCAGCAACAGTACAAACCCTGTCTGCTGTGAGTGGACACACACTGTACAGGGGAGGGCTTTGGAGAATTTAATAAATTAAATCAGCTCAGAGCACTGCGTGTACTACACAGTTTACCAGTTTTTTTTTCTTGGCCCTCCTCAGGCTCCGATTCAGACTGTTTTGGATTAGAAATGATGGCTACAGAAAAGACAGTTTACTGTGTCACAGTAACCTACATTTGGAAACAGATCTTCCTCATCAGGCACTTTCCTCTTACTACATTACTGAACTGACTCAAATCCATAATATCAGTTTTTCTAAAAAAGGTGGGTTTTTTTCTATATTTGGCAAAATATTTTGGCATTGAACAACAGTTTTGACTCTGCCAAACCCAGAAAGAGAGGTCCAAATAGTAACGCCTGACCAACCTCAGCAGCCACGTTGCCCAACGTGTCAAGTCCAAGCTGTCGGAGTGAGATGAGGTTACAGTGGGCACAGAGCAAAAGGAAGCGCAGGCACGTTCGGTTGGCCGCCAGCAGCTTGACGTTGGCCTCCTCGAAGGAGAGGTTTCGCAGGATAACGGCAATCTGCAGCACCCGCTGGGCCTCCATGTCACTGATACCCGAGTTCCGTGGCGGGTGGAAGAGGCTCTGCCAGCGCTCCTCACACGACGTACCATCTGCAAAGAGAACAGAGCAGGGACCATTCAGAGCTCCATGCTAGATGAAGGTGAAAGCACATATTGTTCAACTTTATATAACGTGACAAAAATTGTGAAATACAGTGCATCACTCTGCATTGTCATTTAAAGAGTTTCCTAAAACTGTACCATGATTTCTTCCTCTTGTTTGTCAGTTTCATCTTATTACAAGAGCAGGTGTAGCATTTCTTCACTGGTGTATCTCATTTATTTAAACTTGTGGTACCACTGTTTTATTCAATGTGATCTTTGCTTTCATTCATTATTTAAAATCCTTTGCAAAGGGAATGTGAAATAGCCGGTGTATGCTAGGTTGGGACTTCTACTTCCAAGGAGAAAAGGGGCTTAAAAACACAACAAAACACGCCCCACTTCTCTCTCACTGGTATTACACAAGAAAAACTGAAAAGGAAGTCACAGTAAACAAAGTCTGCACACTCGAGCATGTCGCTGCATTTTAGGTGTCAATAAATGTACCGTGGGGGCATGCAGGAGTGTAGCTTTTTATTGCTTTCTGTGGCTTTTCACACCAACCTTGTTTACCTTGTGCTGGGCCACTCTTGTCCCAGATCAGCTCCCTGACTTCAGTGTCCTCCACCACCTCTTTCCAGAACTGCAGAAGGACAACAGCTGTTAGCAGTGCTTTTATAATGGTACTAATGATTCAAGTGTAGCTAAATTTAGCAATAGTAAGTTAACGTGCAGATAAGATCGATGTAAAACTATTTTTTTCATCCTAATCAAGACCCGGTGGCTACAATCACTCACAATGCAGCTTGATCACAACAGTTTGGTCAGAGATTGGGGTGTTATTATTCTAGAATCAGCCTCAGAGATAAGGAGCAGGCTGCAGAGGCCTGGTAAGCTCAATAAACACTCTTTGATGTGTAAAATAAGTAGAGTTCCCCTTTAATCTGGCACTTGCGCCACTATATAGTTAACAAATTTGGGAGTTCTCTCTTGCCCCATGTCATGAAGACAATCTGAGTAGGAGAGCAGCCCTCCCCTGATAACACATCAAAGCCTTTTGAATTTTATACAAATTGTCCTTGACAAAGATACTGGCCTCCTATTGGCTGACTGTGACCTCTGACCTCTCTAAAGGACTTATAACCAAGATACTGCACACATGAATAAGAGTATATTAAATAATACATTATTTTTGAGTCGTGACTGAACTTTCATGCATGTCTCTTAAATTGAGTGAGATCAAAGTGAATTGCCCTCCATTCGGTTTTTACGACACCTCAGAGAAAACTTATCTCTGAGGGTCCTCTGTGGGGAGGAACGCAGTGTCTTATATCTCTTTATAATGGACAAATCAAGAGACATATCTTGCGGATGACGTAGCAGGTCACATCCAAAAAATAAGTTTTTTAAACTTTACCCTGATGAAGTCCCGCGAGGTTTTCTCCTTCCAGTCCGCCCCGAATACCCCGGAGAAGCTGCCTAGCGCTACGAAAGGTAAAGAGGGAAGGTTAGAGCAGAGCATTTAGAGTAGTTCAGTTCAGTATTATTTGTCTCTATTCCCTTGTTCTTGCAAGTCCACCTTGATAAATTATATTAAGGAGGGCTACAGAGAACCTTTGATCCTAGAACAAAAAGGTGAAAAAGGAGAAAACTGAAAGCAGTTTAAATAATTTGTAGATATTATACACTAACTGAATGCAGAGTTATGTACATTATCACACAAAGAGCCCAATCTGAGTGAGGCTGGGTACGTACAGTCATCGAAGACGCCGGCGTGGGCCAGCAGCAACGTGACCAGTTTGGGGTCCTTGTCCAGCTGCATGGCGTGCTTGCTCTCGTTGGAAAGCAGAGTGCAAACATTAACAGCAAAGTCCACTTCGTTAGGTAGGCCCGAGAGGAGAGACAGCACCAGTTTGTTGTAGTCGCACGGCGGAACGAAATCCGTAGATAGTCCATAGCTTTGGCGGAGATAGTCTGGAAAAGAAAAGATATCTCAGTGTTACTATAAACATAATACAATCTGCTGTTTAAATGTCAGAGAGGTGAAGGAAACGTCTTTAGCTTGTTCTTTGCTGCCGGGCTCTGTGTAATGGCAAACACCCACTTCAACATTTGCTGGACGAGTTCCAGCAGCAGAGTAACCACATAAAAGGTTGCCAGAACATTGCTGAATACCATTTTTTACTTGAAAAATGACAAAAATGTGCATATTTCTCGACTTCCTCAACTGTCAACTGTCTGTAAATGGGGAAAATACATATTTCATTGTTGTATTTAAAGCCAGGGAATGAAGCATTACTGCCAACCAAAGTAAACAAACACAAAAAGCATTAATGTACTCACTCAGTGTAATGTTATGTAATGATGTGACATAAAACCACTGCCAGGACATTTGACCTCAAGCAGTTTGTCTCTGGAGGAATTTAAATGACGAAATGAACCAGGACAAGACGAACTAGAATGGCACTCAGTAGAGCGCATACCAACAGTCGGCTTTCATTCATTCAAACCAAATCCAATATCAAATAAAACATATTTAAATCTGCTAGATCTGGATTTTTCTTCAGATCCACATCAAATTGTACTCAGTCATAGATGCCAGCCACCTAAATATGGCTGTTTTCCATGCATTATTCCCTGAGAAATTAACAAAAACATAAAAGAACGCCCATGTTAAAGAAAAAAAAAAAGCTTCTGGATCTGTCCTTTTATCCAGACCACCAAAAGTTAATGGAGTCTATTCTGGGCCGAGGAAATCTGTTAACTAATTTTTGTGTAATCCTGCTGACAACCCAACAAACCAACCAACGGACACAATTAAAGAGTCTGAATTTTGAAAGTCATCATTGCAAGATGTGAATATCACAATGGACACTTGACAGCTGCAGAGTAAAAGGAAACCCTTTGGTTGCCCTCGTGGTGCCGTTTCCTCTGCACACCTCCATCCTGTTTAACTCAGATTTATTTTTCCTTAACTAAACCAAATGGGGCATTAAGCTGTTCAGTAAAAGCTGTCTTTAGTTCAAATTAGTTTGATGAGCCGTGTCTTGTCTGACTGAGAAACATGAATGTTCTCTAACTTTTAATTGTGTTTGTCTCCGACTCAGTCGACCTCCATGATGGGCTTTTTATAATTAAAAGACTACTAATCCTGAATACTGGAGAAGCCTTCGTGTGGGGAAACCATCATGACTGACACTAAATGACAGATGATCCCGTCTGTGAAAGTGTGTCAACAGAAGACCCAAGTTTCCTCCCATCCTATACTTCGATTTTCTGCCATCTCTCATTGTCTGTGCATAGGTATCATTTTTCCATACAGTGGATATTTCAATTTGGTGCAGGATTCTTTGTAGACTGCTGCCCCTGGAAACCAATCACAAAGCAGACAGGAGTCCTGCTGAGTGAATTTGATTTCCATGCTGAAAAGGTTTGTGCAGGCAAATGTAATTCAGTCAAGTTGCTATTACAGCAGCAACAGCTCCATTCAGAAGCGGTCTGTCTCTGCTCGTCCTCCAACACCTGCAGCGACCCAGCACTGTACAGAAGTGCAGTGGACTGATGTGT
Organism: Pagrus pagrus; assembly: GCF_965226575.1. NCBI lineage: Eukaryota > Metazoa > Chordata > Actinopteri > Spariformes > Sparidae > Pagrus > Pagrus pagrus. The sequence goes on along the minus strand of NC_140205.1, from coordinate 17,768,707 downwards.
GACATCCAATTTGACAGACAAGGCTTTATGAGCGGAGTGAATTAAAAGCTTCTGCAGGCCTACGAGCAAAACATGTCGAGACAACGGGGCAGACCAAAGCTCAGTGAGAGATTTCCAGACCAACTGTCAAATGATTAACCATCACTGAGCCTGCCAAGCCAACATAGCACGGTTTCAGCTTGGCTGTCCCACTACATTACAGTTACATTTAAATTCAGAGCCTGGGGCACAGACGGCGTTCACATATGAAAGGTCTGTAGCTAGAGCAATTAAATCGGTTAGGCAGATCCATCAGATGACATTAGCTTAATGCAGATACATCAATATCATTCTATATATGTAGTACAGAAGTAGGTTTCAGGTAATTTAGAATCAGTTTTCTACTGGTCTTTTTTGACATATCATAGACAGCCTTAGGTTGCTTGCTGCAACGACGTAATGTAAACAGTGATGTGATTCAAAACAGAAGAGTAAGCAGGCTGTAAAACACAAACAATGAGCTCTAAGATGCAGTAAAGCTTCATAGGAGTGCACAGAGCTGCAGAGTCAGGTGAGAACTGTGGGTTTATCACTATGAGCGACCTTTCTCACATACAATTGTCATTTGAGCTTTTGTTAATACAAAAACAGTGCGTTTAGCAGCTTTTAAATGAATGGTAGCTCTGTAAACAAGCTACTACAAACAAGCTCTCCAACAGAGTAAGTAACTGCAGAGTTCACTGTTAAGGGAAAAACCTCTGTGGTCTTTAATGTGTGACTCATCTGGGTAGTCAATGAGAAAAACTTACAAACCACAGACGAAGTTCACGACTGGTTGTGTTTCTTTTCCTAACCCGGTCATGTTTTGGAGTCAATTAGCTCAGCAGGCAGACGGCTGACTGTTAGAGAAAAGAGCCTGCGACTAAAAGGCTGCAGGCTCTAATCTAAACTGAGGTGGAGGGAAAATCAACAAGTGCTTCCCTTCCCTTCCCTTCCCTTCATCAATAACTGCTGTCGGGATAGTCAATTACCTCCAAGAGCTGCTCAGCAGCCAACACTACAACACTGAGGATAATGGACAGCTCACATTCACGGAGTACGGAGGGTTGGACAACACAGACAAGAGGCTGGCCTTGGCGAGTTGTACCAAATCATTTAGTATAAAATATGATGTGGTTACTCAGAGGCTGTTCTTTCATCATGAAAGCAGCAGCATGCTTGGGTTTAAAAGATTATTAGTCAATGTTTAGGTGTGTGTGTGTGGGCAAGGAAAAAAAAGGCACCAACAATTACTGCAGATGCACGCTTCATAGCCTTGGTTCAAACGCAGCAGTGCTTAGCAAGGTGAAAACAGAATTAAATGAGTCACTGGGTAATGAAAGTGATGAATGTGAAGCACAATGAGCAGAGTCATGAAGTGGTCAAATGGCAGAAAGCTAAGAATTGACGGTGATCCTCAGCTAGGTTTGTCAAAGTAAAACACAAAACAGCTAGACCTTTCTGTTTCAACGCTTTTTTCAGTACTTGTCTTCACTGTGTGAAAAGCAGAATTAATCAAATAGCAATGTGAGGCACCTGGGATGTTTAATGGATGGTGTTACAGCTCAAGATTGTCATGAGAATATGACTAAAAATCACCATGGTGATTATGTACCAAAAACAAAAAGGTGAAACAAAAGAGCAAAGGACTTTAAGAAATCTTGAAGTTAGCAGACAAGTGAATAAAAAAAAAAATTCTGATTTTACTAATTTACTTCTGAGCTGAGATCTCACATCAGAATTCTCTATGTGGAGATCAGGCAGTTGGCAGCCCAGATTTAACTGGTTAATGAAGTAATTCAACATTTTGGGAAATATGCTAAGTTGCCATCTTGTCAAGAGATGGATGAGAACACTCACATGTCTGTAAAATTAACGTGTAGCTGCTGCTCTGTCCAAAGTAGGGACGGGTGTCAATAGGGCCTTATTGATAGCAATATCAATACTGGTGCTGCTTATAAATGATGATACTTATTGATACTCTTTGTGATAACCATATTGGCTACTCAGCAAACCTAAACAAACTGGACTTCACTGTAAAGATGGGCTCTGAATCTTTCACAATAAACTTGGCGGCAGCCCTGTGACATTCTGCTGTTTTTCCCTGTGTGGTTTTTCCTTGTCTAGTGGTGGAGAATGGGTTGGACTTGGTTGTTTGACTTCTGCTAGCCACTGACGAAGATGTGGCTGCTGCTTAACGAATAATGACTATGGGATTATATAGAAACATAAATTAGAAGTGCCTAAAGTGGATGTCAACTGCGTCCTGAGTGAATAACCACAGCCTTTTCACTTTTTCTTTTAAATGATAATAAGTGTTACCTTGACGTGACGATGTCGAGACATTTCTTAGTTTGTCAAATCCCCTCAGCCCTGGATGGGGGGCTGCACTGAGGACGCAACATTAGCTGCAGCTGCCACTTTACTAAAGCAGTCAAACACCCTGCACTGCTTCAGATTTGATTTGTACAAACCAAATGTTGTATTCGTGAGTGTTTCGTGAAGCTGCCAGTGACCTCCCTTTACAAACAACTGCTTGCATTTTCATTAGATTTAGCAAAGTGGCCCCACACTATTGAACACATTGCCCTGTCAGCCTTGACTAGAGACATGCAGTTACACAACGTCAAATGAAAACACCTGATGCCAGCAGCTTTATCATCATTTGGGGATAGTAAGGAATTTGTAAATGCTGGCTATGTTATAATGAGTTAACGTTACATAAAAAACATTTTGTCTAGGAGCTTTTCAATATTTTGGGACTGGCCAGTCAGAAATCCGTACAAATAAAGTGACGGTTCTCAATACAGACCCTTAGTCCATAGGTAACAAAATCCACCTTCCCAAGTAGCTCTGAAGCTCACTTATTAACATTGTTATATTTCAATACAAAACTGGAAAATAAAACATCGGTTTCACTATTTGTTGGCTGGGACCAGTCACTTCCTTGAGTCTCCGCCAGTTGCCTAGCGACTGCTCCCAGACCAGAAATAGTTTGGCACATAACCCCCATAACAATGGCGAATTATGATTTTTACACTTTCTGCAGGTGAGGGGGTAGGTATGATTTTTTTTTTACCTTTGACAAAGCCAGGTTATCCACAGTATTTCCCCCGTTTCTAGCCTTTGTGCTAAACCAAGCTATCGGTGGTGCCATTGTTCTCATCTAGCCCTTGGCAAAAAAGTGAATAAGCGCATGTCTTCAAATGTCTAACTTTTTCACAAACTAGTTCAGGGCACCATCGGCATAACAAAATGCTGCCTGCTTGACTACAGCGGCGGCAGATGAAAACCTGACATGTTTTTATTAACGTCAACCACAGCAAATTTCTCAACCGTTAAACTAAACTGTTTCACAAACAGAACAACAACTGGTCAGGCCAAACTCTGCAGCTTGTAACACAACATAAGAGGCATTCAAGCCGTCTGACCCTTCACCAACACTTGCAATCGCCATGTTTCCTTCCTCAACATGTTCTTGTGAAATAAATTCACCCACTAGAAACAAACAGCCTTTGTTCAGGAACATTTCCATGCATATGCTTGACCTGTGGTCTGAACAGTTTCACATGCATCTCACACACAGCTCTGATGAAGTGATGCTTTGCTGTAATCACATCTGCGTGAGGCTCAAGTGTTTGAGTTGGCCGAGGAAGGGCCGAGAGACAGGATGAACTTGAAGAAAATGAAACAGTGAGACAGAAAACAAGAAAGCATGCAAATAGAAACTCAATCCGTGTACTTGATACAGACGTGAGTGAGACAGAAACAGAGAGTGAACCTTGTGACCACAGAGAGAGAGAGACATAATCAGAAAGCTTCTGAATTCTAAGTATGGTGTACACAAGAAGCAAGTTGAGTCTCTACCTGATACAATGTGTTGCTGGTAGTTATAAGAGCTGGGAATTGCACCGATTGGAAGAGAGGCTTTGGGATTCCCCGGCTGCGCTTCTTCATCATCCTCGCCGAAGTGGTGGACTTTCTCATACTTCTCCAAGTATCTGTGGAGGGAGAAAAAAAGAAAAGAAACAGGCAATCAGCCAAGACTCGCTTGGTGTGAATTTTGCTGTGAATTTGTGCTCTACTTTCTATCCAAGACATGAGTGACTTAAGATTTGTTTTTTCATTATGCAGACACATTTCCCTGCGAGTGCAGAAGCCTTGAAGTTGATGCAGCGTTCTGTCACTGTGATGTGTGAGTACAAATTGCTTAACTAGCTGCTGGCTAGTCTCAGAAGCTCTTCCTGCTTAGATTTACAAAATACACTTGCAACTAAACACCAAGAACCAGGACTAACAAATGTCCCTCAATAGAGAGGAACTATTAACTCTGTGATAGACTCAACTGTCTATTTCTCCAAGCAGCATGATAACATGAAACATAAAAATGTCAAAGTGCTGCAAGTTGGTTATTATTATTTTTTACAGAGTATACCTTGAAAACAGTACATCGTTGCAATCCTAACTGAATACAGGTTTGACTGGATGATTTTTCTTTCCTTGTTTGCTTTTCCTGTCCCATCTCCTTGGCTCTAAATCAAGGTGCTGCTGTGATGTTGTTAAGCAGAACCTTGAAATAAAGATTCTCTAAATTCATTTGCATTTATACTGAAAAATTGTGTTGTGCTTGCAAATCTTTATAGGAAACAATTACCTCAATTATACAGAGTGAAAAAAATCATTTATAAAGAATTTTAAAAATGTTTACAGTAGAAATGAATAGCCACAATAGAATAATAATAAAAGCTACAGTATGAAAATATTTTTGATTTCACAAAGCTGGACAAACGCTAGAGAGCATCTAGTTTCACGCATGCCTGAAGGGAAAACAATCTGTTGTGTACAGAATACTCAAACAAGTATCACTGCTTTCAGATATTTCATAAAGAATTCAATGAATCACCCTCTCTGTATCAAGTGCTATCATAAAGGCTCGGCACCTGTACATATTGGTAATTGATCGAGTAACCCAATTCAACAGGACACTCAGTATGACCTACTGAGTCAAAAAGGCTGCCTTTAATTGTTATGATTCAATGAAGTAACAAATATGGATTTTTGGAACAACCGGCCACAGTTTCTGAAGCCACCTAACTACAATTACTGAGTGTGAACGAAGCAGGAGCAGTGTTAGCAACCACAGCTGAGAGACAAAGAGCATCACCTCCAGACACCCAAACATCAACAGAGAACTGGAGGGAAAAACTTCACAGTCCCTCCCCCACGTCTGACTGGTCTGAGAAGCACAGAAACACCATAGTAGCAAGCACTAGACATACAAATCAACAGTGTATCATGCAAAGGACACCTTTAAGTGCAACATTAAAAAAAGGGGAAAAAAAAACATTAGAATTTATCAACCATCCCAAGAAATAAAGGGAAAATTTCTTTTCTTTAGGTGTTCCATACTGTATCTCTATATCACAGTACAAGTAAAGATAGTCTTTAATGCAACATATTTCAGAGCATGTCAGATTGAAAAAGTCTTTTTGATTGACAGATCAGGGAAGTGCAAGAGGTTAGTAGTTCAAACTACTTTTAATACAAATAACACCACCACTTCTTATAGAAACAAATGAACCAGTTGCAGCAGAAACAGCTGTGAGCTAACATAAAGCAAACAATCTTCGTCTGTAATCATTCTCCATTCTCGAGCAGTTCGCTCTTTGGAAAAAAAAAAATTCTCCATGAGCATGCACATACCGATCCAGGCCTTCTTAGGTTCGATAAACACCTCATAATAATGCGGAGAAATCTGCCAGACAAACAAAAACAAACACACACGCAGCAAAATACCTCAGCAGTGATAGTGTGGTGAACCCTGCCTGTGTAGCTGTGAGTCACCGAGCGAGCGCCTGTTTCTGAATGAGGCCCCGCTCGTTCATCGTGGCCAAGGTAATCCCCCGTCCGCTGGCTGCCGGGTGACACGCTGGACTATAAATACACTCAGCCTTCATTTGTAGAGGGGGAGAGAGAGAGGGAGAGGGAGAGAGAGAGAGAGAGAGAGAGAGAGAGAGAGAGTGGGGAGTGCCAGAGCGGCCGAGATAGGCCCCAGTCCCGACTGCAGCGTCATCAACCGCTGTCTGGGCATAAGCAGGAAAGAGGCTGTGGGTATAGACGGGTGGGGGCATGGGATTGACTGCAGCTGCTCATGTCTGCACTTCCCCTTTTTCATACATGCATGATGAGGAACACCAATCCCCTCCCACTTGAGCAGCAAGCAACTGCCACCCAACTGAAGCCACAACCGTTTAGGGAAATGTGTGTATTATCACTGCAAACACAGAGCTGTGCTTTCCCTCCAAAATAATACACCGAGTGCAAAGGGTGGGAAACCAACCAGGCTTGAGACATGATGAGCTGTAGCCACAGCCACTGTCATTAGCATTGTGTTATTTATGGTCATCTGGGTCACACCAGTGCAGATACTCCTGGCTTCAATTACTCTCAGCTGCCTGGCTGCCCAAATGCCCTCAGTGTGTCTGTGTGTGTGGGAGTCGGTTGCCCCCTGCTGGACGTGGACGCAGACATGCAAAACACATCCACTGCCAATTTCTGGACTGAAATGTTTGCTGGGATTTAATGGAGCCGGCTGTCCAACACAGGCTGAGGGTGGTTTGCTTTGTCAATAATCACGGGACCATTTACTCACGGCAGAGCCAAATGAGAAAATACTGTAAAAAGCTGGATCATTTACAGAACGGACCATTTGTCGCCTCAAAAGCAAACTTTAAGTCACAATAGAGCTAGGATCAAGTGAGGTGGATGACAGCACCCATATGAAAGACATGGACACAGAATAAACTCAATTCCTTGACTTCATACTGTTCCCCCTGTGCTCTAATGGATTTCCTGTGACTCATATGACAGACTCACAAGTCTGTTTCACCTATGTGCTCAATGGATGCACATGGATAGGCCAACACAAAAAATAAGCTAAACATATACAACTCCAGCCTTTCATAAGTGCAAAGCACTTCCATTTCAGTTATCAGCTGGCCAATCTCGATGGCACGGCAGTTCAGCGGTTAGCAGCATTTCCTGGGTTCAAACTAGGCTTTCTGCCAGAGAAAAATGTCACACACTGCCAAAACAGGTGATACTCGTCAAGGAAAAGATGCTTCCCTTTGACTTAAGAGACCTTTGCATGATAGCTTTTCAGATTGGTGGCACACCGACTACTTGGAAATAAACTTGATGATCACGCAAGTATTTTCTACCTTGGACTTATTCTGGAACAAGCTCCAGCTGAGGCCATAACATCCTACAGTGAGCATGTAACCTATGAGAACCATTTAGCCATGTATGCATGTTGTAGGGTTGCGTGTCTATAAAAGATTTTTTACGCTTGTAGAGCGGATCTCTGAGGCACATGTGCAATGCTCTCTCTGCACTGATTACAGTGGAAGCGTAGTGTTGCAGCAGTTGTGCTGTAGGTTAGGGCTAGGTGATATATCCCATTTAATTCAATGTTCTTTTTGTGCATGATGTGTGAAATGTCTGTTCCGGGACAATTAAGCTTTTACAACATGCAAAGAATTTATTTTATTCAGTAAGTAATGCAGATGATAGCTGCCTACATTAGCGGTCTTTAGTCACGATAGTCCCGTAAACTTTAACCACAGTTATCAACCAACTCATGACTCCATGTTTTGCCAGACTCCAGGTAACTGGCTAGCTAGCTCTAGCTATCTCGTAGTGGTGGTGACTGATAAAGATTTGTTTGCTGAAGTAGTGCTATCTCTTGTTAAGGAAGGTGAAGCTATGGACGTGTTAGGACAGTGTTCAGATTCTATTTGATCATGCTGACCCCGCCGTGTAGCCAAGTTGCTAACTAGTCGCTAGCTAGACTAGGCAGTCGTCTTGATATTTATATTGAAACAAATCATTAATACCAGGCTCTACTATGTTGAAGCATCTGTAGTGATAGTCCACAGCTTTATGTGATAGCCTGTATTTTTTTTAAATATGCATAATAATTACTAGGGATGCATGATGCCAGACTTTTGCCGATATGCTGATATTTTCCTACTGATTTTGGCTAAATGCTGATGCAGATACCGATATATGCCTGTTTCCCCACCTAACTGCAGAGAACATCAATTCTCTCCCATTTTGAAATTAACATATTATTACACTGATCGTGCTGGCCAACTGGCAGATGCAGAGATGCTTTTAAAATGTAGACATTCAGAGGGGAAAACAACTACTAAGTCTACAGTTCCCTGTCGTGTGGGCATAATTAAAGTGCTGTTTCAACTCCCCGTCATGTTTTGGGCCAAAGCAGCTATTTCATTATAAAACCTTTAAATCGGCCAAGACTGATAACATGCCGATCAAAATAATTAATCGTCCCTTAGCTTAAAAAAAAATTTAGATTTAAATTTTTGGGCCCTGGTTACACAGCCCTACAATGTTTTTCATTTTTTCCAAAATACTACTGAATGACATAAGGGACAGTGTAGAGAAACAGACAGCTGTGTAGGTTTATCAATTTGTAAGTGATGAAACAAAAGACCTGACAGAATTTTCTGCATAGAGTATATACAACCTCCTCATATACACATGGGTATCTTCTTACTCTAAATGTTAGAGATGTACTTCTGGACTTCTCTTGACTCAGAAGCTGGTTCCCATAACTTGCAAAGAACTAAATACAGAAAATAAACTCCAGTTATGTATAAAAAGCACTGAGCAAGTGAAGCAACTTCCCTTCTACTGAAGAGCCTTCATAACAACCAGAGCAAACCTTTAGTAACCATATCATCTATCTGATGAATAACATCAGATTCTAGGTTCACTGTCAAGTACAAGGCAGATCTGTCCATCTGCTAGTTAGCAGGGAGACTGAGCGAAGAAGATTAGGCTATCAGCGGTGGCCAACACTGCCGGAGGGCAGGTCAAATTACAGACAGGCCAAAAACACAAAGTCTCATGAGCCTATGATGTTATCTGTGATAGCAAGTGCACTGTACTGCTCTTACTTTGTCAAAAGTCCTATTATGTTGTAAAAAAAAAGGCCGAAACCGACAAACACTAGCCCTCACAGCCTCATCTTTATCCATAACCGGTCTTCATCTGAGCATCTCTAAAGTCTGAGCAGCAGCTCGGATGAGGCGGGGGAATACAAACACAGCTAATGCAAGCCAGATCAAAGGCCACTTCATCCAGATGTTTCAGATGAGCGCGAGAGTCCATCGACATACACAGGAAGCAGAGCAGGACCAACAAGCATGATGGTACCCAGAATTATCTCATAACCAGGTGTGAAAACTAACACCGCCAAGCAGAAAAAGGTAGTGAAATGTGTGTGGTGTAGACTGGGTGATAGTTCAGTGTTTTGTTTTCCATTTTTCCTTTCCAAAATATCGCCGGTTATCTTTTACTTAATCAAATGACTAAATCAGGTGATAATTTCCTTAAATGTTATCTGAAAATCAAAACTTTTGACATTGCATGCACCATTAGTCATGCAGTTTGACACCATTAACTTCAACTACTAAAGTACTACTTAAGCACATAAATGGATAAGTAGATATATTACTAGATAGAGTGATGTCCAAATGATTTCAATTCCTGTAACATGTTTCTGTTTCACATTCTAACTTTGTCTACATTTCTATACATCTAATTAAATGGAATAAAGGCCTTTCTATCAAACAGGCTCCTCTCCGCACCAGTGGTGGCATTTGAACTTTGGTATCCACATGTTATTGTTGGATCTGCAGACAGGGTCAGAGGTGACCTTCAAGCTTGATATAATTATATTTATTTACCATTTTTCAGTTAAAATAAGCTCATTCAATGAGTTTCAAACACTATAATTTATAATCCACTTGCAGCAGCCTGGAAAATGGAGGGAAAAGTATGTCATGCTCAGATTCACATGACAACTAATTGCTGTAGTCGTGAGAATTTTGGGACCTAAAAGTGGGGTCACAAGCTAGTAACGGTTAGGAAACACATGTGCGAGGGATCTGGTGTTAGCAGAGGATTCATATTGAAATGTGAGGCATTCAAATATCAACTGAAATTAGTAAACCTGTGAATGTGATTGCACCTGCTTCTCTACAATGCAAACAGTTAAGGTGGCTGCCGAAAGTGTGGTATAGTAATTTTGCTGTACAGGAAGCAGCATTTTCAACTCTGAAAAAGACAGATAACCTAGCTGTGGTTGATTCAGCAGAAAGAGGTATAGTCAAGAGCAGGTTTATTTTCCTATATTCACTATGGACTGTAAAAACTGTCCTTGGCAGCAGAACTAAAAGCCTAACTTGCTCATAATGTAGCGCGGGTCAAAGGGTGAAATCTGATCTGTACTTTACTATTGCAACTGAGCCCTGATTAATAAAAAAACGGTCCACTACATGTGCTCATCACATAAAGGTTTAATTTAAAAATCCAAAGTACCATCTGGATGAGTATCATTCCTCACAACAAATGCCATGTGACAGGACATCACAGAGCAACACGGTCCCCATTTCTATTGTTGAACAAGGCAAAAATACTATCAGTTACTACTTTTAAATATTTCCAACCATGTGTACAAACCTTATCAAAATTCAATAGATATAACAGATTAGAGCCAACACAGAGAGTCAAGTGAGCGGATCCTCGATGTCAGTGCCTCCTGGGCCTGATTTCCTCCCAACTGGGATGCACTGGAGAGGGCAAACAAAGGTTGAACCAGGGTTTCTGTCACCTGACTTGGCTACTGTGCTCAGTGTGCTGCAGTTTAGAAAAGAAGTCAAAGACTGTAGCTACACGAGAGGCTTTGTTTCAGAAGTGTCTCATTCACTCTCAAATTATGGTGCGGCCTGGACGAACTACAGGGTTTTAATGCCGGGTGAACACAAGAGAACTCTTTAAATCTTAAACTAATTTTAAAAACATGGGAGAATATAGGTATAAGAACAAGTTTAACCAAGTTTTAACATTAAGCGTAAGAATGTGCACACTGGACGATTCGGGACCACATACATGGCGATTTCAGGTTGGTGATTCAAGGAGTCTGACAGATCAAACGTGACTTCGCAAAAAAATCAAAACATTGTGGCGTACTGTCGTCGTCAGCTGGTTGCACTCTGTGTGCAAAGTCTCAAGCAAGCTACTGCTACTAGCTGACTTTCTTGTTCTTTGTTCATCGAGTAGTAGATGGGTTGTACATCCTGCACCAGACATTAAACAAGCACTAATACTGTTGCCCTAATTCCACAAGATTGTCCCCTTTTCTACTGTCCACCTGGCTCAGGAGATACAAGAACTTCTCATGCTCTCAGCAGCCATGTTTCTGTTCTACACAAATGTGCAACATCTGTTTGCTGATGCTTCCCAGTCAGCTCTGTCTTTTTAGCTATTCCAAGTTTCTGCTCAATATTCCATGTTTGTTTCACACTACAGGATTTCAAGATGTGAAGTAATCGAACATATTTGATATATCGGATTTGAAATTGGGGAGACTCCAATTCAGTTGCTGACATTAAGATTATGTCTCTAAACCCCTCACACTCCAGGATAATTTGTCCAGATAATCTGTTAGGACCAGCCTCTTTTTTTCGAAACACCCCCGCAATTGTCGGGAGGGGTGAATCAGACAAAATCTGCCCAATTATCTTCTAGTGTGGGGACGGCATTACCGAAAAGTCAGGACTGTTTCTCCACAATGGCTGAGAGCTTAGTGCAAACCTCTCCAAAATCTTATGAAACTACTAATGGAAGAGGAAAACCTTGGAGATGTCGAATAGTATTGACTGTGAATCACCCAAATCTGTCTAGCCACAGGGAAACTGGAAGCAGTCGTTAGTAACTAACCTAATCCATTGGAACAGAGGGCACAGCTGTAGAACATAAATGTAAATGTGCCAAATTCTGGAAATGTAAAAGGTAAAATAAAAAAAGATTGTAGCTATAATGTAACACTGTTCAGTCATTTTTAAAATTTACTAAAATCTTTTCTTAGCATTTCATTTTCATTTCTTAGCTTTCAAGCATTTCTGAGTCCTGAGGCAGCTCTGGTCATCATGTTTTTGCCACCTTCATTATTTTTATTGAGCACCTTCCTTTATATCTGTAGCTCTGCTTGACAACATCTTCCTGTATGCCTCAGTGATCAATAATTCTCTCACTCTCACACCTGAGCGCCTCTCATTTATTTTTATATATTTTGTCCTGATCTTGCTAACGAAGCGAGCCAAAAACAGCTGCATTTCATCTCTGCCCTTAGTGTGTCAGTGTGATTTGATGCCATCTCTTTGATCCAGAGTGTGAATCCTCCCTCCCCCCTGAAGTCGGAATGAAATCAGCGCCATTGGTAGGACTGATGTCAAAGCGGCGCTTCAACAAGTTGAAAACGAGCTGGAAAAATGTTTCTGGCAAGCGTCGCTCACTTATTACCGAGTGACATTCAGATATCAAATAGACAGCAGCGGGAGCTGGCACTGAACTTCAGTGCTGCTTATTACGCTGCTCTGAGTGGGAAGTGCTGACCGGAGAGAGCCACATCATGATCGTCCTATTCATTCAGACAGGGGAAACTCGGTCGACAAGACAGACTATCCTGTATCGGAAAAGTCACAAGTTTGACTCCTGGCAGCAGTGGAGTATCCTTTGGTCCTTTAAACTCATTTGAATTCACTCTGGTAAAAAAACAAAGCATGAGGAATCTGCACCAAATACAAACTACCGAGCAAATTTTCGATCTAAAACTACTACTAGCTTTCAAGATATCTAATCATCACCTTACAAACACACATCTAGCAGTTATTTCAGTTGCAGTTTGAAAAATGCCCACACAGCTTAAAAGTACCCAGGCAGCCAGTGGCTACAGATGGTCATTCATCTGCATAATCATGATTAACACCTGATATTAGCAAACATTCACCCAGCTTAAGTGTCCTTGAGCGAGACTCTGAACCTAAAGCAGCTCCAGAGAGCACATATCCCCTGTGTGACTGGCTATGACCCCTGACCTCCCTGGATGAGGTCGAAATGAAAATCTCTCCCAAACAATCATTTCATTATAAGTCCACTCTTGCATAAAAAAACTGGAGGGAAAGATACATTTAATTTATCTATGGTCAGCAAAAAAGCAGCATGAGGGAGGAGAGGATAGTCCCTCTATTATCAGCCGTGGTTGAGGCAAGACAAGTCTAGCTGCCTACTGCCTCCGACATAAACCACAGTAAACTGCCTTAGGTAAACTTCACAAAGTAGCTCCAACGGCTGTCGCGACACGAGTGTGATAGTCAGCATGCCGGCCGATTCAGCCATCAGGCTCCCTTTGCTCATCCACCTTCCAGAAATAATTCTTACAGGTAATTATCACAGTAGCAGATGTGAAAATTAATTCTTGCTTCAGAACAGTCATGATGTTATTGGCTCCATATGATTCTCTGCTTCGTCTTGTCATCTGCACAACAAGGTATCAGCCAACTGGTATTTATAAACCACTCTTTGACATTAGATAATAGACACATTAGCTGGTCTAACTGTGTCCTCCGAAAAGTATTATAGAGACTCAACAAATCAGATCATCAGTTGGCTCTCAGTGACAGGTACTTCAGGCACACTCAAATCTAAGCCTGAGAGATGAACACAAAGGCAGATTTCTGAATGTTAGGGTTTTACCAAGCCTTTGAGCAGAAGTTCCCACATAAATCAGATCACAGAAACTCAACACCTTTGCGCTATAGCTACCTCCACTCACAGAACAGACCGAAACAACTGTCTTTCCAGGCATCTGAGCTTCCAAGCAAACCATCACACTAAATTACATGATCTACTGCTTTAGAATAAATGCTTCATAAAGCGTTGTATCATTTACACTAAATATAAAGCAGCTTAATAGTGGTTTGTGGCTATTATGGTGTTCAGAAAGACATCAACTAACTGTAAACCTACATGTGCCTGAGGTGCATCTCTCCTGCAGAGGCACAGTAGTTATCTGTAAACTTTTTAGGAGCTACAAGTCTCATCAGCAGTGCTCAAATTGACCGCTACACTTTCAACAGCTTGCACCAAAAGCCAACTTAGCACAAATGCCCCGATAATTAACCGCTGCTTATGATATCAACCAAGCGACCTGCCGTTTGCCCGTAAAATATCCACGTGAAGAAACAATTATTTCTCTGCCATGGAGGTGTAATCCCCTGCAGGCAGGTGCTAGTGATGGGAACAATCGTTACAAGGGGTAGGGGGGGAGAAGAAAAGGCGCACAGAGAAAGCAGTAACACCAAAACCACAAATGCCAGCTGTTGGGGAGAGCTGCGTTTACACCAGACTCCCATCACTGGCAGCTGACTGTGCTGAGGCTGAATGCTACACATGTTAGAGCGCCCAGAGCTGCTCATCATCAAACAGCAACCGCCCTGTGGCTACACCATTTTCAGAAAGGAATAACAATCATTAGTGTATGGTTTAGGGGCCATTACAGACAGAATACTCCTTAAGTGTGTTCTCCAAAAACCATGTCCAAGAGTCAAGAAATATTCAGTCATATTTTCCCTTTGTTAGAAAAGTCAGATCAGAGCTCTTTTGTGTGGAAAAGGCCAGTACCTACATATCTACCACGCCATGGCTTGTGTACACAAGACAGACCTTGCTTTGCCTGTCATAATATTATACTAGTGCAGCTTCCTAGCAGAGGGGAGCGGAGAGCCTAGATCCTGCTGACTGCATCTTACCATTTGTAAACACTTCCCACATGCTACCTGAGAGGAAGAGAGCTGCATGGCCGGGCTACTTACCGAAGGTAGTACTGTTTTAAAGCAAATGCAGCGTTGGAACAACTCCTTGGAAAGTTAAACTCTTCTCCAAGTTCAATCCATTGGTTTTTGTCAGAGACCTGAAAGAGGGGAGGGGGGAAACGAGTTGGTTAGGAGATAAGACACAGAGAACAACAAAAAGAGCGGTTACACTGCAGCCATCTGGTCTGCTACAGGTTCCCCCAATGAGGCAATATCACTATCACTAATCAATAACTTTCTCAAACTGCTGAAAATATCTTAAAATACTGAAAACTATTCAATCATAAAGGGAGGGGAGTTTGTAAAAATGCGTTTAATTAGCTGCTAATGTTTGCTAACCGCACATATTTACATTTGACACATCAGTAAGTACAACTGCCTGACTCCCTTTAGGATACTATCGTTACTGTTGAGGCTAGTTAGCACTATAGCTAACAAGCTAACTTGACTTTTGCATTTTGGCGATAAAGGCTAACGAGGCTAAACTCCTGCGAACTGTCTCCATCAGAGAACAAATGCTTTGGCTTGCGGCGACCCGTTTGGTTTTGGAGTAGGTTTCGCCACCGTTTACTGTATTGAGTATGGGCCTGTGAGGCCTACATTTTGTGATCAGCCATGAAGCCGAAGAAAGATGGCTATGGCGAGAAAGAAAAATCAAGCTTCCCCCTGCGTGAAAACTACCGGTAAAAGCCCGGGCGAAGCGCTATGCGCTACGCGGTGTTTCCCGAGGCCGGGCTCCGTGCCGATAATCGATGTTAAACGTGCCCGCTAATTTTGAGTCGCTCCGACTGCACTCTGACTCCGAGCGGTTGGACTCTCAATTCAAACCACACAACAACACAAGCCACCACATTGCATAGAGATACATGGCAAACTAGCACAAGGCCAACACCGACCCACTAACGTTTTTCTGCTGGGTTACACTTGTCCCGGTTTACACACACGGAGTTGTAGAGTGGTCCACCGAGGAGTCCACAGACGGCGGCGTGTGGAGAAAAATCCACTTTTAGTTCCCACTCACCTTAGCAAATCCACCTAAAGAGACGACTCTGATATAGAGAGCATTCAGATCCAGCTCTTTCCCACCCACGAAAGGAATCTTCTTGAACGGCGATCTGAGGGGATAAAACAAGAAATAAAGGCACATATGTTTAAATAACTGTTTTGGTTTACTCGCAGTCGCATGCAATGTGGATTTAAAGTTACATTTCTTGGGAATAAAGACGCCCCAATCTTACCCTCTGCTTTGGTGAAATTGCCGCAGCTCGTCCAGGAAAGCCTGTCCTTTCCTTCGCTGATCTAGTAGATTTTTCCCCGTCGAATTTGCCATTGTTTTTGCATGCAAAAACGGTTAAACCCCACTTCAGTCGCTTCTTAAGACACCAAGGATCCCATACTCCGCCGGCGCTCAGTCATTCGCGAAGCTGAGTGTTTAAAAAGTTAAAGAAATAGCTGATAGCAAGAAGAGCGGCAGCTCGCTAATAAAGACTGATGCACACAGAAAGCAAGCCCGATTCAACCCCGGACTAAGTTCCAGCGAACAGTCACAAATACGACCGATTTACCGGCAGATTAGAAACGCCATGGCAGAATGTGTAGAATAAATGCTTTTGGTCGCGGTTGTATTCGTTTGGAGTGGTTTGACAGTGTGGTACGGACGCAGCTCCGAGGCTATCGCACACACTGTAGAGCGGCAGAGGGATCCAGTTCTCAGACAAAAAGATGTGAAGGCCGCGGAGCCCGGCCTGCCATGCGTGCAGCGCCCTCTGCGGCCACAGGCGGCACTGCACCGTCCAGAGCAGAGCGGGTGCTGGAACAATAGAGACTGTTTTCTTTTTTAGGGACCGTCTGACAACTCGTCTCTGTTTGGAAAACGGGTCAGGAGGTACTTGGAAATGTCCCGTGGGGGGAGGGGATAACACTAATTAACATAGCTCCCTTGTTATCCCAACAAGGCGTGTGATGGAGGGCAACCCCGCATTTTAGTGGTAAAATACTACTTTTCCTGACCGACGTGAAGCCTTTGTTTATTTACAACTGGCTTCAAAATGAGCGACAATGAAATATAACCTCACTGATATTAGATATTACTAATTATTAGTAAGTCAGCCAACAATTTCATAATACCACAGCAGTATCTTAAAATACCATACAGCCACGAAAAATCAATGATGCAGGAAATTATGTCGTCTTTTGACATATATGAAAACTACCCTACAACAAAATAAGGTATAAGGACACTGTATTTCCATAAGAACTATTTCTTTCCAATATTTAAGACAAAAAAACAACAGGTTAGTGTTTCTATGTATACAGGAGTAAGTAGCCATGTGCTTTTTCATGATTAATGTCTAAAAGCTTACCAAACTATTGACCACTTGACTGAATACATCTGAACATTTCAGCACATACATTTTCTGATAATTCTTTGCTCGTATTTGGCCCAAAATGTGTTTATTTTCACATCACTTAAATCATTTTTGACAGATGTGTCTCATCGCAACAGGAGTGGGACTTCTTAATTGACAACATGACACAAATTGATTGATTTTATATGTTCAGCAGTATACCGGTCTGATTTGGCGTAGCTTTACATATAAAGTTACTAATGCTGCAATTTGGTTGATTTGAGGGGAATTTGAGACGGTAAATACGCGTTATTATGATGTCAGCTCAAAATGTGTAATTTCATTAAACATCGTAATGAGTGTCTTTTAAATCTATTAATTGTGATCGTTGTTTACATGTTCTGGTTCTTCACATATGGTCCCTACATTATTTATTTTTCCTGGTGCAATCTGTTGCTGGGAGCTTGTGAACCGTGCGGTAAGCTGCCCCTATCCCTTGCTGACCACTTCAAAACGACTTTTATCTCACGGGATGGCTGAAAATTACTCCTGATCCCTTCTCCCTGTAACTGCCAAGCGGATATCTTCTTGATGGGGTTACATTCAACCATTACACGTACCCCTTTGCTCAATGAAAAACCTGTCACAAAATGGCGGAGACGTACGTTAGCAGACCCCATTTTGAGGAATTGACACTAGACAGCGGAAAAGTGCGTGTCCTTGCGTGTGGTTTTCAAAACAGTGCTCTTCTTTGAAAACAAACTGCGGCACACCCGAGTTCACCTCACGCCTGTTTGGACTCCACACTCGTCAACCGAATTCTGGGCTAACGAGTCGGTCGTGCGCTAGCTTGTTAGCATAGCAGGCGTGAGCTAACTTAGCAACGTTGCCACGAACCTACACTGAGCAGTTTGTGTTAATCCAATTACCCGCTGACATCTTATGCTAACGACGAATTTATCTATTGTTCTTGTCGTTACTTTTCATTATCAACCTCGGAGTACTGAAGAAGTCCATATTGTTGGTGGACTCGTTTGTGCGATACCGTACCGACATCTCACATTAGCGTGTCAGATTCCAGCCCCTTATTAACACTGCTAATATAGCTAACTAGTTACCTCTCGATGCTAGCAGCTCACTAAGAAGCTCCCAGGGCAAACACGATGCTGCATCTAACATTTAGCTGTATGTAACATGAAACGCTGAGCAGTTTTCAGCACAAGAGACCTGTTACAATTTAAAATGCTGCGATAACCGTTGAAGGCACCGTGGCGTTGTAGTTGGCTAACGGGCTAGTTAGCCGCCGCATATGCGTCGCCTAGCTTCGCCTTGCATTTGTAGTTATTTGGTAGGTTTTCAGTTTGTAAGCAGTCCACGTCGCTAACAATTATGCGACTTTTTGCTTGTCAGTAAAACAAATTAATTAATTTGCATTATTGTTTTCTATTTGTCGATTAATTAGACGTAGCTACTATATACACAGTGTAGCCTGTATATCGGATAATGACGCGCTAAAGGTGTTACCCGTCTTTGTATTTGCCGACTAGAGTTCACAGATTAATATGCCATTTAATACACTCCTCAAAAAAAATTAAGTGAACACTTAATTGTCACAGTATAACACCAACTCAGTTAAACCTCAGGGATATTAAGCTGTCCATTTAGGAAGCACAAGTGATTGTGATTCAATTTCACCTGCTTTGGTGCAAATGAAAGTGACAACAGGTGCAGTGGAGAGGCAAGAGCAAGACAACCGCCCTGAAGGGAATGGTTTTGCATGTGGTGGCCACAGACAGTTGCTCTCTTCTTATCCTCCCTGACTGATTCCTCCTAGTGTCCTTGTCACTACTGGTAGCATGAGGCAGTACCTGCAGCCCAATCAGGCTGCACAGGTAGTCCAGCTCCTCCAGGATGGCACATCTGTACGTGCAGCTGCAAGAAGGTTTGCTGTGTCTCCTCGCACAGTCTCGAGAGCATGGAGGAGATACCAGGAGACCAGCCCCTCGCTCTAGTGGGACCTGTGCTCACAGGCCAGCAGCGTGCAGCTCGATTGGCATTTGCGAGAGAACGCCAGAATTGGCAGGTCCGCCACAAGCACGCCGTCCTCTTCACAGATGAGAGCAGGTTCACACTGAGCATATGTGACAGGTGTGAAAGAGTCTGGAGATGCCGTGGTGAACGGTATGCTGCCTGTAACATCATCAAGCATGACCAGTTTTCGCGGTGGGTCAGTGATTGTCTGGGGAAGCATATCCCTTGGAGGGTTGCACAGACCTCCATGTCATAGCTGACAGTACCCTGACTGATGTTAGGTACCAGGATGAAATCTTTAGAGCCATTACCAGACCTTCAGCTGGTGCAGTGGACCCTGGGTTCCCCCTAGTGCAGGACAATGCCTGGCCTCATGTGGCCAGAGTGTGTAGGCAGTTCCTGGATGACGAAGGCATCGGTGCCACTGACCGGCCCTCTCCTTCCCCTGACCTAAATCCAATTGAGCACCTATGAGACGGTATGTATCGGTGCATCTGACGTTGCCAAGTACCGCCACAGACTGTCCAGGAGCTCACTGATCCCCTGATCCAGGTCTGGGAGGAGATCCCCCAGGACACCATTCACTGACTCATCAGGAGCACGGCCAGACGTTTTTCGAGAGTGCATACAAGCACACAGGGCCACACACACTACTGAGTCACGTTATGAGTTGCTGTGATAAAAATTCACGCATGTTGGATCAGCCTGTGATTTCAATGTTTCACCTTGATTTTCAGTTTGATTTTGAATCCAGCCCTCAGTGACCGTTACGTCATTTTATTCTCTACATTTTATACAATGTACATTAGTATATCAGTGTATATAACTGTATACTGTCAAACAGAAAGCTTGAAATAATCTTTTCTGTTCTATGTACGTGTTTGTCCTATCATAATTTAGTGAAAGTCATATTATTCCAGCTAATTCACCACTGACAGATGTGCTATTACCTCCACACAATGACCAAAAGTAAGACTTGAATTGCAATCTTTGGATGAATGGAATAAATTAAAACCCTGCTGTATCATGAAGGCTTTACTAGAAATGGCGTACTTATTCTGGTAAATAAAGGCATTTCCTATAGCAAACATAAGGATGCAATTATATAGATTAAGTAATCATTTAAATGAACAACAGATTTGAAGTTAAAAACATCTGTAGTGATGCACATTGTAGATTAATTACATCACATTATTGACCTTTTGGCGTTTGAGACCTAAGGAACATAATAAATCCTGACATGAACTTATTACAGCTAGTAAATTAAAACTTTTTGGCATATTGTAAGAATTTAATGGTTGGATTGATGGTGTAATATTCATGTGATAAATATGGTGATGTTGCCTTCAGTAAGACACTGAGAATATAAGAAGGATACAGTACATCAGGCGTATATTATTGCTGTAGAGTCGTAGGGCAAAAATATGTAAATTATAGCAGTTAAATTTTTCCTATTTCCAATATGATATTTCAAGTTTTGACTTTGGCCTTAATTCAGAGAAGTCTGAACATTCATAAGGAGCCTAACTGTGGAAATGCCCAAATAGATCAAAAGAAGGCCCCACATTCAATAAGCAGAGTGTAGAGGGAATTGTAAATGAAAAGATGTATCAGCGGACTTCAAGCAGATTATTATAATGGGCGCCAAAGGCACTAAGAATCAGATATATTTTCAGAGGCATTCATTAATGCACTTATCCATAAAAGATCAACCATGGTAAATTAATTTGACACTCATCAAATTATACCATGAACATAACAGTACATATTAAGATTAAAATCTGTAAACAAAAAGCTAATTTAACTCCACTGCTATCCTTAACATCTTTGCAGCCACCCATTTAAACTTCATTTAAGAAGTGATGTATGGTGTTCAGTGAGTGTGAATGTGCACTTGAAAGCTGCACGGTCAGTTATGCCATCACACAGAGGTCCTCATCCGATGTGACAGCCAGGCCTCTCATGGCATATGGCGCAAATGGGGCCAGTAGGCTCAAGCTGCCTCCAAGCACCCAGACAAAAGATCCCAGTGGGACGCTAAACTGCTTCTAACGTCCTTACATCTCCCTGCGCCCCTGCAGCCTTCCTTGCCTGAGGTCCATGTCTCTGAAGTGATGTGGGACCATTTGGTGGAAAATGGCTCCATCTTCAGGCAGCCAGGCATCACGTCGCAGTGAGGGAAGGATTCGCCTCATTGCGTTTGGAACATATTGTACTTGGAGGGATCAGTTGAGAGATTTTAAACTGGATACAGTCACAGTTGGAGCAAGATGCATGCTGGGAGATTAGGGGAGGGCGCTGTGGGTGGCAATGTGTGATCCTAATACTGCCGGAAGAGATGCAGCACAGTGCACAGCACTGTAATTTACAAAGTTCTTTGTTTTATTTGAATGTTTTAAATATTTTTAAGTCAGACTAATATTTACTTGTGGCCAGGATTGTTGTGGTTTAAATATTTAATCCATTTTAACACATAACAAATCCATTTTGTTGCACATTACATCTATTTATTGAATGTTTCTTTTATAGGGACCAAGTATGGACGAATATCCAATGAGGTTGAGCTTTATAATGAAGGTAACACAACCTTAAAACTCTAAATTATCAAGATTATTAAAGGCAATAATGAACATTGATTCATATTTTCACTTGTGGCTACTATGCAGTTGGCTTTTTATGCTTATTAGGTACTTGAACTTAGCATTTCCAATACAATACATGCCTACTTTGACATAAAGTTGCAATACAGAACTATATAGAATTCAGCCTATTTGCGTCCTCACTGTGTTTGTGAAAATTAATAACATTAAAAGTAGCCTACTTTGATAATAAATAAAACATATAATGGCAGAATATAGCTTGAAAAACAGTAAAGTATATATAATAAAGACTAGTTTTAATTCAGTTTCAGTGTGAGGTAAATCTTGTCGTTCTTTCCTCAGTCACATATATCAGTCAACCCTCAGGCCTGAGCATTAAAATAATGATGTCAGCTCAGAGTCGTTTAATTTAATGGCAAAATAACAACTCGCTAGAACAAGTGCGATACCTTCTGTAGGCTACATATCTTTACAGCTGGAGAATGTAAGTACGGTTAGTGGCCTATAAACAATGATAATCTTAAATATTTTTTAGTCAAAGCCACAGGGAGCCACTGCAGAGGAGGAAAAGATGTTGCTGACCCCCGACCTAAACAGTGATGTATTAACTTAACAGGGCAGTTTTAAAACAATGAGGAACTTGTGAGATGTTATTGCTGTTAGTGTCACAAAGGTGGACCAGGACAATCCGTCAGTCTTCAGACAGTCTTCTTTCCTCATCACTGGTAGACTACTCTCATGGTCATAGCTGCATTTTAGCTGTATACATGTAAATATTTAAATGTATTTATTTGTTTATTTCACAAAGACAATACAGATGAACATTGTCACATAAGGAGACGCAATGGGATAGATGTCATGCATACATATACAGCGTGTATGTACGTATATGTAGAATTTCACAGTTGTGCCTTTATCGATCTCACTTCACTGTGCAGAATGATGTATGTGCAGAATTTGAGACTCATCTGCAGGAGGGAAACTTTCTCTGTTCAGTACGAGACATTTGTGACACCACCACAAGTTTGGAAGCCTATCATGGTCCACTTTGCAATTTGAATAAGTGTGATATGGAAAATCTTCAGTGCATATAAACTGAGAATGGACTTAAATATGACTGATGAAGACGTCATGCATTCAAGTTCTGTCATTAAAAACATTCACATATCGAGGATTTTTTTGTGAAAGAGAAGGATAAGTTGTCATTTTAGGACAATTGTTAATGAGGTAATTGAAATGTCTTCTTTTCAACCAGTGGAGACAAAACATCCAGGTGTTTGTTTAGGTTAAGATTTCTGTTCTGGCCATTTAAGATAATGTTTTATGCAATTTAGTGCATATCGAATTAGAAAGCTTATTCAAACATACAATATCACAAACCTTGTAATACAAAAAATGGTTCCTAAAAACATGGCAAAAATGTTTTTTTCCTGTTGTCTGTTGATGGTATTTTAGGATTTATGGAATTTCCCACTGTAAAAATGTTTGACTCTAGTATGTCAACAAAATCAAACAAGAACTTTGAAACTAGCTTCATCCAATGTTCAGATTTCTGTTTATTTGTGCACTTTTAATTAGATAGTGCCTCATTTGCATTTTTACCCTCTTCACCTGCAGCGTGTTGTTTATAAGTCTTAAAACATGTCTGCAGTGGCTCTTTAAGGCTTGTTTGTATAAGTACATTATTTCATTATTTTACATGCTGATTTAATGTGTAGAATTTGAGTGACAAGAGCCCCTGTAGGCCCTGGTACCAATATGATTACAATGGAGGCTAACAGCCTGTCCTGGCTGCAGTGTGGGGACCGTGACCTTTATGTGAAATCATCATATTTCCGTATTCCCTCGCAGCTTGTGGACAGTTTCTGTATCGCCTCTCTATTAAATGCAGAGGAGGCTGCAGAACAAATCGTTCTCTTCAGAGGACATTGTGGATCATCATCAGCAATTCAGCCCTCGGGCTTTGTGTATAATGCTTTTTTCCTTGCGAACAGAAACTCTTGGAGCTGGAAGTCTTTTGCTAAGCGTGAGTCTCAGAAAGCACTTTCCCAGGAAGAGACACATAACAAACCAGCCCCCTCCACCCTCCACCCTACACATGGAAAATCTGTTCAGATTTAAGTCCAGTGGGAGCAATCATATTAGTATTCCAGTCCAAGGTCAGTCTTATGACCCTTCTGAGACCCTGACTGTCTACCCATGACAGACAGGGGAAAAAAAGAAGTGCTGCTGTCTATGGGAGGTCAACTGACATGCTCAGCAGCAGCACATCAGTGCAGTTAAAGAGGGTTTCAGGTTCACTAAGACTACATCTGAAGCTTGAAACCGCCCGTCTAAATCACTGTCTGACTACCAATAGATAAATAAATGAATGTCATGGGCTTTTATAAAAAAAAAAAGAAAAAATATAAAATAAATTAAAAGCAATGTTGTGAGTTAATAAGTTGTGTAAAATGTCCGTTTGATGGACATGTAAGAGCAAATGTGAATGAGACATACCAAAAATGTAGGATTTGCAAGTGGTTAACACTGTTGCCTCACAGAAAGGATGTTGCGGGTTCAAATCCTGGCTGGGGCAGGATCTTTCTGGGGATTCTCTAGAGGTGATCCACTTCCCCGACCATCAAACACATGTATATCAGGTCACGTCTCCGGTCAGTGCCCTTGACCAAGGCGCTGGCTTAAATGTGGAGTTGGTCCCCAGGCACTATACGTTAGCTGCCTGCTGCTCTTCCAGGATTGGTTAAACTATGCACTAAACATATGCAGAGGACCAATTTCACTGTGTTTTATGATTGCATATGATAAATTAAGCCTCTTCCTTTTTTTTTTCTTGTTTTAAAGTGTATGTCCAAAGACTTTCCCCTGCAGTTTGCTTGAAATATTTGTTTTTTTATATTTAGCAGTCATAATGTAGTAGCCATCATTCATTTTATTATTTAAACATCTGCTCTCCCTTCTGAGACAAGTCTTTAGAGAAATAGATCTTTAAAATTCACATGTGTTTGTCTATTTTCATCACTAGGTGGCAGTTGTGTAAAGGTTGGGGTGTGAGTTCCCTGTTCATGAAACAGATCAGTCTTCTGTCTATAAAACATTCAACATCATTCTAATGATTTCTATACTTTTGATGTAAATATTGACTTTACCTTCCATTTGTTGTCATACAGCGATTCAGGCCATATACACATAATAAACACTGATGCATGTATCTGACTCAACAGCGTCCAAATGTTCACCGTAGGCCTAAAATTCAGTAGTCCAGTACTCTTTCCACAGCACTCTGACTTGTTTTAACAGGAAATGCAAAGGTGTAACTAATGACATTAACAATGACTCCACTTCATTCAAGTTTACAATTTCAGGGCCCTGCCAACGACCCACTCAAATAGAATGCAGCCACCATTAAAGGTATTAACACCTGTGCTATTTATCCAATGAAACGTCCAAATATCTGCAATAATAAATAATGCATTCTTGGTGTCTGGTAGCTGATTCTTGCTTTCTAGGAAGTCACATATTCCATGTTTCCGGCTTGTTTGTAAAGACATAAGAAGCAGAACTAAGTATTTAACAGTGATAATGAATTGGTCATCGCTTGGAATACAAAGCAATAAGCAGCTGAAGAAATTACTTCTCTGACCATCTTAATCAGGGGCACATCACTGATACATTTATCAGAGAAGGAACACAGGATAACCCCAGCAAGTGTGACTGTGTAACACCTTACTTGGGTATAAATGTTGACGATTGGCACTTACTCCTGTACATGAGTAAGAAGCAGCAAGGTAATTACATGGCCTTTTTTTCCCCAGAAGACCATTTGACATGAAATGCACAGGCATAAATAAGATATGAATGATGGCTGAATTCCATTTAGCTGCAGTTTCAGGTTCCTGGTATTGTTTATGCTCCGGTTCCTTGTCATGCTGTCATGACTTACTGGGACAATTGAGTAGAACTGAGTCAGTGTTTTAGTAACAACTGTGTTTTCCTGCTAGGAAAAGTCAAAATGTCTGCAGTGAAGAAGGACTATAGAGGATCTATGGTTTGTGTGCATTGATGTTGTATGGGATGGATGGTAGATATGTTGACAACTTGTGATCAGTCATGCAACCATCTCTCATACAAGATGGGCTCTTTTATACTATGTTATACTCAGAAATTACATTCATTATACTCATAACATTTGAGTGTAATTACACTGAATGACAGACTTCGAGCCGTCCACATTTGTTTGCTTGTCAGGCACTTCTGTATAATTTACTGCAAAGTTGGATACATCAAAGCTTTGAGAAGTTAGTTAGAAGTCAGTTTTCCAGTCGTCGTAATTATGACTTGGAAGTTAACATGAACAGTGGTTGCAAGTAAGAAACTCAATCACCGTAACGCAAATGTGACATGAACATGGCATAAGGCTGAGAAACAACAATCTAGTGACAGTCAAAGTCACATTTTGGTGGACCCTCAATGAATGGTAATGAAGTTTATCCGACATGCTGTTACTGATTAGCAGTGTATCAAGTCAGTGAGGCTGCAGAGGTTGAGGACTGTGTTTGTAGAAGACAACCTGCAGGTCACTGAACTGAAATGTTTAACCTGGACAGACACAGAGTAACCCAATACTGCCATACCAAGAAATGTACAAAAAAAAAAAAGTATGTGTTCTGTTAGCTGTTATATACGTTTGTGTGTGTTTTCTTATTAGTCCACAACAGAACAATATCCAGTTTCAGGGAGCTTAAAGGGGTCAGCTGGCAGGGAGGCAGGCCCGGCAGCTGCAAGACTGGCTGTTTCCTGAAGTATTTATAACAGAAAAGGCTGAAGTGGAGGCTGCCATGGTTTCACTCCACAATGGTAAGGGTGCGGCTGAAACTCTACACAAACCTGTCCTCCATCCCCCTCACGAGACTGGGCAGCCCTGACAAAGTCCCTGAAGAGATAGCTGGGACTCATCTTCCTCATTGTTAGGCTTGTAGGCCGGTGTTGGCTCAGTGATGTTTATATGGAGAATCTGTGGAGGTCAGCATCTTTTACAGTTTCCCCCAAGTATTATATACCTGACAACAAAAAGAAACGAGTTGTGTCTCACCTCATTTTTACAAAAAGGTTTATCTATAGTGTTTTCTGTCCCATATTGTCACAATGCTTTCATTACTTGATTTTTTCATGCTATGCTTTTCTTTTCTTTTCTTTTCACTTTGTTTTTCTAAATGTTGTCTCTTTCTTTATCTTTTCTTTTTCTTTTCTGTTCCACTTCCTTCTCAGCTCGTCCATGGTAGTTGTAACCCTTGACCTGTGTTGAACATGCATCACTTTTAACAACAACAATGTCAAAAAGCTGTGAGTGGCCTGACATCCAACTTAACCGCTGTGTTTTGTTGACATTGGCCTCATAACCAAAAATAACTGCAAGTTTTTTTAAATTGTTTTTTGTTTTTACATCAGACTTTACTTTTTTTTTTATAAAGTGATGCTCTTCCTATTACCACAAATGGAACCTGCACATTTGATGATGAAGGTGACACATACATAAATGAGCATTAAGTATTATTATTACACCAAACATGGAAACATTTCATTTTTCATGTGTAAAATATGTGAACTGTCCACTATGTTGTTCTATTCTGAGCCAGTAAGAGAGGTTAATTAACAGAAATACAAAAGTAACCAGACTTATTTAGGATTTTGGAGGGATGGTGCTGCATAAAAAGTACTGTCAAAAAAGATCATAAATAACAGAGCAGATGAAAATCCATTGTATTTAACAAGGTTTTATAGCTAGGGGCTTTAAGGTCCCAAACACAAGTGATTTATCATTTTCTATCGTGGACTAATGCAACAAGTCATCACGTTCATAGACGATTCTGATAAAGAAAAGAAGTCATATAATATCAAGCTGATAAAACAACGTTTGTGTGTGTATTTAGCTGTTAAATGGTCTCTGAAATAATGTGGGGTTAAAAAGAACACAAGTGAAGGGGACACAAGTGCAGCTATTGTAGTAGAAAGTGGTTGGATTCCTTGTATTTGACCTGTAGGAGGAATAGCAAACTATACATCTACATAAAAACAATGTGAAAAATATAAAAAAGAACAACTTGAACTTTATTATGTGCTTTAAGATGCTCTCACAGCTTTATTTGCACACCTGTATTTTGCTTCTTTGCATCAGTTTTCATCCTTCAGTAAAATGACACCCAGGTGAGCCCGTGACCCCGCCCCCCAGCGGACGGAGCGCTCTGATTGGCCGGTTCGAACACCGCTGGCCACAAACACAGAGCAGCGGAGAACATGAGTAACTCCCGAGAAGTGGAGTACCACCTCAAGACTTCCACAGAGAAAAACGCCTCAAAGCAACGCAAAGTGGCCGGACTTTCTGCTTGAAGACTCTACACCTCTTCAGTGGTGCTGGTAGGTGTGAAACTTTAACTTTATGTCAGAGGGGAACTGACGGGGAGGACGTTTATCCGAAAGTTTTCGCCTGTGTGCGGAGGTTTTCTCCTGGTTTCTCCCCAAAATCCATGAGGGAGCCTCGTGGAGCTGCGACAGCAAACATACTGGAAAAACCGTTATTTTTGTGTACAATGAAGTCAAGCGTGCGTTTAAGTCTCTTTACAATATAAAAGTGTCTTGGAAAGCTGTCAGGAGTTTAAGAATAACACAATATTTGAAGTGTTGTTGAAATTAAGTACGCTATTTTTTAGTTTTTTGCCTGAAACTTCTTCTAACAGCTAGCATGAAGTCTGTCCCAAGTTGCGTTCACGTACACACATCTCTTAATTGTTAAATAAACGATGCACTTTCCTTTTCACACTAGCCGCAGTGATTTTAAATGAGCAGGGTGCAGTTTAAACCTCTTCACGGCCCTGCACTTTCACGCCTCTCACTCTTACATAATGGCAGCTAATTGACATTGACAGGTCCGTGTCTTGTTTGTGTTGAGTGAGAAACACACAGCTTCCAGTCTGCAACCTGCACATTTGTCCTTGATTGGCAGGTGGGAATAAATAGGTAAGAGGATCAGTAGTTTACTGGGAGACGTCCTCATCCTGAGGTGTTGCATGATGATAATGTGATGGTGGGATTAAGTGAGTATTGTGTGTGATGCGTTCAGGTTAGGTGCAGGGTGAGATTCACTCTACTCATGCTGCTGTTTCTGGATCAAAGCGTGCACTGGTGTACCTATTGTGCCAGGACAATAAAGGGGGACACATTAATATTAAGTGTTGTAAATGTGACAGTCCTGGTTTCCTGTTTGAGGAAAAAGGATGAAGTAAAGGCCGGGCAGGTGCTTCCTGCAAAGAGGGTTAACCTTGGGAAAGCCCATTCACACACAGCGCACCTCAGACCCTGCCTGTTGATGAGTTAATGATGGTTATTTTTGTCCTCACAACAAGATCAAGTAAAGTACTTACCCTTGTGATCGCCATTTCCTTTCACTTCTTTATTTTATACGAGCTAATAAGAGACACGGGCGGTGATTCAGAGGTCTGCTTGTGATTATGTCTGTGAATATGTTTTTCCACTGTGATTTGTGGTGCATGTCATTGGATTTTACCATCACAACATTACACAGAATGTGATGTAACTGTAACTCATGACTGGAGAAAAAAGAAGGAGGGTGAATGAGAGCAGGCGTGTCATTATCATTCATACATGCATGCTTGCTGCTCATGAACACTGAACTCGGAGTCCCACAGTTGTATAACTGATCAACACCACATCCAATAATTTCCAACATCTCTATTGATCCTAACATCAATCAGTTGATGGGTAGGCTGACCCTGCTGGTTTGACCTGCTGGGAAATTGACTTGGATCAAATTGCATTAAATTGGAGTCAGTGGCCATCAGTCAGTTGTGCTCCCTGTGTTAAAATGTTACTTAAAGCTGCTCTATGCTCGATCTTTACATTAAAACGCACCTGTGTTATGAACCACAGTCCCATGGTCAAGCTTCACTAATTGAGACACTACTACTACTACTGTCATTAGTCCAAGTAAATCCTGCTGTCAGTCTGGACTCTCTCCAACCACTGAGTCAAAATTAACTTAATCTGTTTATAAAAAGCACTAAGTCAACACTGGTCTGAAAAAGCTGGGCTCACTGGCATCAAATATGTGTTCATTCTTGTATTTAGTGTCTTTTGATACAATCAGAACAAAAAAACTGCTGAATGCTACACTAATAAATATTTTTATATGAACAATAGGACAAAATGAATGAATGCGTGCTATGTGAGCTGAACTGATGTTGGCCATATCAACAATGACACATGTTGTTCGATATGAAAACGTTTTTTTACTATACATAATGCCAAAAAAGATGCTTGGGGGACTTTTGAATTATCAAATTTCCTGTGAAGTTTACTGTTTCAGTTCACTTATTTATTTATACATTCAACTGTAAAATATCCTGCCTCCATTACATATCTTTTTCATAAGTGTTAACCACATATATTTATGAATATGAATATTAACCGATATATCTGTACCAGAATTTTTTATTCCCCAACATCGACAATGTCCCCAAAAATCCAGTATTGGTTTAGCTCATTGTTTGTGTTTTACAGCCCGAGCCAGTTATTTTCCCACAGCAAAAGAGAGCTAACTCAGAGGCTGTTGGGATCACCGCAGAAATGAGATGTTGCACTCTTGATCATTAAAGCAACATAATGTGGAAGTTCGTATTTTGTGCGATTTGGCGTATGTAAGGCTGTGATCCTACCCTCTCACTGAAGTTATAGTGCAGAAACAAGTGATAAGGGGGCGGAGTGGCCGAGACGGAGACACCATTCACCCTATGACAAGACACTGTACCATTTTAAAATGATTTTGAGGGTTTTATTTTAAGGTAAAGTTACATAATGTTGCTAAGTTGACTACTTATGTATGTCTGATTTTGATGGCAAGAAAGTTTACTAAAAGTTTCAAAGCCAATAAATTAGCTACTTCTGAGTCCATGTGACCTTTGTTTACCAGTCAGGACTCCAACTGAAGGTGTCATTATAATGCTGTTGTCCTTTCAGACTGTACAACGATACGTCACATTGCAGGAAATACAGTACCTCACTCTGTTTCAGACAAAGCTGTCACTGCCCAGCTCTCCATGAATGACACACACATAAGTAGCAGCCCCAATTCCAACTATCTTCATAATCACCATCTGCTTGATCTTTGGCATCAGGCCTCGCAGTTTGGGCCTGCCAAGGCTCCTGAAAGAAGTTAAGACCCTACACACACACACACACACACACACACACACACACACACACACACACACACACACACACAATACCAGATGAGACAAAGGAGCTAAATGAGTTAAAAATGCACGTGGGCACATATGGGCTACGGAGCTGCATGTGTGGACACAATAGAGCTGCTAATGAAATCTTGGATTACCCCTCATTTATTTAGGGTACCGTTTACAGGAGGGGAATGGTAAAGGGTGGGGGGTCATGAGTAAGTGTGTGTGTGTGCGTGTGTAAAAAGGGATTTGCCATTCTGTAGGTGGCTGTGTGTAGATGCTGTAAATAGTTGGAAAGTAAGGCTGACATCATGCATTATTTGTAGGTGGAGGTTGGGATGAGTAATATTTTTCCGAAGGAAGATAACTGAGTAATCTGTGTATTCTTATAACACTACAGGCATTATGTGAATGCAGTTCACAGAATTAAAAGCATGATAGTAGGTATAGTAAAATCCCATTTTTGTCATATCCCTTCAGCACTGCAGTTTGAAGGACTGCAAATTTTCCTTTGTTTCCATTTAATCGCACTGTTTTGCTGTTTACGGAGGGTGTGTGTTTTTCACTGAAGATCTAAGGCAGCACAGGTTTCTCCCATCATGTCTTACCACTTATGAGGCTGATTAAGGTGAAAGGTGCCCCAGTTTTTAAATCCTACCCCCCTCCCCACGCACTAACCAGGATTATTATGCGACAAACAAACGTGGCTAATTAGGCTGAGCTCAACGACCCCTCGACCTCTCACATCTTCTTGGCTCTGACCTTCTGGGAAGAGTTGACGGGGCGACGTGGGTGTTTGGGCTACAGAGGCTTATCTGACTGATAAAGCCTGCAACACGGCTAAACTGGGACTTTGAGGTCCAATTTGTGGGAAAACATCCTTAATTATTGCCAGAACTCTGACACAGGCTAACCTTATGACTTTTTTATTACTGAATTTAAAGTATCACACTTGAAATGTTATCAGAAAAGGAAATGGGGATGATTAACCAATGTTGACAATAAAGGAGGTGCCCAGTTGGGCTTGACAAACTATATTTACACTGTTAAGTTTTTAGTAGACATCCATTGTGACAGCCTGGCAGATTTGGCTGTTTGACAGATTTGGCTGTTTGACAGTTTGAAATCAAAAGGTTGCTTCCTGATGCGCCTATTGGTCTCAACAGTTTCACATCCCAGGCCATTAACTTAATGAATGCATGATGTGATGTGCTTCTGTTCGTTATGAAATGGCCATCAGTTACTTTTTGAAATAACAGCTGAGGAAAAATCAACGGTCAAGCTGGTTTGGTCATTTGCTCAGGTATTTCCAACTGCTGGGCCTGTCGGACGCCTGTGCTGCGACTCAAGCAGTGATGTCATTGCAGTTATTTGGCATGTCTGGTCAGCAGTAACAGATCAGAGTGGGCATCCTGCCAGGCCTGCTGCAGCTTAAAGGATGCAGTGCCTGTGTGTTGGTCACTGCTGATTGACACAGTCAACTGACTGCTGACACCATGTAGGCAGGGAATTCAGAAATGAGGAAAAATTGAATGGAACGTGTTTCAAAAATTGGCTCATATCAGGCTTTGCCGTTGGCGCAGAGCTCACAGTCTAGTTGTAGTTTTGCTTTTGATCTATTCAGTAATGTTCTCAGTCAGTAGTCTGAGGAAAATATGTCTTTTAAATACAAACATCCCAGTGCTTATGATGTGTCACCTGACTATACCACACAGCACATTCATTCATACATTTCCCTAAACAGCTCATTGCTCACCATAGAGCAGATTGCGGATCTCGTCTTTTAGCTCCTGGAGCCAATGTTTGGATATTCTCTTGGTCGATTCTGACAAGGATTGTTTATTTAGTTTGCTGCATGCGTAAGGTTTGAAATGAGGTAGGAAATCTCTTGTCAATTCAAAGAAGTTGTGTTCAGTTAGCCTCTAGTAACTTATAGAGCACTGTGAGAAACCATGAAGTTTTATGTGTAGCATCTTCTGCTGAGAGCTTATCATCTACTGGCTTTGTTTCCTTTAGGACTTATTGGATTCAACATATTATCGTGAGTGTTTTGTATTGATTTTAATACAGTGACAATGTGCTGGCCACGAGAGTTTGAGATATTCTGTAACATTCTCCTGAAACTTGTGGTTGTTATTTTACTTGTGGTGCCCTGTACTGGGTTCTTCTTAAAAAACAAACAAAAACAAAAAGCAGTCTAACATTTATTTGAAGATACATTTGGATAAAGACACAGAGCTTTAAAGAAAGCATGTCAGTGGACCGTCTTGTTTTGGGTAAATACATGGCTGATTGTGTTTGATCCAATCTTGTGTGGCAGCTCACATCTAAGGGGCGGTGTGCTGCACACTGAAGCCTCTTTTTTTTACCGACCTGGAATCAGCTTGCATCGGTTCCTCTGCAGGCCAAGGGTTTGAAAGCAGGACATGCCTGATCCTGAGTCAGCACAGAGGGGCTTTGAAATCCAAGAGATGACCCAGTGGCGTGTGGTGAGCTGTGGATTACCATCAACAAATCAAAATGGGATTGGCAGGTGGCTCCCACTCATTCAAGCCTTTAAGATGGACTTTACTCCCACTGTCTCACCTCTGAGGAAAGACCCCTCAAACAAGGACAAGAGGAAGGAGGCCAAGAAATGCTTTAATCCTGCTTGAAAGGGTGACAGTCTTTTACCATGGAAAACCATGATGAGCAGGCTTGTACAGGCCCAGGGGCGACTGAATTGCTTTAGAAAGTAAAGTGTAATTGAAGATGTTGACGTATATTTACTTTTTCATTCTCTTCAACTGAATGAATTTCCCTCTCAACACTGTGAAGCCGGGCCCCATCTGTAATGAAAAAGGGAGGCCGGGCTCCAAATGAACCGCTCCTCCGACAGGGTAATTAAGTCCAGACACAAAGGGCTCAGCAGGAAGGAGTTTAATAGAGAAGGAGTTAGTATTCTCCAGGGAGATGCTGGGTCCAGCAGAACGCATTTGGTCTGCAGGGAAGGGAAAGGACGCAGGAGGTTGACTGGCCTGCAGCCACCTCACACCGCGACTACTGAGGACACACACAAAAAGATATTACTCATTCGTTTCTGTCTGCTTGAGTTATCAAATTAAATGCCAAAAATAGGGCCTCTTTTCACATCTCAAACCTCTCAAATAAGATTGTGTCCAGTAGAATCTTAACTGAGAGGCTTTCAGGTATAAAATATATGATGCTGAAGAAGCAGAGGCAGCTAGATATATGGGGTGAAGAGCCCACTGCCATCGAGAGGGGTGAGACAGGATAAAGCATAAAAATGGGGATAAAGATGCACAGTTTCAGTCAGTGTTTTTTTTTTTTTTTTTTTTTTTTGGCTTTTTCAGCAATCTGACAAGCAATTTTGCCGTATCACTCAGCCTCCCTTACATGCAGAGTGAAAATTTAGACACATTTCCCCTTTTTTAATCTGGTTTTCAATCATTAAGCATTCCTAAGAAAACCACATTCAGGTAAAATGAGTTAAAAGACATCATGAGGCATTGTAAGTGGAATGTTTTTCCACATAAAAGTCCCTTTGGATGACCTCCAGCCTCACAGGTACTGGTTAGGTATAGAGACAAAGCGAAGGAGGGAAAGCTCTGCGGAAAGCACGCCTTTAACACATGCTCCAATTGTGCCAACCTCCAGCGAATTAAATAATGAAATTTAAAAAAAATGTTTTTGGTTCCAGACACGTCCACAAGAAACACCTCCATAGATCCCCGGAGGTCCTTAAAACTGCACTGGCCGACTTTGGTTTTATTTTTAACTCGTGTATACTTTATTCCCCTGACACACACACAATGCGATGTACTGGAAAATCAAAAGGACATCACCGCATGACATTCTGCTTTCAACTCATTACATAATTCGTTCTCATTTCTTTTTTGCACTTATGCACGGGTGCACGCATGCACCACCGGAGTGCCGCGAGCTGCATGCCTGCGCCACGTGCTGTGTGTGTTGTGGTGACGGAGCGGCGAGGAGGTGGATGCGCTCTGCTGTCTGGAATAGCGCTGATCCTCTTAAATGATTACTAGCTGCTACCAGAGCGAGAGGGAGAGAGGCGACCTGCGTTGTAGCATGCGGACAGATGTCTCACCCCCACCCTCAACAACACACACCGCATCTATGTTTAGTTCAGGATACAGGGAAGCTCGGACTAGATCCCTATCCTTTTAATAGACTCCAGGTCTATTATCCCGCTCATTTGTACCTGGACAAAGGCAATTCATTTAATTCATTCAGCACCTTTTCCTGGCAGGAAGTTGATTGTATGTAGAGATCTATAAGAAGACAATGGACCTCTTAATGAGAAGAGTTAGCTAAATAAATTGTGGCAGTTTGGTTATATCAATACATCCCTCCTGATACAGCCAATTCGTAAGTTTTCAGTTGATGAT
This sequence comes from Pagrus pagrus, assembly GCF_965226575.1. Taxonomy (NCBI): domain Eukaryota; kingdom Metazoa; phylum Chordata; class Actinopteri; order Spariformes; family Sparidae; genus Pagrus; species Pagrus pagrus. Next base: position 17,733,303 of record NC_140205.1, on the reverse strand, counting down.
TTTTTTTTTTTTTTTTTTTTTTTAAAGCATCTTAGTAGGTCCATTATGACAAATTGACACTGTCATCATTAAATGAAGTGTGTTTGTTTGCCAATGTATATGGCATACCTACAGGTAGAGCTGCAGCGATAGTCAATTAAAACAGTAGTGGATCTAGGGCTGGGCAAAACGATTATTTTTGTAATCGAATAATTTAGCAAATTTTTTTTCGATGCATCGATTAATCTAACGATTAATTTTTCAATTCGATTCTATTTCGATTCGATTAGCGATTATTTCCCCATAATTTGACCTATAGCAATTTACATATGCTAATTTATGTATCTCAATGAAAAAACACAAATTTCTTCATTCCAATACATTTTTATTGCTCTTAATTACCAAATTCCAAATTAAAATTCAAGTAATGAATAGCAAGCGGCCTCATGTCTTTCAGCACTTTGAGGTGCTGGTGCATAGCCATCGTGCTTTTATGATAGGCCATTTCCATTTTACAAAGCTGACAAACAACAGAGTTGCTCCCTTTTACTGTAAAATAGTCCCATACCTTCGAAATACGTGTTCTTTTTTTTGCTGAGTTCAGCGTCAGCTCCGGAGGTATCAGAGGCGCATTAATGGCGAACCGAACCAGTGTGAACAGATAAGCCGGCGGCACGGAGTGAGGGCGTGTCGGTCTGATGGTGTTCACTGTGTGATAACTAAACAGGTCCAATAATACCGCAGTTATTCATGGATAAGTGTCTGTCAGCCTGTCGGTCCGACCGACTCTTCGTCACATTTCTGGCCGAAAAACAGCATCTGTCCCCGGCAAAAAACTTTTAACTCACCAAGTGTTTGTCACAGTGAAAAAAATCACCGGGACGGTCAGCCCTCCACCGAGACTTCAGTGAACTTTCCCCCAGAAAACAGCCTCCCTCCCCGGGAGTGAAAGAGTCAGACAGCGTCCTGTTTACTGATGGTGATTATTTAATTATGTAATTTAGAGAAAAACGTAACTTTGTCACTTTCCAGGATGTTTGGTGGGTCAGGATCTCATCACAGCACATTATAACAGCATCCATATGATGATAAACAGTCAGCAGGTACATGTTTAGATTAACAGGTGGACACCGGGGAAACACGTTGAAAAAAACCACACGTCATCACCATGACGTGTACCGTCACGCCTCTTTTGGAGCCGCGGCGCCGGCTTTCTGTGTGAATTACACTCTGGTTCGTCTTTTACGTCCGAGCTGCTCGGCTTTGTGTAAACAACCAACGGCGGAGAATTGGCGAACCGCCGCTGCGGCGATAATACGGCGTCTGTGTGAAAAGGGCTACTGGCGTTGCTGCTACTCGCTGCCACCATTTTTTGTTTTGGTCGGTTGACGCGTCGACGTACAGTTTTTGCGTCGACGTATTTTTTGCGTCGACGTAATCGATGACGTCGACGCGTCGCCCCAGCCCTAAGTGGATCGAAAGAAAATTGGGTACAAACTATTTTGTTAATTGATAAATCATTTCAGTCATAAAACATTTGCTGGTTCCAGCGTCTTAAATGTAAGGATTTGTGGCTTTTCTTTATCATTTATGGGTTTTGGACTGTTGGTTGGACAAAAGATGCAATTTAAAGACCTTAGTTTGGGAAATTGCTTGGTATTTTTCACAATTTCTTTCTAACCTGAATTCCCAGTGGAAATGCTACAATCAGTATAGAATCTGAACGTAACAAAGTACCTGAAATCGGCATTGTCTGTAATTGCCAATATGTGTAAAACTGCAAAACTGCTTTCACAAATCTAACATCTGGAAACACCATCTGAGGTTAATGCTGAAAAGGGGTTGAGTTCATTCAATCTGGAAATGACATTTTTCCCTCAGGGGATAAAACCTGCAACAAAGCTTTTTATTTCACTCATAACAAGAAATACAGGTTAGTCAACCCAAACCTGACCGAGGTCTTTTGTGTACCAGGTTTCTGTGCCTCATTACTCAGTTAATCCTAATGTGGCTTTAGAAGCACTGCAATGGCTCACATGTGCACCTGAACAAAAGCTAATGTTTCAGTAATTCTAAAGGGGAATCTGGATTCTGGGAAAGTTTTAAATTCCCACTCTGTCGAGTGAAACCCCAAAAATAACATTGTTCATACGAAGTACAGCTTGTTCATCATGAGCTCGACAATCCACCACGTAAGTTGATCCACAGAGAGGCCAGCTGCATATGTGGCCCCAGTGAAATCAAATAACATAATCATGAAAAACGTCCTAGTCTTCAGGATGCTAAAACTTGTAGGCTGATGGAAACGGGGAGATGGCTGAGGAAATGGCACATTACAGATGGATGTCAGAAGAGTGGCAGCATTGTCGCATGTCTTTTCCCTCAGAAACTGTTGGGGAATGTACGTGGTAGTACTCAGTGTCACAGTGTCGAGCCCTGGCCTTTCCAGTGTGCCACTCCCAAGTTCGACAGCACTATAAAACATGTTTTGTCTTCGCCTCCCCTCTTTGGCTCCGATTCTCTCGCCCTCCTCTGTGCTTGACATTTGACTGTGTGTGGGTGCCTTTGGTCCCTGTAGGGAGCCGCGCTCTCAGGCTCTGCTGAGGCCCCAGATGCACACAACTGGAGTCCAGAGCCAAAGATTTGCCCTTTGTCCTGTGTTGTTTTGTGTGACCCTGCACGAACGCCTGTGTGCTGAAAAGAAGCAGAACCATTCTGGATTGTTTGTCTCCTCTGAAAGCCTAAATGTCGTCGTTCCATCACTTTTTCCTTGTAGTTCTGCTTTGTAGCCTTCGGGACATGGCTTTGAAAGACTTCACTGACCCTTTGAAATCCTCTCAGACAAATCAGGCTTTTCAATGCTGGTCTTTGACCTTTTTTGATCAGCAAATGATATTTCCATCCACTTTTCACTCAGTGCATGTTGAGATTTCATGACTTAATGTAAACGGTTTGATCTGCTGTTCAAAGTATACCATGAATAGAAGAGTTTGCCCACTTGTCTTTGACCGAAGATTGAGGGTACACCAAAGACTTCAGGCTAATTTCAGGGATTTACTCAGTTTTCTGTTTCTCAGTGTTATGCATGATATTGTCTCCCATGACATCTGATGTAATATCTCACACAGTATGTTCCCAAAATGAGACAATTCAGGGATGGCGGGGTAGATTTACTGGTACATACTAGAAATCATCTTCCCTTGCCTTTTAATATATTGCTTCTCAGTCAACCGGCACTGTAGTCGTTAGAGCAGAGCTCGTTGGAACAGCTGTGGAAAACCAACATCTGTGCATCTAAGTCTATCATATGATGTCATGTGTTCTGTTCTTTGTTTTCTTGGAGCTTGCTCTCTCCAAGGCAAATTAGTTGGAACCCTTTCCACATGGATGCAGGTGTCATCTCTTGATAGCTACACCGACATCCACAACCATCGAAAATACTCCAGAGCGAGAACTTCCGCACTTATTGTTTTCCTACTTCCCACCCAAACTTTCTGCTGAGTGCTGGTGTGGATATGGGGGAGTGCTCTGGTAGGACTAGAGGGAGGTGGGGGATGAAAAGGAAGTGGAGGTAACCCCCCACCTCACCTCCCCTATTCCATCTCATTCCATTTCATCGCGTCCTGGTTGGAGTTCCTGGTTTGGCTGTTGGTTTGGAGATGAGAAGGAGTGTGTGTGTGTTATGTGTGTGTGTGTGTGTGTGTGTGTGTGGTTGGGAGGGTGGCAAGCTAACAAAACAATGGAGGCTTTGTGAGAGGGTCCCGCCGTGACAGGATTGTTGGGGGGGAGCAGGGGGGCGGTAAGGGCTTAGCGAAGCGTAGCCACTTCATTAGTCAGGGCTCTCCTTTTGCACCTCCTCCTCCTCCCATCCATCCTCCCTCCCTGTCATGCTCTCGCAGCCTTCCCTTCCCCACTCACTCGTGGAACCACAGAGGCAGGAGCCGCTCTAGCTGGACAAGACCAAGCGTAGCGCAGGGTTTTGAGGAGGATGTGCTTTTGAGGCTGATCGGAGTTGTTCGGTGCAGTTTCCTCGCTCGGTACCATACTGTTTTTGCTCTGAGGTAGGTTGTCTTGTGTTGTCATCTCCCCTGTCCCGTCCTTGGCCGCTGACTTGCATCTTCCCTCCCGCGAACTGCAGTTTTGGTGTCAGATGACCAGACGCAGCACTCTCAGGCCAGCCTTTGATGAAAAACTGAGGTTGTGATGTCTCCTCTGGGGTCATTTCTAGATGTCTTTGTTCCTCGTATAAATTTCATCACTCTGTGCATGATGACATCAGTGGAAAACACCATACGTCCAGAAGTTTTACAAACCCATTTTGGTGTCGAATTTAGGTTTATATGAGGTGGTATTTCTGTGTCCGAGGAGGAAGGCGGGGTGGCAGTGGTGGGGGACTATTGCCTCAGCTGTGTTGACCAAATTATCAGTGTTATTAGGATCTACGTGCTTGTGATTGCTTTCTCCCCCCCCACCCACACTGCCTCTCTTTGTCAAACGCACACCCTAGGGGACAGTTGAGCGTCAGGGTAATCCTTCACATCCTGTGTGGGAAAGGGCAGAGAGGAGCACTCAGACTGTCCCATCACTTCCTCGTGAGAAAGTCTGATGCAGTAAAAATCAAAGAAAAACAACAGCATCCCGGTTGGCTTTCACCCAGAGGGCTGTTCGCAGCATCCTGAGTGCCTGTTTGCCTCTTATATCCGGTTACACTGTCCCATGTAATGTTCTTCCATTACTACTTATCACAACGCAGTGCATCACAGCTACATGGTATTTAACTTTCCCGAATAATTACTAGGACAACCTGCAAAATTTGGATTCATGTCTTGTAAAGTTGATTACGCACTCATTACACAGCGAATTGGAAGAAGACTAAGGGATAAGGTCTTTTTGCAGAGGAATCACTTTGATAGTGAGAGTTGATATATATATTGTACATGAGCCACGTCTGAAATGAGTTTAAAAGACCAAATGAACTTGATGGGATAATCAGGTTATGTCCTAACTGAAGCTTAAAAGTCGCTGTATGGAACCAGTTAAGCCAGCAGGTCATTCACAGGGTTTTCTCATGTGTTTATCTTGTCTCAAACAAATTTATTAAGTTACCAGCATCATTAATCTCTTACTGACCTGACTTTACACTCAGCGCAATTGAGTCAATAGATTGTCTAAATGTCTGAAACCCAGAATACAACAACTAGTGATTTTTAGATGATCATGTGAATCGGTACAATCACAGAGAATTGAACCAATATGAGAAAGGAAAATCATATACTGTTTCTGTGTATATATATTCTTGGTAAATTCATCTTTATCAAAATCTAAATTGTGATATCTAAAATCTACATTTTAGATTTTAATTGATGTCATCCAGCCCGGGGGATTGGATGTTTGTACATGCATTATAATATAAAAGATATTGACTTTACTTGAAATGAGGTGTTAGAGCTAGAGCTGGGCCTGATTAGTTTAGTGTGGCAGCTGGAACAGGCACCTCTAAAACTTCAAAAACATGGTCTTTGGGAAACACTAATCGACTTTTTTTTTACCATTCTCTGGCATTTTGTAGACAAAGAAAGGAATCCGTTAATTGAGAAAACAATCGATTAATCATCAATGAAAATAATAATTAATTGAAGGCCTAGTTGGTTTGTTCATACACAAGCTGAAATCTAAAAAGACCTGTTTGTGGTCTTAGTGGGAGTTACGCGGTTGGGCTATTTCTTGAGAGTCAGTCAGTCAGTCCAGCCACTCAGTGTCTCTGCTGGTTATCTGGCAACTCCAAGGTGATGACAAGACTCCAGCCGCTTCTGGCTGCCTTTACCAAGAAATAGTTACACTGTGTAATTCCCCTGTTTTCCCCTGCTTCTTGCCATTTATAATAAGTACAGCTAATTGCCTCCTGGCTCCACTTAAAGACATGAGAGTTGTATTGATCTTCTGATCTAACTCGAACTGTTAACAGGGAAACAAGCAATTGTTTTTATTTTTTTTATGTCAAAGTATTTTCCTTATAACTTTCCAACTTGCCCGTAATCAGATACCATGTGCATCTTGATAAGCGCTTTTCAGTGACGCAGAGGCGACTGTATTCACACTCTCTGAAATGCAGCGTGACAGAAGTACAACTGACATGTTGATATGATTTCTTTTTCACTCATCTCTCCGTCTTATCTTTCCACAGAATGAAGAAGTGAATCATCTGTGACCGCAGTCATGGCTGTCCAGACTGGCATCCAGGTAGGCTTATCAACCTCAAACAGTATTTGATGTAATTTTCTCGGCCAATTGGGAAATTTGGTCCTCCAGGTTGGTAATCAAGGATTAAGAGATTTCACGAGGCTGTTTGTAGATGTCATTAAAATTGTGTTTCTGGTCCAACCTTTGGAATTTTGGCCCGAGTACTGCCTTTGATTGGTTGCCATTTGGTTAGCTTACACAAAATTGGCAGCTAACTGTGCCATTTTCACAGATCCTGCAGACATTTTAGACCAAAACTATTTAGCAAGTGCAGCTACACATCTGTGCCAAGTTTCAAATCTCAAATTGCTGAAGTGCTGAACCTGACTGTGGGTACTTACTATTTGCACCGACAAATGGTCAGTGAGCACTGTTCTAAGTGCCGGAGCAGTGAGTCACGAAGACTATCTGTGTGCCCAATTGGAGAAAAAGTTCCCAGACTGTGCTATAGTTACTCAGATTAAATAAAGATCTGCAGACATCTGTCTCACACTCAACAGCTGCGGCAAGCCCACCTGTGTTACAGCATGCCGTCTTGTTGTTGTTATGCATGTCTGACGTTCCACTGTTCGGACCCCGAGGAGTTTCTCCGCACATTTTTGAGGGGGAGTGGGTGGAATGTGCTACACTTTTTCCTTTCCCCTCCCAGCAACGAAGTGTCAGCCATCCCAAAACCCAAAACAACAAACGTCTCGTGTTTCAGATTTGTCACATGGCAGCACCTCGTTGAGAAAGGCTTTTCTCTGTCATCTGGTTCGGAAAGTCCTGGCTCTCCCCACCCGCCTTGGACTGCGGATATGCAAAATATGCATCCCAGTGTTGTGCTCATAACATGTGGCAGGAAACCTCCCAGACTGATGCCCATGTGTTGACAAGGATTTGAAAAGCCTCCCCACAGTTGCTGATGAATTGTGGTTGAATGCTTTACCTTCAAACGCACCAGATTACCCCCAGTGATTGTGTTAATTTGAGCGTTTTTTATGTTGAGATTGATTTTATATGATATATTATCTCATTTCCCCAAAATCATAGTTACTGTCTCAAACATGAAAGAAATAACCCTCCATGATTATTTTTTTAATTTTTTTTCTTTCTTCTTTTAGTTTGTTTTGTGCATCTCAATGTCAAAGATCAGAAAAAACAACACTTGTGATGTTTAAACTGGCATCTCTCTCAAGATATAGAGCAAATGGAGCAATAGTCTCATTTGTCTGCTGTGGTTTAAACAAATTTAGTTAATTCATATGTATTTGTAGAACACACTAGACAAAAGAAGTGGATACATTTTTTTTTCTGATATTGCGTGTGATCACAGGCACCCCGTGAGGATATTGATCCATATCAGACTATCATGCTGCTGCAGAGACTGTAACACTGCAGCTACTTCCAGAGCTCAGCTCAGAGCTTCACTGCCCATGTAGAGCACAGTCACATCCGATAACTGGTCACACTCTGACTGCTCCGTTCAACCATGCTGATAATGTATGCACTCATGGAAGTATAAGTGGCATATGTGCACATCTATTAATGCAACAGTAAAACACAACCATTGTAAAAAAATACAGTGTCTGCAGGTTTTGGTTGCATGCTTTGGATATCTGATAAAATCTCAAATCTTTTGTGATGGACACAAATTGTTGCCGTGGGGTGAAAACCATGTCTCTGCGAAGCTGAAAAATCTTGTCTTGTTAGACTGACAGTGTGTTTGAGTTTTGGAATTTCTCAGCATATAATCCTGCAGTTTGAGTTCAAAAATAGAAAGCAGACATGGAGTGACATGGTTCATACAGATGTTCATCAATGAGCAGGCTCAGGTGTTGTCTCCCTGTAGCCTCTATCATGTAGCAGTAGACACTCGCATACACAACATTAATGAATACTTTCATTTGTTAAAACAGTGTTTTATTTCCTTAGTCAAGGAGGGTAAGTTTTTACCTGTGTCCGTTTTGTTAGTTCGTTTGTTGGTTTGTCAGCATGATTACACAAAAACTACTGATGGGATTAGTGCAGTTTTAATAAAACTGTTCGTCAAGTATGCACAGTATATTTTTGTTTTGGTGATTTCTAGTGCAGAAGAAATGGTGCAGCGTTTGTCTTGTTATTGTTCTAAACTACTCTAAACGTGCAGGAGGTTCGGTAGTGTTTGTTTGTAATGAAAAGAAGAAGAACTTGGTAGTTAGCATGAGAGGCAAACCATAGCTGAACAGACATAACATGAGCAAGACCTAAAATAAAGACCTCAACAGGAAGTCCAAAGAAGAGGTCACTGATTGCCCACAGTTAGACAGGCAAGTGAGCAGGTCTAAACTTCCTAATAAATAATAAAATTGCCAGCTCTTTCTAAAATTCCTCATTAAAACCAAGGCTACGTTGGCTGTCTTTCCCAGCTTTACAAAAATCTTGGATGAAAGTGACCAAATAATAGCCCAACCCAGCAGCTCTTATAGTGTTTGAAAAGAGCAGCCTGACCCTGTTAGTTCACACCTCTGGGTTTAGTCATGATCCTGGAAGGTCAATGGTCAACAGCCAGTCCATGGGAAGATTTAAAACACTGGGATAGCATGCAAAGATGGGAAGCAATACTTCACATTTAATTAAGGAATGGAAAAGTGTCTCTGTATCATTTAACTTGATCAAAATTTAACCCGTAGTTCAGGATATAGCTGAATATTTAACAGAGTAAAAACACAGTGAGGTTTTTCATTTCTCTTACTTATTGTTTACAGGCTTCTATATTTTTTTCATTTAAACACTGCATTGTCATCATGATTTCCACATCGCACTTTTCCCTTTCCCTAAACTCTCCCTGCTATTGATTGATTCAGGGAGTTTAGTCACTCTTGCTATAAGTGGCTCTGGATTAGAGCATCAGGTAAATTCCTAATGCATCAACGGTAAACATACGGGCATACACTGCTCTGTACACTGCATTTCTTACCAGGATTACCAACCTACATTCCAGCGCCTAATGGGGACATACGTGGTGAAAGAAAAATGGATTATCTTTCTCGATAATTAGTGCAGTTTTTAGTTTTCAACACAAGTTCGCTTCAAGACCTGAATGCTCCCCGTGACCCTGTATACAGTCAGGTGACGGAGTACGAGGGGGATTATCCCACTGTTCAGTCGTCTTTTCTAATCGGCACATCTTTTACGTAACTTGTAAACCTTACACTACGCTGCCTTATGTTCTAATTAGCTGGACGTAGAGAAAGGCACATATGTTGTTGTGGACGTGGAGAGCACCGCAGGCGGCCAGCCCTTCTGAACTGTTATGTAATGTGTGTGTTCGTACAAGTGTTTTTGAGCATGTGGGTCGGCTCTTCCCTTTTAAAGTGAGGTGACCTTTTCAGAACTGAACATGAGGTGTTTTTGATACTTTCTGCTTTTTTTCATGTGTGTACACGAGCACCACATATTTGTTCCCATTCCCCCTCCCTTGTGGGTTCACAGGTCACCCCCCTATGGGGATGAGTGTGAGGGGGGAAAGAAAGAAAGAACTTCCCCAAATCAAGGACATCCACTTTGGTGTTGATTCTTAACATTTGTTTGCATGTCTCTAATCCAAACAGTGAACTAACACTGTCCTTAAGGGTTCAACCGACAATCACATTACACAGTGAATTTATTAAATTAGTAAGATGAGTCAAAATTGCCTGAAGTCGAATGTTAAAGGGACATGCTGTCCCACATCAAGCTCAGTCTACTTGTCACGAGGGGAACTACTTAGCCATTTAAACTGGTTGTGTAATGTCTTCTGTGGTTCTGAAGAGAGCTTTTACCAAGTTTTACCAAAAAAACAAACCTGATGACATCATCAGGGTTATCTCGGATCGAAGCTGAGACATTTGAATGGAGTTTTGAAAGTCTGAAGAATAAACTGGAGGTGTGAAGTTTGAAATGGAGCTGGGCGATATGTCCATAAAAACTATTGCAATTTTTTTTGTTAGAGCATTATTGTCTGGTCAAGGAGTGCATTTAAAGCATAAGTTCAATTAGAACTCTTATCCAATGACACAACTCCTTATATAAATGTACGTTTATCCTCCATACACACACGCATATCTCCTCAAAAGCGCATAAATGCTAGGACTGGACTGACCAAATAAAATATCACTATTTTTGACCAAATAATGGCATTGCAACAATATTAAAGTGTAACTAAACCCCTAGGTTTTGGCTGAGGTGCATCTGGGCTGGAAATTCAAAAAATGCCTTGATTGTGGGCGGGGCTCCAGGAGCCGTTAAGACAGGTCCAGTCACTCTGTGCAGCCTCCAACAGAACACAGAGGGGCGGGGCGAACAGTGGTGGCTCGTGATGTAAGCTGCCTCCAAAACGTCATCGGCCTCCATCTCAGCCAATAGCAAAATTCGATTGTAATAGCCGGGCTTCAACCCATAGAGGGCAGTCACTCTTACATTTTTACAACAAAATACACCAAATTGAAATATTTTGACTAAAATGTCAAGAGTTGGACCAGAATACATCAACACTACTTCATACCCAAATACATTTGTTTTCATTAGAAAAAAGTGGTTTGGGGGTTAAGTTACACTTTAAAGGAATGACTATTCATAATTTTAAAAAATATGAACCCAATAAGATTTTTGATAATAATCACGATATATGATATCCAAAATCTAAGATGATATATGGTCTCATTTTTATGTAGCCCCTTAAAGTTGAAATGCAGTGTGAAAACACACATGCACAGAAGGTGTTTTTAAAGTGGCATTGAAATGTATGAAAGAAGAGTTTTATCAAACTAAAACATAAACGGTGAACAGTGATTTTTACACCCATTGTAACAGATGTTGCCCAAACAATGTTTGCCATTGTCCTATAAACATTCAGTATCTTGATTTAATGCTTTATTGAAGCTATATCACGCGACTCAGTACATACCCACACACACACACACACACACACACACACACACACACACACACACACACACACACACACACACACACACACACACACAGACAGACACACACACACCGTATTCTTAGCAGTGTTGTTCGGAGGCGCTCAGAGCATCAGCCGAAGTATATTACTGTAAAACAGCAGCCTCTCTGTTCGACTAGCCAGAAGGTTTCCTGTTCGCAGGCCGAACCAACACAATGAAGTCAAGGCCTGAACAAGACTCAGCCTTGTCTTAAGCACAATAACTCCTTCACCACAGTGGAAGCAATGTCCCATTATCGCCCGATGACATGTGATGGATACGAAGATTAAAGGCTGTATCTTAAACAGATGTCAACAAACTGGACAGAGGGAGGGGAGGGGGGTCATCCAGAAGCGAGTTATGTAATGTCTGGACAAGTCGTCATAGTGCACATCTGCTGCTGGTTTCCAGATTACCACTCCTGCAGGCTGAGAACAATGAAAAAGTTAAAAATAAAATGGCCAATAGCCATTTTGTTAATCTGAATTAAATGAATCTTTGAGGAAGAGAAGCTTTTGTACTCTATACTTCATTAAAGCTTGACAACCAAGAGCTTGGTTTACTTTAAAATCAGGTTATTCTACTTGTATGTCAAATAATTTCAGAAATGTAGAAAATCGGGAAACCTAGCACACCGACACTACAAAGGATTATTTCCCGTCTCCTTTCATATCAGAGATGTGGTGAATTGTCAGTGCAGAACTGAAGTATGAGAGAGAAGGGAATGTGAGGGAGGGTGTGACAGTAGAGATGGATATGTTGGGACATCAGTGTCGAGAGCCAAGATCAGCGGCTCGCTCTAGGCTCTGAGCCCCGGACTGTGAACAAGTACTAGACACCCATTTAAGCAGTCAAGTGCAACAGCAGTCAATTGTCTCGGTTTTCCTTTTAACTAAAGAATAACTCAAGAATAAAAAAATGACATGAAATGTCAGATTATCTTCCAGTGGACAATGAAAGACATTACAAAATAAGAAACATGTTGGGTGGTTAGAGATGAAAGCTGAGGATGTGGTTTTCACTATAATGAAGTTGACCACAGTGGTTAACTGGCCGAGTTGGAGCGCAACGGCAGCGTCAGAGCGTGCTGCAACTCCAACAGAGCATAGCAGTGATGTGTGGTGTGACGGCATCCCTGACGCGTCCGCTCTGCATGGATAGGTCAATAAAACTCCTCTGATATTCTCACAGTGCAAGGCTGAATGTTAACTAGAGTATGATAATGTAGTCTTGGCTTGTAGAGAAGGTCGCTGTGGAGAAGCACCCAACCGATATACAAGCAGTCCATAATAAGGTGTGTCCCGTACGCTTAGCTAAACCGGCTATGATGGTAGCTTCTTATTTAATATACAGATATGGATTTTGGTATCAAGCTTGTCATCTGACATGAAACACAAAGAAGGCTAAGAAGTGTTTTCCCCAAAATATTCCTATTCCTTTTGAAGTTGAATGTCTTAAAACCGTGACTGAGGGAGTCGCTCTCGGCTCAGATTAGGCAGATGTCTCAATAAGTGGGCAGCCACACTAATCTGTTACAACATTCTGTCAGGCTTTCAGTTTGTGCGTCTAATCCTTTGACTCATACATGGAGATGAAGTAGACCCTATTAAATCTTTCATCTTTAGAAATCTTGGTGGTTGCTGCTACTTTTTTCTGAGAACAATCAAAATCAAAACTGATTTTGCTTTGTTTTTTGTCCAGAAAAGTTTAACCCCCATTTTATTTCGATCAACATGGACATCAGTAACCTTCCACTTTTCCCTCCTCTCGTCTCCAGGTATGGTTCGGGGAGAAATTCGATGCCCCGTTGCTGAGCCCTAGGAGCCCTCGCAGCCCATTAGCACAGCGGCACGGCCCCGGCCTTGCAGACGTCTTCCAGTATGACCAGTGGCTGGCAGTGCGACATGAGGCCACCCTGGTGCCCATGCAGGAGGATCTGGCCATCTGGCTCACAGGCATGCTGGGTAAGTGATGCTTGTCATCCTAGAAGTACTGTTTTTAGTGGGTTGAACTCATTATTTTTTTTTTTGCCTACTCTGACTGTGCAGTATCATGTTGTTTGGACATATTTCTGGGAAAACGGATGTTAATATTTGGATTACTTTTACTGTATTTAAGTAACGGAGTAAATGTGTTCAAACCTGTGCATCTGTGAATTATCATCGTGAAGTTGCATGCTAACAGTTTGCCCCTCGAGGTTAGGAAAATACCGCAGCACAATTGACACAGGTCTCCCGTGTAATTGGATTTAGTTGCTGCCATTTCCAACTTGTCCTTTGCAAACCGCAGAAACAGGAGTGGAACAAAATCCCTCATTTCGTCCGTCTCCACCATTATACTGACATCTATTGTCCCACATGACACAATGGAGCAGTGAGGAAACTGAAGCTGACTGGAAACTGACTCTATTGTTGACTGGTGAAACCGTTTTCAGAAGCAGACTTCAGTTTTTCTCATGAGGAATGTGGACAGGTACTAAACGCTCAACGTGAGTTATTGGTACCGTGACCACGATGACCTGTATACCACATTTTAGACTTTTTAAACTGTGTTACCCATCTGATAGTCAGTCCTGAGGGGCCGGATGCTGCAGAAACAGGTGGCGTGCAGCGGATAAAGTTTCAAGCCTCGAGGCTCGGCCGTTGTTGAGTGAAAAATAAACTGTTGTGGAGAAATCTTTGTCACTTAGTGTTATAGCTTTTGTGGATTTTGTTCCCAATGCAAATTTGGTTCACATGGCCTTTGTTGAGTTTCCTAAGGCGGTGATTTACAATAAGGGGTCGTGGGAGCGCCATAAGTCCTTGGGGAGTTTATAGGGGTGTCCTCTGTTGAAGTGTTTCTGTAAGGTCCAACAACAAAAGACATTGTAGACAAAAAAAAAACTGCTCAGTGAGTGAAAATGAATTATGTGTTAAATCTGGGCTGTAATTGTATTGTATGATGTACTGGAGATGTGGTTCTGACCTGCAGAGGTGATACTAAGTGGGACAGTATTGAAAAAGTAGGATTATTTGCATTGAGCAGTACGTTTTATTCTGCATCTTTCCACTGTCATTTTTCCAGGAGAGGAGGTGAGAGCAGAGTTTTTCATGGAGGAGCTGAACAACGGCGTGAAGCTCTGCCAACTTATCGGCGTGCTGCAGACCAAGATCGCCCAGAGCTGCCCCTCTGCACTCTGCAAGGTGAGTCAGACAGCACTGATGAAAATAGCTTGGATGATTGTCCAAAGGGCAGCTTTCATGCTCACACATGGGGGGATGTTTGGGGAGAACTGTGCAGGTCACAGTGTGGACTAATCTCTGACTGAAGACCAGTTTTCTGTTAACTCTCGGAAGCTGTCAGGTGGAGTTTTGCCACTATCTACAACATTTTGACAGTATAGATGAAGTTAGTGTTTAAAAGAGATTATTAGCATACATTAAAATCATGCTGTTTACCTTGTACAGAAGATAAGAGCACAGAAGCTCCCATATTCTCACATTTCACATATCCTTTTTTAAAAACGCATGCAAACCTTCACATTGTTTCATGATTATAAATATGCTTCATGAAGTTTATTTTTCCCAACAGTTGTTCCCCACGAGGAAGGTTGCATGTAAGAGGGACGCCTCTCCAGGTTCTTTCTTCGCTCGCGACAACACCGCCAACTTCCTGGCCTGGTGTCGTCACATCGGCGTGGAGGAGACCTACCTCTTTGAATCAGAGGGCCTCGGTAAGAGCTGCAACAGATGTCACTTAAACTATAGACTGCTTTCATTTATTCTGGAGTAAATAAATCATTTTCATCCCCCTGTCTGTTGCTCTCCCCCTGTATCCCAGTCCCTGAGCAGCGGCCATAACTCTGTTAAAATGTGTCTGAGTAAATTTGACCTTTGAGTTTTAGGAAACAAGAACTTTGTTTGATTTTGGCTTATATGACCACGTTATGTACACGTGAGTCTGTTGTAATGCAATAACCCATGGTAACTTATTTAAGTGCTTCTTCTGGTGTTTGGGCAAAGACGGAGTAAGTTTGTCACAATCCTGTCTATTAAACAACCAGACAAAAGTTACGTAACAAAGAGCTTTGGTTATCCAAGCAGAAATTTTCAACCAGGAATGTAAATCTTTTATTCCAGGGTATCGAAGTGCAACAAAGTGTCCAAAAAAACTTTCCTCCACCTGTCTGGAAATAGTATCATGATGAGTTTTCCTGCATGCACTTGGCCACTGTCTATCTACTGGAAAAAACTCTTGCTCTTTTTCCTCTTCAGCTTTTATTTCTTCCAGTTGAGTCGAGAATATGAAACATAAATGTTACCTGTCAGCTGTATTTTCAACAATTAAGGACTGTGTCCTTTTCCGTTTAAATAAGAACCTCAGTAAATGTGAATATAATCTACTCCACACTTTTTGGAGCCAGTGTTGGACTTCATACTGAGGATGTTTACAGTATAAAAAGGACTGCCATTGTAAGCTCATAATAACTTCGCAGAGCTCTGTCGTTTAAGCCTTACTTCTTAATGGTTTAATAGGATCTGTTGTGGAGAGCAATCACCCTGAGTACACCGTATGGGGGATCACTCCATTACAAATAATGGCTCTCCAAAAAACCGGATTGGAGCGATTTAGAAAGAAATCCGTTCGTCTGCCGCTCCAAGAATGGAAACCGATTCTCTAATTCTTCAATATATTTTTGTTTACTGAATATCCTTAAATTACTTTATAGTTGTGCTCTCCAGCCCAAACTTCTGTCCTCTTCTGCACGAATCACCCAGCAACCCCTCAGGGGAAAAACTGACTGAATCGTACGTGCTCATAATGTCACGTTTTGGAATCTAACACGAGAGTTTTGTCACACCTCGTCCCTCCTCTTCTCTTCTCTCTCTAATGAAAGCCGAAGTGGCAGCTGCTTCTTCGGATCATTTATTAATAGTCTGTTAATTGTTGTGTTTCTTTTGCCTCAGTGCTGCACAAGGAGCCTCGGCAAGTTTGTCTCTGTCTGCTGGAGATCGGCCGCATCGTCTTGAAGTAAGTGAACAAAGACGAAGAAGAAACATTGCAACATTTTAGACACAGAGGAGCACATGTAACCTCTGCTGTGTCTCTCAGGTACGGTGTGGAGCCTCCTGTGTTGGTGAAGCTGGAGAAGGAGATCGAGCTGGAGGAGACTCTGCTGATGACAGAGGAGCCGCCTCCAGCCGTTAAGACCTTCAGCGTCTGCTGTCAGCACGGCGGCCTCTACCAGCCCGGGGTGAGTTCTGACTGACAGCGGGAACGTGCTGTTTTTAAACATGAAACTTTCCACCTGGAGGCAGGAAGCGTGGTACAACCAAACAGTAAAACAAACAAAAAAGAACTGCTGAAGCAAAGTGTTGAAGGGCTACAGCTGATCACGTTAGCGGCACATAGGTGGTACATGTGCGACCCAGTTGAAGCAGAGCCAAGACTCTTGCCGCTTCACTGGCGCCCCACAGGGTATGATACATCACCGCCGATCACGTGACGCTCTGCCGGCACGCGGTGACTCGCTGTAGCGAAGATACATGCCGTCATATAGCCATAAGCACACGCGGCAGTGAACTTGCTGTTTTTGTACCAGTGTAAACTCTCCATCTCTCTCAGAGTGCAGAATGTCCTCCTTCAGCTGTGGTTATTAATCATTACTGATGGGCATTGTGTTTCCAACACTGTCAGCGTTTGTTGGGTTTATTCTCCAGTGGGTCAAATGAGGCTCCAACACATAGAGGGTTGGGGGTTTTATTCCCAGAGGAGACAGCAGGGCTAAAAATAACTGAACTCATTGAAGCGGAAGGCCGTTTGGATAAAAGCGTCAACATACTTGCGTTTTCCTTTTCCACATCCAAATAAGCAGGAACTTATTTAAGTTGAGTGCGTCTTCATCGCCTTGTCACTTAAATCTCATTGTAGGATTTCATCATGTCTCGCTGCTTGATTCAGTGGCTGTAATTGGATTATTGCTCACTTATGCAGCAACAAAAACTGGAGGCCCTTAAATATATTGGCTTATTTTCTAGCCAACTGTAAACATTAATGATATCATTCACAAAAGGCACATTTCCACCCAGCAGTCCAGTCTTGTTTATTTCCATTTTCCAGTTTTTTTGTTACCTAAGAACACACGAGTTGTCTTGTTGTCTGTGCCCTGGTGAAGGATTTCTCTTGTTTCGTAAGCAGTCTTGTCCTGAGAGTAAAGTAGCACAGAAGCCCCCTCACACAAGCAATCCTTAGCATAAAACAAGAAACATTAGCATAAAACAAGTAACCTTATAATAAACGTATTATTAGCGTAAGACAAGTATTAGTGTAAAACCAGTAATGTTCGCAAAAAACAAGTAACATTAGTAATAAAACAAGTACCGTTAAGTTACTTGATTTAGGCTAACATTAGTATAAATAATATAGTTGGCATACATTAAAATCCTGCTACTCATCCTGTTTACCCAGTATAGAAGTGAAGAGCACAGAACCTCCCTCTTTCTGGATATTTGTGCTGCCTGCAATATGTACAGGCAAAATACTCAACTTCTCAATAGCTCTCATGAGCTAACAGGACGTCCTTTCATTTATGATATGGGCACAAAAAAAAATCTGTTTTCAACCCCCCACACTTGCTGCCTTGAGTCTTTTCTTAATCAAAGTTTATGTCCTTGCTGTGATAAACAACCAATTACAGAGAAGAAAGACCAGAAGACATTACATTTCCTTCATTGTGTTCTTAATGTAATAAGATTAGCGTAGTTCAGGGTGTAATGAAAACAAGGCTAAAGAGTCCAGTATTGCTGCCAATGAGTCCGCCAATATGGCCGCCTGATGGTCCTCTTTTATCCTTTGTAGGAGCACGGCATGGACGACCCACCCTGCAACTGCTCCAACAGGGTGTCCATTGAGTACCTGTCAGAGGGACGCTACAGGCTGGGAGACAAGACCCTCTTTATTCGGGTGAGTGCTGTGAACACACACACATAGACACTCTCTGCAGTGGCAGCAGACTTGTGTGTTGGCACGATTCACGTCAGTAATCCAGACAATCCAGTCAGTCACTGAGTTGTCCCATTCAGAAGTGGCAGCTCAGTTATGTCACAGCCTTTGAAATGCACTTCATCATGTCAGTGTTTCATTTTCTGTTATTCTGAGACAGAAATTCTTGTTATAGGAGTAAGTCTACGCTCCAGTTCTGCAGAAACACTTCAAATACATAAAAAAGACATTTTTACAATAGAAGAGTAGGGGGGAGTGTTTGGGTACTGGAAGACCAGAATGATCTACACGGTTGACCCTGCAAGTCAGCCATTCTGTTGTTTACGCTGACCTTCGACCAAACAAAAATGCTATTTCCCTGTTGGTGTGTGAAGAAACACACTGTTTTAAAAGCCTTGATGTATGAATTTAAGTATTTTACAAACCTAAATTGAACTCAAAATGTTTCATTCAAACCGAAGAAGCACATCATCATTGAGTCTGTTCAAATAGGCACTGGTTCATTTACTAATACTGCATGAAACCACTACAGTGTGCAGTACAAGCTTAAATACTGTGTTGATATCACATTAAATGTGTGGCAACACCAGCTGCTGCCAGTATGTATGTGTGTGTGTGTGTGTGTGTGTGTGTGTGTGTGTGTGTGTGTGTGAGCTCTGGCAGACATGCAGCGTACAGGATTCTTCACTACATCACTGGAGGTTGTGATTGGACACATGTAAGCTCATTACCCAATCGTGGTGGATTGTGTTAGGCGATTACATCATAATTACACTGCTGTCCACGCCTCAGGACAGACACACTCATATATAGATCCACAGCTGCTATTTCAGGAACTTCCACGAAGGTGTCACTGTTGATTTCTGACTGTTCTTTCATTTAAAGACATTTAAGGGGTTAGGGGCTTTCTTTTTGTATTATTCCAAACTAAATGTATTTTTCATTTGGAGAAAATGTGTTACGAAAAATGATTTTTTTCGCTTCACAGATGCTTCATGGTAAACACGTGATGGTGCGTGTGGGTGGAGGCTGGGACACACTGCGTGGATTCCTGACGAAGTACGACCCTCTGAGAGTGCTGCAGTTCACCACTCTGGAGCAGAAGATCCTGGCCTTTCAGAAAGGCCCCCCCGGCCTGGGAGGACACCATGGCAACCATGCAGCTCCGCCCCCTCCTCCTGACATGGACCCCCTCGCCGCCGTCAACAACCTCATCTCCTCCTCGTCCTCCTCTTCCTCCTCCACCTCATCATCTTCCTCTTCCTCAGGCCCGGCCTGTAAGCCGGTGTCTGTGACCCCTGCAGGTCAGACGTGTCGGTCCTACACCGCCTCCCCGGCCTGCACGCCAACGCTGCCCAGAAAATGTCCTGCCGCAGCACCCAAGAAGCACCTCCAGGGGACACCCTCATCCCCCAGGAAACCCACCCAGCTGCCCCTGCCCATCACCACCAAAGGTTCCTCCTCTCTGCCGTCCACGCCTGTGGGAAACTCCAAACAGTCTCCCAGCCCGACGTATCACGGAGCACACGTCTTTCGCAGAGCTCTGACTCCATCCTCTGCTCCATCACCTACCCCTGCAGATCCAAGCACCACCTCCAAACTGAAGCTCAAACCGTCGCCCCGCGGCCCCGCCTCTCAGCCCAGGAGCCCCGTCTGCCCAGAGCCATCTTCCAAATGCCCCAAACCCTCCAGCCCCTGCACCTCCCCCACCGCTTCCTCTGTGCCTCGCCCCATCACTGCTCCAGTACGGGCCCCCGCCGCTAAAGATGGCCGGCCCCCAACAGGTGGCAGCCAGCGCTCTCGCCTTGCACAGCGCCGCCCGGGCTCCCCAGCCTCACGCCTCCGTCTAGAGGCGGCTAGGAGGGTGCGGACGGCCTCAAAAGCCGCAGTGACGACCTCGAAGTCCACAGTGACGACAACGCCAAGAGCAGCGACAGCATCACCCCAAAGTCGGACCCCAACTCCCAGCTCTCGGACAGCCTCCCCGGGGCTGCCAAAACCCGCCTGCTCCTTGCCAAAGAGCAAAGAGGTTACAGCCAAAGCCAAGGGGCCGGCCCAACCCAAGGCGGCTGCTGCCCCTCCACGCGGGCCTGCTGCTGTCCCCGGGCGGGTCCCGGGGGACAACACAGGCCCTTCCTCTGCCAACAAAGCCAATCAGAAAACACCAGCCACAGCACAGAGAACGGGGCGGAAGCAAGCAGCTCCCACTAACCCCATCAACGGGAAGACAACTCTGAAACCTGTAGCGACTCCAGGACCAGCGCTGGCCCCGCAGAAAACCAGCCCCAACGTCAGAGCGGTTAAGACGGAGCCCAGCGTCAGCAAGAAGATCCCACAATACAAGGGCAAGAGCGGGGACCCTTATTTCGAAATGAACAGTAGGAGGAGGCAGAAGACGTAAGTGGACAGTCTCTGAGGACTTCACCAGAGCCAGCAGGCTGGTCCCACATGGCTTATTACAAACCAGCACTTGTTGGAGCTCAGACTTTCCAAACAAATGAATCATGTCACTAATCCCCATCAGAGAGCTTCTACTTCTGACCTTTCTTCTGTCTTCAGATGTTTTTTGTATGTTATTTAACTTTTGTTTATTTAGATTTTTTTAATCCTAAAGGGTCTAAAGTGTGATGATTTGTATGTCTTGTCTTTGTGGTGATTCAGTGGTCTGTTTTGAGAGGTCAGCTCCACGTACCTGGTTAACACTAAACTTGCACAATGTTTACATTCTCACCTTCGTTACACGTACAGCCGTTACAAATGGTTTGTGTCAACTGACTTTTTAAGAACAAAAGATAGATTTTAGTATAAAACCATGATCAAACACTAACCTCAATGCTTTTTTTGTTTTTTTAGCTCAACACCAGATTACAGGATTTCATGATTTTAGTAAAATGCACTTCATGGCTAAGCAGCTTCAGAGTTCTGTTTTCGCCAACAGCTTACCAAAGTTGTGAAACGTCTGGAGTTCAGTGACACAACTGGAACACAAATGATGGCTTCTGGTTACTTTTTCCTCTCCAGTGAGAACATCCTGTCCACTGGTGGATCGTCACATAGGTCACTGATTTTTTTTTTTTTTGTATAAATGCTATCTAGGTGGAAGGTTCCTGTCAGTGGTGCCGGACAAAGCGCCATCAGGAACGAACCTTCCTGTCGTGTGCCTTCATCAGAAACCCTCTCGTTTCTTGGTGGCATTAGAATGTATTAGATGATCTGGGGGTGGTGGTGGTGGGTGGAGGTCTTATGGTTTTTTTGATATTGAAAATTGCACAGTGTGTACGAGCACTCATGACTTTTGGTTTCTCAGAGAAAAGCCAAGAGTCGCAGATGAACTACTGATCAAACGCCTCTTTTCTTTCGAGCAGAAAAACAGTTGCGGCTCCTCCGGCAGCCAAAATCATTTTAGAGCAGAATCTACTTGGTATAGACTTTGTTTTTATATGGTTTCTAATTTTTCTGTGTATTAAAAATCTAGTTTTCTATGTGGTGTTTGTGTACGTGTGAGTGTGTGCGTGTGTATACAGTATATATATTATCAGTGAGGCTTTTTTCTTGTTTGGCACTTTACAGAAACCGCCGTGTTTGTCAGAATTTGAATGTTGATTACGTCGATTGTGTCTCTTGTTCCAGCTACCTTTTTTTTTGTCTTTTTGATCAATAAATGGACAAGTGTTTTAAAGCTCATCTCGACTCTGTTGCTTTCGTCTTCTCGGACACATTTTTGCTGTTGCACGTTGGCGCTCTTAAAACTGTCTTAGCCTGGATACCAAACAAAGCCCTCGGAGCATTCAGACTGTGGAGAAGGAGTAAGGAGAGCAACACCGGTGCTTGGCAACATGCAGGAGAAATGTAGAAGAATCTGTTATTATGCTATTTAAATTACTGTTTGCTTAGACAGGCAGGGACTGAGTGGAGGAGACGTGATTTAATGTCGGTGAACCACAAGGATGATTTCAGGTATTTTGACTGATGAGATGAGACGTGTATAGACTGAGCATGATCTTAACATGCCCCTCACTAATGTTAGCTTGTTGCATGTGTTGGGGCAGGAAAATGACGTCTCTATTATACATTTGATTGCAAAACTGAATCAATGGACACGACGTGCCAGGGCCAAGGGGTTAAAGTGTAAGCAAGACATAAAATGTCAAATGAAACACATAACTTATATAATAATAATGGGTTTTTAAAGGATAAGATCACCCAAAAATGATAATTCCATCATCTACTCACCCTCCTGCTGAAGGAAAGTTGGGTGAAGTTTCGTAGTCCACGAAACATTTCTGGAGCTTCACAGCAAAACTGTTGCAGCGTTCTCCCAAACAACTGAAGTAGATGGGGACTTCTACAGAAGCCCTAACATGCCAAATTTGATTTGAAAAGATCTTATTTTCACCCTCAATGTGTGTTTGAGCTTCAGACAGAGTGGTTCAGGTGTTCAGGAGAAGTCTGAAATGTTGTATTGCTGCGAAAGTCCAGAGATGTTTTGTCGACCACAAAATTCACCACTCACCTTCAACCATCGGCAGAAGGGTGAGTAGATATGGGCTGAAATTTCATTTTTGGGTGAACTGTTCCTTTAAGGCCTTATTAGCTGCTTATTTAATAATTGTACATTTTAAATAAAGGTTTTTGTTATAAAATGTACTTTTGTGGATATTAAATTTTATTATAACAATGTTATTTTGAGCTGCTGACGTCATAGCAAACAAATAAAATATCTTAGGAATGAAAATTCAACCACCATTTTTGATGCAATATAACCACAGGGGGAAAAAACAAGTGTAACTTTGTTTTAACATCCAGTCCACAGACAGAACAACATGAGTCAATGTTTTTTGCTTTTTTGCAAATGATGTGCAGGACCCTTAATGGAAATGAACTACAGACTTGTGTGACTTTGCTGCCATCTAGTGGCTCTAAACAAACACTGCAACTGCACTGGTGGTCAAAAGTAATAATTTATGTTGGATCATAAAGAGATGGGATGAAAAAAGATGGCCTCTTTTAAACTTATAAAGTCAACTACACAAGCAAAACTCTAAATACATTCTCACGATAAAAAGTAATTTACTTTTAGTCATTGTATGGTGTCACTGTGCTTCTTTTAACAATGCAAACCTACACTCCAGCTCAGTAGAGAGGTCCACAGGGACGATCAGCAGCTTAGATGGAATCAGCTATTGTCAACTGATTAGTATACTGATGCACTGAGCCATTTTAATTAGTCACAAAGGCATTCTGGACACCAAAGCTTATGTCAAAAAATAGTGTTTCTAAGCCTTTTAGAGGCAGCAGTGGAAGAAGTATTCAGATTCTTCACTGTCATGAACCAGCTCTGGGTTCAGACAAAATATGGGAGACCACACCGAGATTTCAATTGATTAACAAAAGGAGTTTATTGTACAAACTAAATAACTATAAACACAAATAAAATAAAGTATGTAGGTCAGTATTATCAATGGTGTTTGAAGTGTATGAGTGTGTGTAAGTGTAGTGCAGTGTAGCAAATAACTCTAACCAAACATAACCAAACAAAAGCCCTGCATGTTGGGAAGGAGAGAGAGACAGAAGGAGCCCTGATGTGGATCAGTTTCAGGTGAGGCATCTCCTCCCGACACGCCTCCTCAATCACCTGCACAGAAATGGGTTAACACACACCAAACCGGACAGGGTCATCACATCACTAAAGTAGAAGTACTAATACCACAGTGTGAAAAACACTACAAGTAAATATGCATTCAAAACCTTACTTAAGTAGAATTATGTAAGTATCACCAGCCGAATGAAGTGCTGTGTTGTTATATGTGATGGTTTTTTATTAATATTACTGCTGCATCAATGTGTATGTGTCATTTTACTGCTGTACATGTTTAAAGTTGAGTTTTAACCACTTGTTGGGTAGTTCATCCACAGAAACGTGTCATATTTATACACAAAGATCATCAGATGTTTGCAGCCCGGCTGTCCTGAGAGAACCACGTATTTGTAAAAAGTCAACCTTTCATGACATCGGGAAAAAAAATAGCTGTTTTCAGCTTTGTGACGATGCATTTTCCAGCTAATCCAAGAGGGCTTTATCAATATTTAGCTGAAGAAGTAGGAGAATTTTGTCAACAAATAAAGGGACAGTTAATCCTTCTGTTTATGTGAAAAAAAAATCCAATTTTAAATCACCAAATTTGGAGATACATGGTTCTCATGGCACAGGAGGGATATGGAAACTTGTAACCTGGAAAAAAACAGTAACTAAAGCTGTTGGACAAATGTAGAGGAGTAAAAAGGAACAATATCTCCCTTTGAGATGTAGTGGAGGAGTAGCTTAAAGTTCCATATAATTTAAGTCCTCACAAAATTAGCCTGACTTTGTACTTAAGAACAGTTCTTGACTAAATGTGCTGCTGATTAGAGGTTAAGACCCTTGTAGGTTTTTTAGGAGGGAAAACAACACAGTAAAAATCCTTAAAGCTGCTACAGTCAATATTTCAAATTAGCAATTGCTCAAATGACCACATCCCCACCGTTCTCTTCAGCTGCAGAGGGTTTTAGCTTCTTTTAGCTTGTTGTTTTGGTTTTAGTGTCCCCCACCCCCCCAACCCTGCTGGTTCGATTCTCCAAGTTTTCCACCTCAACGAGTTACTGGAGGTTTAATGAACATAGATTCAATGAAGATACAGAATAACATTACATTCATTGTGCTTTCTCATATAACTGCTGTGTTTTTAATACCACCAACTCATTTTTTAATTTCAACATTATTAAATAAGTTTTTTTAATGAACACTTTTGGAACACTTGGTATCTTTTTTAGAGGCGAAAATGTTTTTTTAAAGTGCACACATGCAGATAAGTTAAACACAGAATGCTGGACAGGAGCAAAAGTGAAAAATACAAAAAACATTTATCTTTTCATGTGTAAAAAAGATATCGTGTATGGTCAGTGCAGCAAGTCTTGTGTGTGTTTGTGTGTATTAACTGTTCACATTTTAACACGACCCGAGGAAATAACAAGTCAACTGTTCACCTGAAGGCATTTATTAAATATCAAAACATGTTAAATTACAAATACAATTGACCTCATTCTTCAGAGACACTTCTGTTTATAAAAGTCGTGAGGACAGAGAGTTCAGCTCAGTAGCTAAATAAAATACTGACAGACATTTACAGGCCTAAAGACCGAAGTCGAAGGTTTCATCAGTTGTCTCAGTGCAGTGGTCTAAAAGCTGAGTGTGAAACCCTGAGAGAATCATGGCACAGTAGATTAACAGATTAAAACATGATCGATCAGCACCGTTAAAGCCAGACAAATTAAATAATATTAAAATCCAGTGTGCAAATAACAAAAGAGGGCAGACCGGACTGCCGAGTGTAGTCCAGTCAAGAACACACGAGCGAAGAGGAGGTTAAAACATCTGTTGTACAGAGTGAACGCAGAGAAGGCAAACACTTTGTCGTTTTTTTCATATTTTGTGGCTAAAATGTAAAAAATGTGCAATATTGTGTTTAATTACTTGGTCAGTTTTTTGTTTGTTGCTTGTTCTTGACCTTCATCCTCACTTTACTGACCTGCGTGACCCCATCACGACTGAAGCAAAACCTTTAGGGGATAAATGGCACATGTAATCTAAAATGTAAAAACATCACATAAAATTGATCCGTTACATTTTAGTGGAAGTTTAAAATCACTGTCAAAGACACAGTATTTTTAGTCAAGGTCTGGCCTGAGTGTGTAGTTTTGAAACAAAACTACAAAAATATGAATGCTGACACATTTTAGGACAAAATGTCATCAAACATTTTTTTTGTTGCATTTATCGAACTCTCCGCAGATAAAATGCCTCGCTTTGTAAATCATTAGTAGTTTGTGACTTAAGTGCAAACAGTAAAACGAGCAGAAGCAACAGACACCAGAGCGCCGACAGTGTAGTAATTAAAAGACATTCAAAGACGATTCCTTAGTCCTTCTTGACCAGTTTCAGTGATTATAAAATGTCATTTAAGTGTTCAGTAAAAGTGGCGTTCAGGGAAAAACAGTCAGTCTTCATACCAAAACTTTTAATTTTAAAAATCCAAATCCACCTGAAGAGTCAGTGTCAGTGATATAATCCTTCTTAGGTCGTGTGTGCTGTATTTCTGAGATGTTCCAGCACCAGTTATTAAGAACAATATTCCTCCAAGCACCCAAATCTCTGGCTGCCTTGTAACTGAGCCGCCACAGCTCATAAAGGCACCCCAGGGATCTTTTCCCGTCTGGTTCAGAACCCGACTGTAGTTATAATAATCCAACATTAGACAGAGCTGATGAGGGCGCCTGAGGTTACAGGAGCAGAGGTGTGTGTTCTCCGGCCGGCTCCGTCCTCTTGGTGAGCTGCCGCGCTCTCGCCAGGAGGCGGTTGGGCAGCGGGGGGAAGTGGTGGCTCGGGTCGAGGACGTTGGTCTTCCGGCGCTCACGCTCCTGCATCCACATGAGGTACGGGCTGGGCGGGAAGAACGGGCGGGATCGCTCGCGGTAGAGCTGCAGGACGATGCCGCAGACGCCGAGCACCACCCACACTGTGATCATGACGTAGTCTGATGAAGAGAAGGACAGAGGACAAAGACAAGATTGTAAACGTCTGAGTCTGACAGCATCACTGAGATTCTGTTCTCGGCTGTGAAACTCACCTATGGCTTGGAAGGGCACGTCAGTGAACACCGAACTGAAGTTGTTGTTGAGGAAGCGTTTGAGGATGTTCAGCGTGATGTAGGAGAGGCTGGTGTAGATGTAGGCGTTCACGGCCAGAACCACAGCGTAACCGCCGACAATGCCACACGTGATGATGTTTCCCTGTTATCAAAGGAACACAGGGAACATCACTCTCTGATTCTTACTTTTTAGGCATTTAATTGGCTGTGTCATCGCTTAAACACAACATAATAGTACATATTGGCAATTTTATGCAACCTTTTCAAAATAAGACAATATCTTGAATTTTCTGTTCATGTCTGCAATTTTATTTTTCACAATGAATCATGAAAATATTCAAATAAACACTAAGGACAAGTACGGGGGGACTACTTTCAAAGAGCCAGGCTAGCTGTTTCCCTCTGAACCAGTCTACACTAAGCTAAGCTAAGCTAAGCTAATTGTATCCTGGCTTCATATTCACCACACAGACGTGACAGTGGTATCAAACTTCTCAGCGAACTCCCAGCAAAAAAGTGCATTTCTCAAAAGGTCGAACACCTCCTTTCCAAATGATTCATTGTGCTGCCTATTACGGTGTCATTTTAAATATTAACACCAGGTGGCGCCACAGTACAGCACTGCAGTGCTATATGTACAGTAGTGAGTGGGTGGAGGTGTTAAATCTGTTACCTCTCTGGGCCAACGCACAAAGAAGAGTGGAACAGTGATCATGATGCAGCAGAACGTCACCCAGAAAACCACATCTGAACGCCTCAACACATCCAGGTCACCTGAAACCATACACGAAACATACTGAATGCACATTATACATACCAGCATTTATACTTTGACCGTGACTGGCTGTTATCTACAGTAAGAGTTTATTTTTCGTACCGAGAGGAGTGAAGAGGACGGTGGAGGCTATGAGAAAGCCGAGCATCAGTCCAACCACGATGACGCAGGCCATGACCGAACCAAAACGCCACCAGCTCATCACCAGGAGGACCCCGCCCACCACGCCGATCACTGCAGACACGGCCAGACAGACTGCGGAGAGAAAAGCCGGGGGCTCCAGATTCAGACATTTTCTAATTCTGCACACTGTGCCTTTAATCATGCAAACAGACAGACAGCTTTACAACTCACTGTCATAGTTCAGGTCTGTGGTCCGTGTGATCAGCACGAAGAAGAAGAAGGCTGCGAAGCTGAATCCCATGCAAAACAACTCTGCATGACAGAGAGAGGGAATTAAAACGTCAGACATTACAGTTATTAAATCAGGTCTGCGTTGGCGTGATCACTCTAGACAAACATCACTAATGATCCTCATAATTGAGCTGCTGGATGAGGGTGAAACCACATGCTGCAGGATAAAGACTCTTCAGAGGGAAACACACTGTATCATCCTCTGACTCTCAGATCTATAAGATCTACTGGCAGCAGTGGCACATCGCAGTCATGGGTTCAGTTTGGAACAAATACATTTCTGCATCACATGCGAGGGGGACCACATGAGAAGCAGGCCACTGACGCACCCAACAAGTTTCTGAGTTTCATTAGACAAATACTTGTAAATGGAAACATTATCAACTCTCTGTGGTAGTGTGTGAGCACCACACCAGAGCTTTGCTTCAGTCGGGGTCATTTTTATATTTGTATGGAGAGGTCACGACTTGCAAACATGACCTCTGATCCCCACTAATCTATTCTGTTGACCCTAAGTGAACTGGGACTGGAGAAAGCTAAATTTAAACAGAGATATGAATGTTTCTTTAGAGACCTGTCTTAAAAGCTTTAATGTATCATTATGAAGTAAATGGTGATTTCACAATATAATTACCAGTATGATGGCACCATCAGCGTTAACACTGGTTCCCTATAGACCTCGCCTTCACTATACTTAAGCTCAAAATCTCGCAGAAAATGCAGTTGACTGGCGATCCATTCAGGCTGGCAGTCTGGCACCATTTGTATCTATCAAAATGTTTTGTGAATCACACTCACACAGAATAATGAGCTTAAAAACTTACATTTTTTGATTACGCTGCTACCTCCATGATGGAAACAAACTACGCAGAAACATAAACTACACCACCAACAAAGTACAGCTTCAAATCACCAAATTTTGAATTGATTCTGGTTTAGAATCATGAGTGAACTTTGTGGACTCACTAAGATGAAATATTATTGCTACACAGTGGAATATTAATAATTCAAACTACTCACCACATTTGAAGTATCGATGGCCACAGAAGCAGACAAACAGACCTGCCAAACCAGCGATGGTGAAGAAAAGCTTTGTAGATATCTTTCCTGAAAAAAAAAAAAAAAAAACATGTTCAAAGCAAAGTAGCTAAGGGTCAACGCTTTCCTTCCTGCTCTTTCTGAGGGAGGAAGATGTAAAGTATTTAATCTGAGGCCCACACTGCCTACAAGCCACTTCAACCAGCCTTTTATTTAATTTGTTGCTTTTCATGACTACTTCGTTGCTAGTATAATATCCAGAGGAACACAATCAGAGCTCACCGAGTGTATGACAGCCGTCCAGAGTGGATGTAAAGCTGCAGGCGTAGGTGTGGACGGGGACGTAGGAGGCCGAGGTGTTCAGCAAAGGGTCTCTGACGATGATGGAGTAAATAACACCCTGACCTGGGATGGAGTTAAACACCGCCATGCTCATATCTGATGATAACAGCCTCATGACCTGCAGGGAGCCCAAATTGAACGGTGAAGAAGAAGAGTTAGCAGGAAGCTCATCAGCTGTTGTACTTCTAAACACGTTCTTCTTCTTATTGAAGTTTCATATTCATCAGATAAACATCATGGAGCAAATCTCCCCAAGTGAATAATCATGTTCTTTGAGTCTCACCCATTTGCCGTTCGCCATCATGCCCTGGATGTCAGCCACGGTTTGAATCGAAATGAACAAGCTGCGCTCTGATAGGTCGTTCTCAGGCAGGAAGTACTGGTAGACGTCATACTGCAGCCGCCAGTGTGTGTTGGTGTCTGTCGACTGGTCGCAGGCCGGAGGAATTCCTCCCCTGATAGAGAGACAGGACAGGACACAAATCTGTGAAGTTGGCTCTGTGTGTGTTTTACAGAGAGTGAAAGGCTCATGTGCACTTCAGCTTCATGAACAGAAGCTATGGAGATGACAAAAGTCCTGGATTAGATAAACAAATGTATCTTTTATGCACGGAAACTTAATTTCATGATATTAACGTTTAGATGTGATTTAACTCACTGAACAGAGGCAGAGAGAGAAGAGTGTGAGAACAAAAGAGAGTGAGTGGGTGAGGACACTAAAACTGAAACTTGACATAATTTGGTCCTTATGTAATTTAATTCTCTGTCATTCTGTGGTTTAGCAGTGACAGCAGTATTATATGGAAGAGGTGTATTCAGTGCACATGAATCTGCTGTAGGGTTAAAGATAAACCTGCTCACTGACACAGGAGCTCTGCTTTACTTCTGTGTACCACGCAACAATGACACAAACAACCTTAAACATCTAAATCTTTGACTCAACGCTGTACTAATCTGCCTCGTAGACATTTTTGGTCAGTTCCTAGCGCTTTCATACTAACAGGAAATAATACGTGGGGCCGACAAATGTCAAACTGACACACTTCAATCAGAGTGCAGCATCGGAAGACTGCTGCCAGGAGAGACAGATTTCACACCCCCTACACAGCTGGTTTGAACTCTGTCAGAGTCCTTTGTGTGCAACACCGTGGGACATAAGATGTGTCACAAAACTGAACAGCAAGTTTTTGAATATTTATGTGTTGAT
This sequence comes from Pagrus pagrus, assembly GCF_965226575.1. Lineage (NCBI taxonomy): Eukaryota > Metazoa > Chordata > Actinopteri > Spariformes > Sparidae > Pagrus > Pagrus pagrus. The sequence continues at coordinate 17,702,694 of NC_140205.1, read as the reverse complement.
ACCTGAAAATTAACAAATTAAGTGTACTCATAAATAGAAAAATTAAAATGAATACACCTTATACACCATTGTCCCACAATGCATTGCACAAAGGAAATGGAGGCGCTGCATACACATCTTATAGTGGATAAGGGTCAGACAGATCTAGGAACAGCTCAAAAAATAAGCATTCAATCTTTGGAAAAACATTTTGATTTCTTTTCATGTAGTTTGATTACAAACCCCACAGAACCTCAATGGCTTCACTGCTACACAGAGATCTATAGAGCAGCCATTTATCTGAATATGTGACGGGTGCATCGGTGCTTCAGGTGTCTTTACTCTTCTATGACAGTAACCTGAGTTTCTTAGTGTTGTGGACAAGCAAAGACATTTGAGGACGGCAACTTTGGCTTTAGGAAACACTGATCAACATTTTACAAACCAAACAAGTACTTGATTAATCAAGAAAATAATCAACAGATATAGTTTGTTGTATGCCTAAAGACTAAAGAGCATGTGCAGTGGGCTGTATTTTGTCTTATGCACAGAGCATAGTACAAAAAGTTCTTAAAGTACACAACAATTCATTCATACAAAAAAGTTTAACATTCTGATTTCTTCAATTAGTGTTTGTACATTACTTAATACAATTAGAATGTAGTATGGAATCGGCACACTCAAATATCAAGTTTGCCACTTTGTCACCGTGAACATATAGCGGAGGTTTGAATATAAGAAAGCATGGTACTGCAGGTGTGGCCATCAAGTTGACTCTGCACCTGATAATAACTTGGCACCAGTCAGACAGGTCAAACAAGTTGAGTTTTAACTGAAGTGAACTGACTGGAGACAAAAACACAAGTGTTTGTCCAAACCAACGTTGGTAATAAGCGGAAAATGACATTTTCTACATCTTATGCATGCTGGCATTTCCAAAAAGTCAACACAGAGATGGGACACTGTCTGACAACTGGTAGATACCTCAGTTGAGAATAGCTGGTATTCATGGGCAGTGGGTTTCATCATCACATGGCTGTGATACAATCTCTAAAGACATTCGTAGTAGCCAAACCGCACCAGCAATGGTGAAAAAGACTGCTAGCAAACATGCAGAAGCCTTTCATTCCTCAAAAGCATTAACCATTCAGTTAAACTAAACCTGACAGGATGTTTTTATTACTGGAGCTTTAGACTGTGCAGCCACAGTACACACTGGCAGGTAATGGCACGACAGGAACCCTAACCCTAACAAGCGAACCAGTCCTTTGTTTATCTGCCAAAAGACGACTTTGACACATCACAGACATTCTTTAGATAATGAGGCGAGTACTAGCGACCACAGCGGAGGAGGAGGTGGGAAGGCTGTGTGTGTGTGTGTGTGTGTGTGTGTGTGTGTGTGTGTGTGTGTGTGTGTGTGTGTGTGTGTGTGTGTGTGTGAGATCATTTCAAAGCAAATGAACAGTGAGGCGGTTTGTCGACAGGTCGTGCTAGATGAGTTTAACACTGAATATAGTTCAACAAGCTGAACAGGAAGTTGAGCAGAAGATGCCAGCCTGTTTCGTGTGTTACCTCTCATAGCCTATGTTTGCAGGTGCAAAGCGGATTGTGGTCTCGTAGAGGTTGTAGTGAATGTAGACATTTGGGTCAATTTCCAGGTTGAACTCCATGTTACAAGCTCCAGGAACTGGATCTAAAAGAGAACAGATTGGTTATTAGATGCTGTATCAGGTCAACAGAAGACAAAGAAATCCTCCCTCAAGGCTCAGTGGCACCCTACCATGTCAGGAGGACTTATGGTACGGGTGTTTCAACAAACTAGAAAGGCATATGAGCAACCACGCACAGTCAATGCTTGTACTTAGTCATGGTCTGCAACAACTTCCTCAATCAAATCACAATAAACTGAGTTTTTCTAAGCTTGAAAAGTCAGCGTGCTTTGGTTTAGGAAACAGTTGCAACTTCCTCTTATTCTGACTGCTTATGCAAGACTCAGGTTGAGTGAAACCAATCAGAGGAGAAGCACGCACCCTTGGCTTTTAATGGCCTGTCATAAAAAACAAGAAAAGTGTTGAAGAAAAAGTACCGGTGCCAGAGAACGGGAGGATGACCCCCGTGCCCGCCACAGTTTCACCGTCAGGAGAGGACAGGAACAAGGAGAGGGACGCTTGGCCCGGCTGAAGAGCTGACAGGAGCCCAGAGTCCACTGCTGTCAGAGACTGACCCTGGCCTGGCATCTGAAGCAAACACAAATATCACCTCGTCAACAGATGAAAAAAAAAACAGTATGATCACATATTAAAGTCCAAGAAAACAAGACAGAGTATACAGCCATGCTAGCACCTCTGTGAGGCTGTATTTCAGCACAGCTGGTCTTTGAACTAAAAGCTAACACGAGCATTGACATGCACTTCACTCTAGTACAATTGAGACTGATGGGAACGTCCTTCATTTTGTAGGTATTAGGTCATATGAGTTAAGAACAAGTGGAAATTAAGAACAAAGAACTAAATTACACATCACCCATGCATTCAACCTGCACTGAATGTCTGTAACAACGTTAATGGCAATCCATCCAATGATTGTGACATTTTCCACTCAAAACCACAAGTGTCAACCTCACGGTGGCGAAGGCGGAGAAGTCAGGGGATAAAAAAGCCAGTAGGCTTCTTCTTCTGGTGACCACGATTATCTATTCAAAGAATGGCATGTCAACACTTTAAAGTTGACTGATGAACTACTCGCAGCTACGCGTAGTTTAGGTGTTATGACCAGCAAGAGAAGCAACTGTTGATTTAAAAAAAACAACAACTTTAAAAATAGCAGTCATATCAGAACCAGAGAGTATATTTAATTGAAAGTAGGGCAAAGAACAACACTGAAGGCTATTCTCGTTGGCAGAGTCTAGCACTCTTCTACTGTTGATCTGATTGGTTGAAGTTAGCCTGTGACATACAGTGACAGACAGTTTGTTTGTCGAATCACCTGACAAGTATTTTTTTTTGGAAATACCTGCCCTTTTCCAAACAGTTCTCAAAGACGATTTCGTTTTTTTTTTCTTTTACACAGAACCATCTGGAAAGTTAAGTTACTTCAAGTGTAGGCATGTGGCTAAACTCCATGGTGGGACATTAACATAACTTAAATTAGATGATAGATAGAAAGGCAGATATATGAAAGTAAAGACAGTATGGTTACACCGAGACTGAGACAATTCTCTGCCAGCAATAACTTATAAAAACATTTTCTCCTCAGAAAACATTACAACATAGTTGGTTCTTTGTTCTGTGGATTACATGGATTATTAACCAACTGTACTCATTACCTGCTGAGGATGGTGAGTCACTGCAGTCACAGCACGTCGTCAGGGAAATTTGGCTGAGCTTTGGATCAGGCTCATGAGACCGTTTGTGACCAATAATGTCAACAGTCTGTCAACAGTCTGCTGTCTGTGTTCGGAGAGTGACCCCAGTCAGTCACTATAAAATTAGTCCTGTTGTCCTGGACTCATCTTTGAACAAATTATATTACATCTTAATTAATTCTTCCCACAGGCAGAGCAAGTGAGTTCAAATAAGGCCAAGGATTCACAGACAGCTCTACTTTAAGGGATAAGTCAGGTGATATTCAATATTAATAGCAGCAGTGATAGTGTTGCTGCAAATGTTTTCATCTCGTTAGTCTGTGTGTGTCATCATAAATGTCATCATTTTCAAAATGTCTTCATTTTGCCAGGTGTTTGTTTCTCCGGGTTACTTTAAAGGTGTGTAGTTGAGATCATAATAAGGCCAAGTCCGAAGATGGGTGTTGTTGACTCATGAGTACTAAGTACACATGTAATAATGTACTAATGACAACTGAGCAGTCTTGGGTTGCAATGTGAACATGATGACTGGTGACACGGTTGTTGTGATCCAATCCCAAGATGGTCTCTAGTTATTATTGTCAACAAATTCTGTGAAAAGACTGAAAGTAACAAAGAATGTGTGCAACTGAACGCTGATAAATACATTCATGAGCCAGACTGTTGCTTTATTATGATATGGTATTGAGAGTAGACCAAACAATTAGTGGTTTTGTTTTTTTCAGTTGTTGACATTTAGCAAGAACTAAAATAACTACATTAACCTCAAAGGTTCTCAGTCATACAGGTCATGGTAATTCTACGTGCTTCACTTCTCATCCGAGAAGCTTCTTCACTGAAGAACTGAAGAAGCTTCTCGGATGAGAGGTGAAAAGTCTTCAAGAAACTGAAACAAGTCTATGATATATAAGTAATGTGGTATTACATTGCTAAGGAGACTTCTATAAGTAACTAAATCCTGATCAGTAATTATAAAAAAAATGCATTTGTGTGTTCTTGACAGCCAAACACTTAAGTGTGTGAAAAAGTCAACCACATCCTGAACTGATAAACTGCCAGGTCACATGAACTGACTGGCTGACAACAACAGGATGTGCTAGCAAATGGAAAAAATGACCACTCCACTCTGTCTTTGGAGAAAAAAAACAAAAATTTGATCAACGTTCACCATCATTAGGTCAACGGACCATACTGAACACCAAGTGGGCTTTTCCCTTGGAGATGTACATCTTGCTTATGTTGGCATAGACGCTGCTTTTGCCATAGTTCTTCTATCTTAATCTGCCACAACAGTGCACCTGTTGGGGTACCAATACTTCCATCTTCATTATGTTTTCCATGGAAGTATTTTAAATCTTTTTAAATCTCACATATATTTGGTTGCAAAGATTTGTTGCACACTGGAACTAATTTACAACATTAAATAGTTAAGAAATGATGCTTAAGATTGGTGTTGAAGCCAGAATTGTGATATTGTGACAGACAGCAGAGGGCATGACATGCCACATATTTCTCACATATGTTTTGCCACATATATTTTAGTGAGCAAATGCTTAATTGTTGCAGCATCGAGGCACTGTGCCCACATAGTGTGACTCTCAGTCCAACTGCACTTACAATAAGTCCATTGTATGGCACCCATCTTGTTTAGACAGTGGTGGAGAGGGTAGATACTCCATTCGATGTGGTTTCAACTGAATTTATCGAATGCACCACTGAAGAAGAGAAACTTTAATCCACTATAATCACACAGATTTAGAGCTCAATGTGACAATTGATTTGTCACCATCAAGAAACACACAAAACGGTGATTCAACCTAGCACAGGCCTACTGTGGGATCAGTTTATGAATGCATTTGCATGCTGAAATTATGTGGTAGATTTGTCTATTTAATTAAAATCATCTGTAGTAAAGAAAGATGATTTTTATACAAGGGATTTGTTCACCAGAAGGAGAAATGGACAGGCAGCAACAACCACACTGGCCGACAAAATAAATATCAACAAACATTAAAAAAAGGATGTTGTGGTTTACCACTTGAAGTGAAAATGATCAGAAAGACAGAATGATAAAAATAAAAGGGAAAAAGGAAATTAGTGATATAGATAATATAAAGGAAACTAAAGTGTGTAGTATTAACCCGCTTCAGTTTGAAAACACACTTCCTCTCTTCTCTGTGAATTTCCTGTGTAGATCTGCTCCAAGTCAAGTTTTGACATTCAATTGCATCAACAGGCTTTTCTTTTCTGAGCAGACCTTTTCTGCCACTGAGAAACTCACATGGATCTGTTTTCATTTCTCTTGTTTTCTGCTGTTTAACCAGCAAAAATAAGGCTGAACTAAATCAGGCTTGTCTGCCTGTCTGGGCAGTGTGGACCCCGAGCCATCCCCCTGAGACTTCTGGGACTGACGCCAGAAGGTTTTCCCTCAGGGCCGCCCTGTCTGCCACTCATGACCAGTGGACTGTACATCAGCTGACTGCGACTTCTCTCGGTGGGTCAGACGACATCGCTTACAAAGCCTCATTCATTCATCGGAGGTCGAACTAAGCCGGTTCATACAGCATAAAGCATACCTTTAATTACACAGTTTCGTTTTTATTATTTCACGCAGGCACACCAAAGATAGAATCACTCAGTTAACTCTAGCAAATGACTAAGCATTTGTTTTGCTGATTTCACAGAAAATTATACATCTTTAACTCTTACATCAATACGCATTATAAATGTTCAGAAGCCACTTTTAGAGCTGTGTTATCTCTGTACCATGAAGAACACATGATGAAAAGCTTGTATGTTCAGTGCCTGTTTATGAGTATGACGTGAATTGGTGTCAGCCTAAAAAGGTGTAGAAAATGAGTCGTAATGGGTTATCCTAGCTTAGCTGTATGGTATGAACAACGTGACTTGGACTTTTACAGCAGTACGTGCAGTACTGGAGAAATGACTGTTGATGTATGCAAAGAGAGTGGTAACAAGACTAGAAAGGGTGAGCCAGCTCTGCAATTAATACTAAAATCCTTCAGCTTCCACACGAACAAATATTTACCTACGGCAACTCACAGAAATCTGGGGACATGAATTTGAATCTGGGTTGTGACATTCTGTTGCAGCTTCTCAACAGTGCGCATATGACTTTTTTCTCATGTGATATGAGGATAATATTCAGGACTGTCAGTCTATGTGTCCTGTCCAGATAATGGGGGAGAGATATGTCTGTCAGTTGTTTGTCAGAGGTGCTATTGCTGTAGTCGAAGCCGAAAAGTGTAGACAGAATATTCAGACCACACATCAAGATCACTGCTGTAATGCCTGTTTAACGCTGTCTCAAACTGTGAGACAAGTCAGCACTTCCTCACCCTTGTGTAAGAGAGCGTGGCATTGCGGTGCTGCGTGTGGAACTGCAGAGTGATGAAAGTGACATCTGCAGGGATCCTGGACACCACGGCCTGCACCGTCTCATTCTGGGAGACACTCACGTTCTGAAAGGTGCCTGGCAGGAAAATCACCCGGTCTGTGACACAGAGAGAAAAGTAGGACTTATTTTCATAACAGTAAAATCACATGACTTTATTGGTGTAGACTGAGTGCAGTGTGCTGCCTGTAAATCACTTTGCTACAGTGTCACCATAAAGCCAGAGATGGATAGGCTCAGGTAGCATACTGACTATAAATGCTTTTTATTATGGTTGTTATTCTGTGATCACACACATTATAAGCAATTACACTCATACATTTTTGTGCCCACAATCAATATGTTCCTATACTGTACATATATTACTGTTACAACATTACTCACCCTACGGATTACTTAATATTAAGTTAAAGACATTAAATTAGCTTTCCTTTGCTTCAGTTAATCAAGCTTCCTATGAAGAACAACGACTCACTGTCGAGGAAAACATGAGGTAAACTGTAAATTCCCTGACATGACAGGCCACAGACAGTTGGTGCCAAGCCAAGTAGGCAGGCTGAAACCAGGTCAGCAGCCCATCAAGGAGGGGCCTCACAGAAAAGGCTGAATGAAGACGTACGCTCTGTATTGACTAATGAGGTACTACAGTATAGTGAAACGCTGAAGCATGTGATCGCCATGTCAGTGCTGGAAACTAAGTACATTTACTCCAGTACTATACTTAAGTGCAATCTTGTTGTAATTGATGATTCCATTTTATGCTGCTTTCTACATCCACTCCACTACATCTCAGAGGAAAATATTGTACTTTTTACTCAACTGCATTTATTTGACAGCTTTAACGGTGCTAAAGAGATGCCCCGACCTACAGATCATACTCTTCAGAAATTAAGGAACATGCTTGTTTGGTAAAAGCCTAACAAAATCCACATCAGTATTGCCTCCACCAAGGAGGTTATGTTTTCAACCGTGTCCGTTTGTTTGTTTTCTGTTGTTGGTTGGTTTGTCAACAGGATTACACAAAAACTGATGGAGGATGGGTCTCGGCCCAGAATAAATCCCATTAACTTTTTGTGGTGATCCAGATAAAGGGATTTTTTTTTTGGACTTTCTTTGACATGGCGAGAAAGAGTGTTTATCGACTTTTTCATTAATTTCGTATTTAGGCAGCTGGTATCTATGAGTGAGTACAATTTGATGCACAACCTAAATCTGGCGATTTTAAATTATGGTTAAGCAGTTATGTTTAAACTGTGGTTTAAAATTTAGAGTGACAGGCTTTATTTAAATTAAAAGGTGACTGTTGGGCCTTGGCAGAGGTATGCCATTCTAGTTTTTAGATTGTTTTCAGTTAAAATGAAAAGAATTAGTGGGAAATTACCATTCCCACTAAAATCATGACTCTTACCGCCATCACAATATCTATCAGAAAAATCTAGTTATTTAGGTTCAGATTATTAATAGAAAAAACTATCAACAAATAAGCAATGTTGTGTTAAACTTAACATCATCTTTACTAGCTGCAAAATTAAAAGCCATATGTACATTAATACATTCTGAAAGGGGCCGCTCACGTTTTGTCCTGTGTTGTTGGATAGTTGTTACTCTGAGGAAAACAGTTCATATTAGTAAAATTAAAGTAAAATTTGGAGTGCAGGACTTGTAATTGCGTATTACTTCCTGAAGAGAATCTAACAAAATGTCTTCACTGTCAAGACTGCAGTGGGCTGAAATTATTTTACCCGAGTGAACGCTGCTTAAAGTGCAACATGTCGATTTCTCGCCTGTAAAGCTTTTGGCCTTTAAGAGTTTTCAAACACCACCTTCAACTTTTATCTGAGAACCTTTGGACCGGCCACTAACACATATCTTCCCTATCATCTGCTTACATCAATGCTGCTTTTAATGACACTGTAATAATCAATCAACCATTGATCAGTTAACTTAAGTAAGCATTAACGATCCATCTGAGAGGAATGTGTTGGAAAAAAAGCTACGCTTGATTTGCTGTGTAATACCATGACCGCTTCAAATGCCGCAGCAATGATTCGCCAGTTAGATCAGACAAGCACGTGCAGTTTGACGGGGATATTATAAAAAAATCTGGGGCGAGTGGTTTTACAATAACTATGAAACTTACAGTGTCATTGTAAAAAAACTTGTCAGTAGTAAACAACACAGTTGATTCTGAAACATTCACAATGAATGTAACTTTAACAGAAATCTGGAAGATACTTTCCCCCTCTATCATTTGAACAGTCTTTTAGTCCTCAACTCTATCTTTCTGTGAGCATGAACTTTCCTCCCTATTTATTTCTTTGACTTTTCACTCTGATTGATTTCACTGGGCGTGAAACTTTGAGATAGAGTTGATAACTGCTTATATAATTTGATTTCACTCACACATCACTTGCACTGCATTATCTATGACCTTTTTTCAAACATGTATTCTATATTTAAGTATTTTTCCTTGTTATTGAGTCATATAACAGTAAGAGCTATACTGTTTAGATCATATGTATGGACTGGTTATTTTGTATGTTTGCTGCCATGTGAGACATGTGTTTGTGAAAGAAGAATGCCAAGTATGAAAAGTAAAGCTCTATGGGTTTGTTGCAGGACACACGTGCGTCCTGAGACCAGACTGTTTGCAGGTCAGAATCCAGCTCAGGAGTGACCTGCTGCCTGGATTTTCATGACATGTCAACAAGAGGTAAAGTGTGACCCAAAGAGGGTTTACAAGAGGAAGAAAGCATAATCCAGGCTATATAGCTGAGTTTATTTAATCTTTTCATCTCTTTATATCCTTATAGATGCACATACTTAAATAAATTTGTGGCTACGTTAAAGTTATTAATGCTTGTTTGCAGAGTTACGCATGTGAATAACTGATAAATGTTGGCACCTTTAAGAACTGCTCACAGTAAAATAATTTATTTAGTTCCAGTGCAGGGTTTATTGTCCCATGAGGGTCTAGATGCCATTTCTGAGGCTCTTCCTCCCAGACTTATTGAAAATTTGGCGAGAAACCACTGAATACAATCAAATTCAAAATAATTGAATACTACTGACATAAATCATTGGTTACTTGATGCTTGAAGCTCATATGTGATGTGCACATGTGAAACTAAATAAGAGATGGCAAATCATCAAGCCTGCTTGTTATGTTGTCTCAACTTGCTATCGCTGGTAATCAAATATCCAGCAGCAAGTGTTTATTTACTTGGTTTCACTACCTTTTTTTTTCTAGGATCCAGCATTGGTTTTGATTCAAAGGGTCTCAAATGTTTGCAGAAGTAATTACTCTATTAAATTCTTAAAAGAAAAATCTGATTTTTTTATTCTTATATGCTGAATTGCACATAAACCAGTCACCAGTTCATTTAATGCCGCTGTATGTGCATACTGTATTACATGTTTGCAGGAAATTGACCAAAAAAGAATAAAAATGTGTGATAACCTAACAACAGCCCGATATGAATATCACAGTAATAGTATAGGCATTTAAAGTTACAGCTGCACTGTGATGACCCCTACAGCATCACCTTACACACTAATCAATATCCTGTTCATACACATGCAGAAGATAACCCCTTTTCTCAAACCACAACTCTGTATAGCTGAATTTAATTCACTGACATGCATAAACTGGACTAAATACACATTTGAGCCAGAGTCTGTGTGACAAAATTAAATATACAACTGCTAGCTAACGTCAGCTAGCTAGACAACAAGTTGAGCCGAGTGACACTGAAGTGATTTGGTACAGTATACAGTACCAACGAGCCACAAAGCGGCGTTTAGACGACCCTTTCTACAGAGTTAACTAACACACACCCTCTGCCTGTTAGTTTCAAAGACGAGAAAGCTAAAGAATAATGTTGTTTGAGTTGAAAAGATGTTAAATTGCTAACTAGTAACTCACTTTCCACTTGAGCTTCAACTTCACGCAGCAGGAGCAGCAGCAGCAGCAGCGGCAGGCACCGGATCCAACGAGACATTTTCCTCTGCTTCGTTTTATTTCGCGACAACAGGCTTGTATCTGCTGGTCAGTGAGATCATTGGTATCCCCGCAGTCTCCTGTGTTTGGCTAGCAGAGGTCCCTGCAAGGGCAGAAGCGACATGCTTCACTGAACTGAGTGGTTTTCTGGGACACTTTTCTTCCTCCGACCCTCTGCCTGCCTGCCGCCCGCCTGCCGCCCGAACAGCTCAACGATGCTTCCGCGAGAGTCACGCCCTCGTTCCCGCGATAACTCCTCCCGCCAGCTCCAAACACCCACTCCAAATCACCAGCCATTAATAAATAAATATGATGCAAGGTGCTGGTAATTTTCGAGCATAGTCTGGTTGTTTGGATGCCCACTTATAAGTGGTGGGTTATCGAGAATTCATCTATGTACAATCACAACATTACCAATCACAATATTAAAGGGGCACTATATAGTTTTGGAGAAGAACTTCAAACTCAGAGACATTTATATTTCCATGATGGAATCAACAAGCTGTTCTTATTGGAAAATAGGGTCCCCAGAACACTGAAGCTAGAAAGGTGGCAGGGACCGCCAAATATAAACAGTATGAAATAGTGTTGTCCTTTTAGGTCAGTGTCTTTATTCAGTTCACCCAGTCATTAGTTTATTTATTTAGTCTGTTTAGGCATATAAAAAATCAGTCAATGAAGATCTTTCTCTTCTGATTAAAATTCCTTCCCAAAAACTACATAATGCACCTCTAATGTAATTTATCCTGACTAACATTATATCATGTGCACAAATTATTTAAAACAGTTTTAAAATAAGGCTGCCATTCTTGTTTGTTTATATTTACAGAAATGTTGTTGAGCTATTGAAATAGACATGTGGGATGAATGTGTTTCAACACCAGGAACTGGCTTGTTAGTACTCTACAGCAGAAGAGGTAGTTGGATGTTGCAGCACATCCTGCGTATTGGATAATGTTTCTATTCCTGCTTTTCAGCCGCTGAGGACAATGTTACAATAAACACGAACAGTGAAAGTGAGAAGTTCAGTACCCGCACAAGCCACCTAACAGAACTATAAACATGGGGATCTGTGCTGTGTAGGATGTTGAAAAGAAAATTAAATCCATATCAACGAGCCAGAGACAATTTCATGTTTACAGTTTTATTTTACCTCAAGCCCTTCTTTTACCCATTCACACATTAAAACCTTGCAGGCACCACAGACTCATGCATGCTGTCAAAATTAGCAAAATGAACACAAGTACCACCAAAAGAAATGAGAATCACCGGGCAGAGATGCAACTCTGGAGCATCATGCTGTAAATGGTCCAGGAGAAGGTAGAGGATCGTGGGAAAAAATCTCTAGGTTAAAAGTGAAGAGGTATGTGGCAACAGACTGTACACACTGTACACAGTAGTGGCAGCAATAGGGGGGGGACAGAGGTTGGGCGGTCACCATGGGCTATCTAACTTTTTCGTAAGCTGACGTCGGCGCTGGTCAGCAGCGGCGACAGTGACGTGCTCTCTGATGCGTCTTCTCTCTTCAGAATCAGGAAAGCCTCGCGACTGATTCCCAGCAGCTCTCGGAGTCCACTGTTCTCCAGCTACAGAAACAGAAATGTACACACATACATTCAGTTTCAAAATTACCACCACCAAGAAATTATAAGTAATATATATTACTATTAATGTGTTACCACCGGACTATTTATTTAACACTGCATCTGGAATATGTGCATATTGGTGGTCTCAAATCATTTACATCTCCATATTTACCACCAGCATTGCCCATACTTGAAATTATGGTTGCAAAGAGGCTTCTCTATGGTGAGAACTGGGTTTCTTACATAATCATGTTAGTCACAGTCTGTGTTTATCACCTTCTTTCAAGTTACACCGCTGGGAACAGACAACAGATGCAGGTATTCTGAATATTTACCATCTCTGGAACATTTCTGGCATAAATATTCAGAGTTATTATTATTATATGATTATTCAGGAGGATTTTCATACATGCTGATGTTACCAACACATATGCAGAATGAGGGGGCTTGTGTGATTTTAACCTGTGCTGCTTGCAAATGGTATTGGTCAAAACTTTCTCACTACTTCAGGTACTTTCCAATAACTTTTTGACTGCTACTACAGCAATGCTCCCATCCCATCCTGAGTCCTCCAGTTTCCTCAAATGATGAATACAGACTACCGCCATCTGGTGGTATGGAGAGGTATTTCATCTCAAGCAGGTGCAGAACGCTAGTTGTAGTCTTTGTGGTGTGTTCAAGTCAACTTTTTGCAGACATAGTGACATAACAGCTAGCTCTTTAGTGTCGGTGTAATACTGTACCCTTAGGATTTTCCTCCCAAGTTTTGATTTGTCACTTCTGTGCACAGACAAGTGTCTGTACCTTGAACCATAATTTTTGGAGGACAACAAGGGTCTTCTGCATTTGGATTTGTTGGAAGTAGATGTGGAACAAAGCAGGACTTAATCTTTTACCTCTAGTTGCTTAATCCTCTCCTCGTCTTCACACGTCCGCCCCTCGTCCACCTCTATCGCCTTCCTCATCACAGAGGCCATTTCATTGATCTTGTCTATATGTGCTTGCATTTCCTACAAAGATGAAAAACAAATATGTAAACAAAAGGCAGTGGAAGATGTAAAGTGTGTATATACTATATTTAAATAAGAGTCAACTGTGGGCCTCACTGACCGTGGTGTGCTGCTCCTTCAGCTGGGTCACGATGGCTGGGTCGTCCCTCTTGCTAGCCATGAGGAGCCTGAACACCTGCTCCCTGTATTTGGTCATGATGAGCTCTAACGCAGACTGGTGCTCCTCCAACGACGTCCGTAGTTCTGCAGGAAGAGTGAGCACAGGCTTAGTTTGTGCAGGAGACAACACTACATGAAGCTCTTACAAGAATACAAGTCAGCTGCATGTCACACACCACCACATCCCTCTTATTTTACCAAAATACACTATTGGTTCTGGTTGTGACCATCAGAAGTCATCCAACAATAAATTTACATAAAAAAATAAAAAAAATAAAATTATCTGTCTACCTTTGTTTTCCTGCTGAAGCTCTCTGATCTGACGGTTTTCCTGTTGGATTCCCAAGACTAGACTAGAACGGGGACGATGTCGTGCAACCTGGTTCAATGAATCGATCTCCTCCTGGTACTGCCAGCAAGATAAAACAAAACCACATCTCATCACACAACTGAAAGAGTCAACAGCTCAACATCGTAGGAAAAAAGTTGCACTTGAACACACCACAAAGACTACACTGTGTCACATGATGTTGGTGCATTGAAAAATGCATTGAAAAATGCACCAACGTCATGTGACAGTGACACCATACCTGTTTCATGGCATCCACTCGCTTGTTGAGCGATGTTGTCTGTTCGATTAACATCTCAGCAGCGTTGTCATGGTTACGTAGCCTTTCCACCAGCGACTTGGCATCTGCCAGGACTTTCTCTAAGGTACAGTTCATGCCTGGGGAAATACAAGCAACCATTAAAAGAAACAATGAACAATTAATGTCAACAGCATTGTAGTTTTTGTAGAGATTAGTGGGCCCCTTTCTTTATAGGTGGACAATGTTGTCATTTAGAGATGGGGGATATTTTTAGTGCAGCAAATACCAGGTCAGCCCACACACTAAACCATTTAATGCTCTATAAATGATAAAGAGAAATCTTAAAATCGTGACGTAAATGCTGGTTTAATTTGTTTTCTTTTACTCTGTAAAGAAATGAGTGCCTCTGCCTGATGACTGGTACAAAAATCTTTCATAATGTGAATAAAAATAGCCTGAACATGATCAAACAAAGTGGCATTTCATATCATCAAACCTGCCCAGCCCTCACAATCACCATTTACAAGTCTGTACTTTGTATTTTAACCAGGCCTTCAGGTAATAAATCCGGCTAGATGGAGCACATTATGTCCCATCAAGGTTCTCATTACATCACTTACTGACCTCTAGTGAAGAGTGACACTAACAGAAATCCAAGCTCCCAATGTGTATATCTTTAAATTGTGTCCAACTAGACTTACTAAAGAAAACAATACTAACAGTAATTGCTCAGGACAGTGACAGAAATATAGTAAAACACATGCTTTATCAGAACACTAACCAAAAACACCATGTAGTAACTTAGCTCGTTGCTAACCCTACCCTCCCTCTCCTTGTCACACCTTGGATGACAGCTGCTGTGCCAGCTAATTCGCTCAAGCTAACATTACCTTGTTTGTGTAATATTTGAGTACTGATATGCCATATGTATCTCAGGTGTAGTAAACGTAAATACAATTATGCACTCAAAATGTTAAGTCCAGTTATCTGACAAGGAATAAAATGACAGTGCCAGCAGGACAAACACAATTCTGTGCTAACTTATTAGCTGACTTAGCACACCAAAGCTGTCATGCAAATCCACTTACGGCTCATATTACACATATGCTGGTCAAACTGGTCGACTGGCATTCAAAATAGCTCTTTCTTATTAACGTTAGGAAACCATTGAAAATTAAACTGTCTTACCTGGAGAACTCAAGGTGCAAGACATTGCAAGCTTGCAAGCTAGTCCGTTAACTGTTACTTCCTGTTGATGTTTGGTAGCTAACATTAGCTACAGGCTAATTAGTCCCCATCAACAGACAACAAGTGGAAGTTTTGATGCAGCTCAATTTCCTTCCAAAACACAAGAAGATGTCCGTAGATATTAACACGTTGATTATACAATCGTCCGCTATAAAGTCAGTTTCGAGGTGATTAAAAGTGGCTACAGCTAACACTAAACGATAATATGCAGAGCAAAGCTTCCAAACTCCCGTCCAATCCCGCGAGATTGTTTTGATATCAAGCCACTCTCGCGACAACGACGGCGTTATTTTGTTCAATTACAGAAAACATGGCGGACAGGCTAACACAGCTTCAGGACGCTGTCAATTCGGTAAGTGAAATTTAAGAGTTTTTAAACGATAATTACAGAAAAATAACTATGTTTTGACCTTTTATATCAATTGAAGGTGGTAGCTATCGCGAGGCAGTAGTTCTATTCTGTATTACTTGCCAACACTGCTGCATAATGCGTAGCTTACGACCATAGGCCTGTATCTCAACAGCTTGATGTTATTCAGTATAGCACACAGGAACATTTGCGACAGTATACCAGTGTTAAAACATTGGAAAGTCCAGGTCACTCATAGTTACCAACTAGTAAACGGATGGCAGACTAGTAGCATTGAAAGTTAGTGTCCTGCTTGAATGAAAATGTGATCTAAATGTTATTGTTTTGTGTGTCCAGCTAGCAGATCAGTTTTGTAATGCCATCGGGGTCCTCCAGCAATGTGCGCCCCCTGCCTCCTTCAGTAACATCCAGACGGCAATCAACAAAGATCAGCCAGCGAACCCAACAGAAGGTGGTTTATTTGTTTTTTTACTTCTCTTTTTCCTCATTGAACATATATTGGCTCTCAACACTGTCTGGTTCACATTATTGATGTACTTGATCCAACATTGAACTTTAATATTAAATTGATGGGATATTTCCAGGTCCATGATAACACATAATATACTATATCTCAGTCACAGGCCTTATTTGCAACACCCCAGTTTTATATACATCTAAACAATAGGCAGTATTTAACAATATCATAGGCCTGGAGAGAATAGAGGTTTATGAATTTGTTACTGATAGTAAAACTTGATGGATTTTATTATAGGTATGACAACATCCAACCATCCATCCATTGGTATTGGTCAATTTCCTTAGCCTGGTTCCAGACCTCTGAATCAGTGCACACATGTCAGATTTTTTCTGTGATACCCACATTATAATAATGAATAATGAAGGGAAACAAAATGGCAATTCGGTCTTCTTATCTCGCTATCATACCCCAAAAATAAACACATTGATACATCTGTTGTCTACAGTTCACTCTTCTTCCCACACACATCTCTCTTGCTTTATATCTTTTTGCTACTGACTTACAGTAATGACCATACATGATTTGTTAACAGAAGGATTCAACATTTTTATCACCTTGTAGAATATGCCCAGCTCTTTGCAGCCCTGATTGCCAGAACAGCCAAAGATGTGGATGTACTGATAGACTCTCTGCCCAGCGAGGAGTCCACGGCAGCTCTGCAGGTCAGCACATTCACAAGAAACTTTCAGACATGCTTTGACAAGAGGGGACAAACACTCACAAAAGTAGTAGTAGTACTTCTAGCTTTCAGTCAGCAGGGGGAGCCAAGTGAACATTTGCACAGCTGCTTTCTACATTGATAGCTCAAGACTCTAAAAAGGAAAATGATATCTGCTCTGCTGAGGGGTGTAAAGCAAACGACCAGATGATTGCAGTCCATTTTAAGGCAGCTGGTTCTGGAAATGTATTGTAAAAAGCCTAGAGGCTGCTAATATACTCTTGGATTAACATTTTTTAATAACTGATATATAGACACTTATAAATCTGTTTTATTATATACTGCATATGTATGTTCATCTTTGCCACATCACATTGTAACATTTGCAAAATAACTGTATATGCTAAAGTTTAAGGTTTGATAATTTAAGAATTCCTATAAATCAGTGCAGATTCTAATGTTCTTGAAGTGCAAACAATTTTCTGATGAGCTCTGAAATTGAATTTAAAATTCATTTAATTTAATTACTGAATTTGTCTACATTGATAAAAGAAGAAGGAGGATTGAAGCTATTTCAGTGTTTATACCTTTCCTGAAAATAGAAAGTCATATTAGATTAAATTCCAATGATCCCTGTGGGGTGACTGGGTAGAAAATAATGCAAGTGATATGACTGAGTGACCAATGTATATCTGGAATGACTATGAGAATAGATGTATTGCATGTCCATGTATTTTTGAGCACTGATATTTTCACTCAATTTAAAGTTACACCAGCTAGAGTCTTCATCAACATGACTCCAAAATATGTTATTTTAAATATCAGTCTACAGTGATAAGGATGACACTGAATCTCAATGTCATTTCTGGTTTATGTCACTCAAAAGTTAAGAATGAGAACTGCATATGTGCAACACACTTCTGCAAATAACAATTTCAAACACTAAAATCTCAGCAGTGTAGATAAGAGTGGCTCAAAAGAGTTCGATTCTGTCCCTTCGTGAACTTCAGAGCATGAGAGAGGAAAGATCAACATCGTTGCTGCTAGCTCCTCTTAAAATTAGAGGACATGAGGATACTTCCTGTGGGTATTCTCAATTTACTCTTGTACTAAAGAAGCACAAGATGTTTGAAGCTTGTTCCAACATAAAGATAGAAAGGAGTATAGCCATGTTTCCACCACAGGAACTTCCCCATGGGCTAGCAACAGCTATTTTAAAAAAAATCTGCTGCTACAAACTTAGTTTCTTGTTTACTGTGTTTCAACATATCAGCATGGAGTTACAGAAGGAGGCACATGATAGAACAAGACAGCAAAGTCCTGCCTGCGTCGTTGTATAGTCGAGTGTAAAAAACCAGTAAAAACAGCCGTCACTTTTTCACATGTCAGTGGACTAATTCAGCAGAAAGGAACCTTTTAAGTTTCTTTGATAAGTAATTCTTGAGACTCAAAGTCATTGGTACTCTGGAAATCCCGCTCATGTAATGTGCATTGTTACAGCAGCCAAGTGGTGTATGACAGACACAAATGACTGTAAACAGTAGAAGGAGATTCCAAGAGGTTATTGATGGAATAACTGAGAACACAAATGACTCAAATATTAAGTGGGAACTAGAAAAAAAAAACTAGAACCATACTATTACTATTACTAACTAGCTGGTAATGTTCTCTTCATGGTTAGTGCAAGCCATGTAGACGCTGCATAGTTTCTTAAACAAAGAAAAACAAATTGATAAAAGAAATTTATAGTTAAAATTCATAGCTGTGATATGTGACTCAAAAGCCTGACACAATATGGTGTTTGATGACGAGACAACATATGGCATCCAATAAAAAAATGGTGTCACCACAGCCAATTTGGTGTATCCAACTAAAGACAGTTGAGTTGTCATAAAAGGGAAAGCACAGGTGTTGCTCATAACATTAACGATGCCTCTGCTCTGTTTAAGTGTCCCAGTGAGCCATAACAGTTTGACAGTGAGCCAGCACACCTGAAACTGAAGCAGATAAATAGAACTCAGCCATCGTTAATTTGATTGATTACACCTGTGCTTTTACTGCAGCGACATGTCTAAATGTCTTCAGTTCAAAATGCCTGTAAGATTTTTAATACCAACAGTTTTACCACCTTGA
This sequence comes from Pagrus pagrus, assembly GCF_965226575.1. Classification (NCBI taxonomy): domain Eukaryota; kingdom Metazoa; phylum Chordata; class Actinopteri; order Spariformes; family Sparidae; genus Pagrus; species Pagrus pagrus. Next base: position 17,683,662 of record NC_140205.1, on the reverse strand, counting down.
CACTTCAACAGTATCTTATCCTCATTAACTGAGGTGCTGTAAATTCACAATATATGTCAGTATCTGTCAAGCCTGAATTTGGCAATATAACTTGATTGATATGTAGCGGTGGAGGCAAACATAAAAGAAAATGTAAATGAACCGTGCCAACATCTCCACATTACTGTCGCTTGTAAGCACGACAGACAGATTTACAAGAAATTGAGGATTTATGTGCAGACAGGGAAATGTTAAGCTACAGTGTCAGGAGAGGCTTTTATAACAGGAGTATATAGGAAAGATTCATTCAAATGTAGCTGTGTCAATACAATGTTTAAAGTGAAACTGTCGGCTACGTGGAAACATCCCAGGGGAGACTCTGAGCACACATGTGAATCATTTCCTTAACATCTGTTTGATTTCCATCTTGAGTTGTCAGTTGTCTAGACAGCACAAACAAACAACTGTTGATCAGTAGAGTATAATTCAGTAAAGGAAGTGTAATAGGTTACCTTATTTTCTCACTTTATTCTAGTCGTACGTGGCCAATTTGTTTCAGATTCATGTGCAGAGGTTCATGACTTATTGCCTCTGAAACATTTTAAGGAGGTTTTTTTTTTTTTTTTTTTTTTTTTTTATTACTTAGGGTAACCGTCCTTTAGACCAGGTATATTTTCTTGTTTCTCCATCAACTGTGGCTTAAAGACGGATAAGTTCAGGGGAAAGGGAGTGTCATCAAGTACAGAATGTCCTCTCATAAATGAGTCATTAAAACAAAGGATGTTGCCTGAAGCTTACAATTTGTACTTTTTGCTTTTGTGTTGCTCATTTTAAAGACGGCTTTGTATAAATGAATAAATAATTCCAGCTCAAATTGATCATTTGATGCTGAAAAACACAGAAAATCCCTCAACATGTCATAGTAAATGATTGTGTGCCCTCTCGTCAGGCGGCCAGTCTCCGGCAGCTGGAGGAGGAGAACCACGACGCAGCAGCCCGTCTGGAGGAGGTGGTTTACCGCGGCGATATGTTGCTGGAAAAGATCCAGAGTGCCCTGGCCGACATTGCCCAGTCACAGCTCCGCACCCGCAACGGAGCACCGAGCCAGCCTTCACCAGCCGAGTCCTGACCTGCAACATGCATCATGATGGAGCTCTGGACAATTTTCAGTCATTTCTCTCTCATTTCAACTTTTTTTTTTTTCACTCTCAAACATCAGCTGAAAGCCTCAAAACACACGGAAATATGCTGAGTTTGTTTCTAAAGGAAATGTGAGGTGCCATGCAGTCAGCGAAACATCACTCTGTTGCTTTGTTACAATAATAAAAGATGCCAGTTGGAAAAAGAGTACAAGATCTTCACATACACGCTGTTTTGTGTGTGCGGACGTTTCTGCTGATATAGAAAGTCTGGAAGAATATTACCATAGAGGTTTTCTGTGGTCTGAATGTGAGAATGGTCACCCTGTTTTTTATGTTTATGTACATGCTGTATATTGATTGAGTCTGTTTTTGTAGATATTTATGAATGAGTTGATTGAAATCGATCACTCAAAAAACCTGAGAACACTCAGACTAGTTAACAAAACCGCCTAGCTCACTGCAACTCCATATCTGATGAGTTTTGTTCTTTTTTTCAAATAAAGCTCAAACAATCCTCTTTGGGAGTTCAATTTGTTCAAACTGTAACTTTCCATGGACCAATTTTAAGTATGGGTTAGTTGTTTTCATACATTCTTCAGATTGTTTTCCAATGAAATTAGTATTAGAATTTAGGAATGCATTATCATATTTAATTTAATTATAGCCGATAAATAGAGCTGATAATGCAAAGCCAAAGTGCTTTAGCTGACTTCACAAGTGCAGCATTTACCCACAGTAGGTGGTGGTATGCACCTTTCAAGTTGGTTTGCCAGTTGCCAATAAACACAGAGAGAAAGAGCAACAATAATGCTGTTGTTGCGCTCATCATGTAGAACTGCTGCACCTGTGTAGAGTCACGCAATGTAGAAAAAAATCTCAGCCTTTCTGACCCTCAGATGTGCTTAAACTACAGGTTAGGGAGTTATTTTGAAAATATAAAAAATATGAAATGATCAGTGTTGTGCCATGAGAGGCAGGTAGTTATCGGCACTGGTTTATTAGAAAACAATCAGAAGAACCATTTTTCCCCTTCAGAACATGGAGGATGTTTCTTGTTGCAGTCTGTGCTTGCAAGCTGACTGCAACTGTTCCCCTCTCATCGTACTTATTTGCAGAATGACAATAATCATGCCCAAAATACATGGAATTCATATCATAAACTTTGTCCATCCTCAATCAGAAACATCTGTGGCGCCTTATTGTAAAAAGTGTCACATGATAAATCACAACTTAGCAGGAAATGCAAGCGCTGCAAAATGATCTAATGCATGATGCACTCAGTGCTTTTGTTGAAGTGATCTCATTAATATGACCACACTTCTGCTTTTTAGGGATGGCTGTGACCTTTGAGCTGGTGTTTCATTCTCTTTGTAAACTGGTAATCAGTGACTGGAGGTTTATTTTGCTGTTTTCAGTCATTTGAGACAGGAGCATCAGCTCAACACCTGAAATAGCACATGCTGGCGTTGCTTGGTTAGATCCCCCATAACATGTCAAAAATGTTTTTAGGAACAAAACTGTGATTTGAGTATATTTCCTGACGTTTGAGAGGATTTCATAAGTAAGATAAAAATAGCATGGGGGTGATGACAGTCTGCTGAGGGGTAAAATAGGGAAGAGAGCTGCTGATGACTTAAGAATGTACTTATATGGGAAGTTGGGACTATTCAAAGATTCAGTGTGAGAAATCAGAAGATTCCAGGAGGCAGAGGAGAACAGAAACACATCTGAAACAAAGCCATGGGTTTATTTTGTTCCTTTTTGTGAATCCCTAATACTTAAACTGCATAAACCACCCAAATGAATGTGTTTGTGTGACATCAAAAGCTTGCATAAAGAGAAGAGAAAGACCTTTTTGTATGTAATCGGCCTGAGATGACCTTGGTGGTCACACAGTGATTTACAGAATAGGATAATTTAATAATATCCCGCCAATTAAGTATTTATTTTATGATTTTTTTTATCCGATAAAATTGCTCGCTGCGTACTGCCTCCTCTGATTAGCTGAAAGAATCTTCCTTGTTTACATTTGAGAATCAAACAAAACTCCAGTTACAACATTTACACAGCAGTGGTCATGTGGTGCAGTCTTGATTTCATTAAAAATGTGACTCAGTCTGTTTCAGACTTCACTTTGTGAAGCATAGGCTGCGGGCCAGAGTGTTTACAGCCCAAATCTAAATTTAGGTGCTGTGTCACAGCTCAGTGGGCCCCATTGATGTGAGAAATATAAAAACAGCCTTGTCTGCTGGACACCACACCCAGACGTGTTAGCAGGGTACACCCACCTCTGTGTATGTTGACATCATGGTTCTAACAGTAAAAGCTCTCAGCCCGTCCAAATAAGGAGATTTATGCCGGAGAATCTTCACTGACCAGCCGGAGCTGCTCTCTCTGTGTTTTGATCAACAAAAGTTAGTTGTTGGTGTTATCACTTTTACTACCTGCGTTTTTCAGTAGTCATTGGGCTGATTACAGCATACACCTGTTCTTTGTCCTATAGACCTTTGTTATATGGAAACAAGCGAACAAGGAAATTAAAAATTCCAGATAGGGTGAATACATGTTTAAGTGACTTGCTGGGATGGTGAGAGGAAAAGTCAATTTCCTCTGGAATCTCAACATTGTTATGTTGAAATGGGAAAACATAATCTGCAGTGTCTATTTTAACCAATGGCCACATTAGACTTATTTTTGGCCAGACAAGCTGCAGTCCTTGGCACGCTAATATGATTTTATTTTTATCTCATTATTCTTTGTGGTGTTTTATCTCCTATTTTGTCAATAGGAAAAAGTAGCCCCTGATTACAGTTTTGCTGTTTTATTTGTATAGTAGTGATATTTCAATATAAATCGTTCATATGCATTCTTGGTCAACTATAGCAATTAAAAACCTGCAATTTGTAGTTTTGATCACAATGTGACCTTTTCTTGACCTTACACCTTGTAGTTTATATGGAATTTTACTATTTATGTGAGCATTAACTATTTACTTTACAGTGTTGCTTGTGTAATATAATTCAAAAAAAAAATCACAACAGTATTTTATTTTAGTAAGGGTTTTATCTAAACATAACCACTAAAATTATGCAACAAAGCTTACAAATACTGTAGCTACAGTATATTCTCTCATAGCTACAAATGCTTGCTAGCCAGATGAACCTGCGTCCTGGAACACAATCCTTGTGGGAGGGTTCAGATCTTCTCATTGGCTGGTGCACACGTCATTCTCATGCACATCCCACATATGATTGGCTAGTGGAAACCACAGGCTCTATTCCTCATCGGTGACTGGTTCTTGCTCACGTCACTCAAGTGCTACGCCGTTTGCGTGGCTGGAGCGTCTGATGAGACCGACGGTCCCAGGAAGCATCGCTGCTTATTTCATATTTTATGGCAATAAAGACGGAGGGAGCGCGGAATTTTGAGGTCAAGGGGTAAAAATGAAGACCGCAAAATATTTTCAGATTATTTCAGGTTAGCTCGCTGCCACCGTTGGAGGACTTTTGTTATGATTTCGCATTGATATCGGCGATGTTTACTGTGCAGCCTGATAAGTTCCTCTAAAGGGTGGCCAATAACTGGAGCCTCTAGCCTTCAACTGCCTTAATATTAGGCAGGGAGATACGAAAAAACACACATTATATTTATTTCTTCTGGGTTGTGTGGTGGCGGCAAGCCAATAATTGACTCTGGAGCAGGAAACGGAGGTAGGTGAAAAATATTTCCCTCACTGCTCTTTATTTTTATGCTGTCGGGTTTTTATTTGTGGCTGTCATGGAACCTGCCAGACAGAGACGCTAAGGGAATAACGTTATAGCGGACACATAGCTAGCTAACGCGACACAGCATCAAACCGACCCGATACTCCTATTTGCTGACCTAATATTATTAAAACTTAATTGTATCCCAATAAATTAATATTATCAACCGTCATGTGCCAGGCAGCCGTGACAGCACGGTATCAGATAGTAGAGGTTTGACAGGCTGACAGAAAAAGTTTCAATTTAACGTTATGTGAGTTGTGAAACATTAGCAAGACATGTCACTGATGTGTATGTAGCTTGTTTAATGCTGCGTTCAGGTGCACACCATCACTGCAGGTGAATGTCTGTAATACATAACACTGGATTGAAAGCATATGTAAAGCACTTGCTTTGATATTAGCCATAAAATAAGTTATTTATTTTGTCTACTTTCAATGTGAAATACATGCAACTGCAGATATATTTTTAAAAAACATTTAAAATAATGTCTTTTTTTGGCATTTCTTTCAATTTTAAAGCATGTTCTGAAGTATGTATTAATACTGAAAAAACAAACACTGACTCTGGTGAATAAGGATATATATAATGAACATGTTGGCATATGGCATATAAGATGATAACACATAATGTTAGGGATAGTATTAAATACTTGAAACACACCATATCTTTATCTGAGTGACTTTTCCAATGAAAAATTGTCATTTATCTCATACGCTTTGTGTGTGTGTGTGTGTGTGTGTGTGTGTGTAAGAGAGAGAGAGCGCGCTCACATTTGTGTGTGCCCCATTCCTCTCTCAGGCGTCATGACTGAGCCCTTTCATTCAGGACGGCAAGGGTTTCCTGTCCAGTCACTTACTGTACTTAAAGGGTGGAGTGTGTCTCTGTGCGTTTGAGTGTGTGTCTGTGTGTGTTTGAGTGTGTCTGTGTGTGTTTGAGTGTGTGTGTGTGTGTGTGTGTGTGTGTGTGTGTGTATGTGTCCCTCCATACATACACATTAACTCAGTAGTTTTACACCAAACTGAGGAATCCAACATCTGGGAGAAAAGTCACATTCTGAATCCACTGCTTGGTTTACACGTTGAAATAAAAAACAAAAATTCTTTAAATACTTCTGACTAAATTCCTTTCACCTCTGAGATTTCAAAAGCTGTACAATAAAACCAAAAATATCTACATGGATATGTAACACTACATGTATGTAGGAAATGGCTGTCATTTGACAGCTTCAGTGAGATAAGGCGTCTGAGTTTAGAAACAGATTTTTATTAGTTGTGACCAAATATTTGACTTTATTTGTAGATAACAGGTCGGCCAGATTTTTGCCCCTGTTTTTGGCTGCAGGCTTTAGTCTCCAAACCGTGAGCTTGCTTTTATAAAGCCTTCCTTGTAAGTGCCTGAGTGATGTAGCCCTGTTTGTTTAGCCAGGGGGTGGATCTGGTTAACTTCAAGCCAAACAGAATCCCTCCAGACTTCAGCTAAAAGCCCGGCTGGCTCAGCTGTGAGCTAACAGTCTGACACTTTAATGATGCTTCATTTTCCACCTTGGTGAGGAAACGAGAACCCATCCAGGCCCATGGCTCAAGTCTGCTCATTATTTCCAATGCTCAAGTTCAGCTGCTCACAACAAACTGTATCCGGGGAATTAAAGAAAGAGAAAAAAAAGTAATAATATTGTTGTGATATTATAAGGATTGATTAAATAGCTTAACAAAACTATGATTTTGTCTAAATTGCCATTTTGAAAGATTTGCACAGATCACTAAAAACATTCTGTGATTAAACATTATTAAAGAGGCAATAATCAATAGTTTAACATTATGAATGACTACATGTATATGAAAGAAATGCTACTAGTGACAAAACCACAGGGAGTTACCAGCTGACTATGTGGCTCCAAACAGCTCTGCACTGTTTTGGTTTCGTGGGCCACAACTTTAGTGTTTTGGTTCGCTCTCTCTGCTTTTATGATATTGTTTTTGGCAACAACAGGCATTTACTTTCAGTGAAAATGCTCGCTCAAATTCCACTTAAAAGCTACATAATGGCAAACGGGCAAAGTTAGCAGCTAGCCAGTGAACACAGTTGAGCATTTAGGAGCTAAAGAGGCAGATATTCCATTTAGGAGTTGGTGGAGACCAAAAGCAGAGCTACAAGGAGAGGGAACATTGGACATAAATGCATTGCTAAATAAATGGCAAGCGTTTTCAATATTTGCTTTAGGCAAAAATTAAATTAAAATACAAATGTAGCATCAAAATAATTATTGAAGTTACGGACGCCAGTGCCTGGATAATTTCCCATCTATCTCCATTCAGTCCACATCCGAACATCATTCAGTCTGTAAAGAGTTTTAAAGAGAGACTGAAGTTTAAAGATGTATTAAAGTAAGCACCCAAACAGTGTCTCTGGCCTTCGTGCTGCTCTCCATTGTTCCCTGTTTTCCAGTGCGTTCGTGATGTCGAACTTAACGCACCAGAAAAAACTTGTTCACCTATTTTAAGTGGGTTTATCCACGCTTTAAAATCCTACGTATTTTTTTAATTTTGGTGCAAAATTGTGCAAGAAAAATAAGCCCCTTTCAGAATTGTCAGGAGTGCCTATTTGCCTAATTTTTTTGTGTTGTCTGTGTTGCCCAGCCGTAGTATTCTAGAGTGACGTAAAGGGAAGTGTGAGAAAATAGCCTAATTAAGCGATGTGTTGACGTGTTGTGGGGCTCACAATATGTAAGCTGGCCTTGTAGATTCACAGAGCTGATGCACATCTTCTCAGAAATGTTAATCACATAGGGAATATGTGGGCTATGTGAGACAGAGGTGCTGTGATTAGTCTGCTTGTGCTTTGTGTTTGTTCAAAATTGTAATTTGATTTGTGATCATCAAGTTGAGCTTCCTAGAAGTGTTGTGCTCAGGTAACCCTGTAAGGACCTCAGTAACTCAACACCCTTATTTGCCCGTGTCCCTGCTCTCCACCCAATAGAAACCTCCCAAACCAAGCAGTTTTCAGCAGTGATTCAGTGATTCTCAGAAGTCAGGAAGTGTGTTGTTGTTGTGGGGCGGGACGGAAAGGGACCGGTGACCAGACGAAACATGGCTCCTATCTCTGGTCTGCAGGGCTGTTTAATCTCCGTGTGAGCTAATCACGTCAATCCAAAACCTTCTGATGAAGTCCTGCAGAAATGTTTTGATGATGTACACATCCATCCTCTTCCTCCTTCTCTCTATTATACAATACAGTATGTTCAAAATCTGCTCATGATAATTATATTCTATTATTTCAAGAAGAAGAGGATTAAACTTCTCCTTTTAGTGCTTACTTACTTTTTCCTTGTTTTCAAGTTTCTTTGTTTTTCAAACAACCTCCATCCCACTAGTGTGTTTTTTCTCTTCTGTGCTTTTGATTACACCCACACAAGGGCTACACACCAAATCCAAGAGGTCAATATGTGTCCTTGTAGAGAAAATAGCTTCAAATTGCCTGGGAGGGAACAATGATTTCATAAAAGAGCGCAGGGATTAAAACAAAAGTGTTGCTATGTGATGTGTTGTGCTTGCAAATGAATGATGGACCTCCTCAGGTCACAAGCACATTTCCAGGATTGTTATCATTCAGTTTGGAATATGTCTTCGTCACTTCGATATTATCCGAGATGGTATGAAAATGCAAAGGAATGCCTACAGAGAAAGATCAGTGGCGATTTCACTGATGAGTGCCTGGAATGAAACCCTGCATACCATGAGGCATCCAGCACATGATTCCCTGTCCCTGTTATAGGGTCGTGAGAATATTTTTGTACCAGGGATCTGATTTAGGTACCTCCTGAGGTCAAGGGATCTGTTCCAGAGCTGCACTCATTGAAATGCAAAAATGGATAGCACTTGTTTACCTCGCTCATTGAAGGGAAAAATAAAGCAGAGTTAATGATGCTTTGAATGTGAAAGTTTAAAAGACTTCATTATCCATTATAACACGTAACTCAGGGCAGAAAGACAGATGGTGCAGGGGTAAACTTATCAGCCACCACATTCATTCCATAGCTTACTGTGTTGGTGGGTTCTTGTCATTATTGTGATGCTGATTCCTCCTGCAGCAGCCATTGTTACCATAATTGAAGATTACAGGATAAAGGACCGGACTATAAAGTGGTTCAGCAATGTTTATCAGCGGATCCACCTGAAGTGCTAGTGTTAGAAAGTTGGTAATAGCTAACATTTGAGCAACCTTTTTATATCTCCTCACTGATTTTTACTCCTCCACACATTTGTTAATTTATTATTTAACAGTTCATACAGTAAAGAAGGAGAAAGGAGAAGGCTCTCTTAACTAGCTGGCTTGCTAAAATAGTATAGCAGTAGCACAAGAGTCATAAAGTCGGTGAACGGACTCAGTCATGTCATTTATAGTACACAGAAATATTTAGCTGAAGTTTGCTAACATTAGTCACCGTACGATAGTGGTCATACCAGACCAAGTAAGGCTTCAGCAGCAAAACTTGGGGTTGATCGATATGGCTTTTTCAAGGTCAATACCGATTATTAGAAATCAAGGAGACTGATAACCAATATTTGGAAACGATATATACATTTGCAGTAAAAATTTAAATCTTAGTGTCAAAATTAAGAGCAACTTGTGATGGAATTAAGTACAGTTGACTCAAGTACTGTTCTGAAGTACAATTTTGAGGTACTTTACTTTATACTCTCTCCACTAAAATTGGGACTGGGCTGTGGGCTGTAATCTACAAAAATATTTTCACATACTAGCTCTAAGACAGGGCACTGTGAATTTGGCAAACATCACAAACATGACTGTGCTGCACACACCTCTCTCACAGTGGACACTAAAGTTGACAGCACCTCCTCAATTCATGACTGCTCGCTGTATTTGCAGATGTTAGCTTCAGGTAGTAGGAGTTGTGAAGCAGATTTTATACACAATGTGCGTCTTGTCCAGCTCATGCTTCCCGGCAAGTTCATAAAATCTGAAATGTGGCCAGCTGTCCAAATGTTTGCCCACAATTTAATGCAAGAGAGCAACGTTGCCGTGTAACTTCACAACTCTATCGTCCAGCTGACATTAGTAGGCTTTAATTTTGTGAAAGCTGCAAACTCCCGATTATATTATATTCTGTCGCTGCATCAGTGCAGAATCACTGCAGTGCATCTTAGAGTTGAGGCATTTTCGAACCTTTATTTATTTGTAAGAGGGAGAAGATTTTATTTCGTCTTCCAAAAGTTACACAAGTTCACTTTAGGTCCTCCTAGTGAATCTCCTCACTGGCAGGATAAAATAGTACTGTAGAAGTAGAGAATATTGTTGGTAAAATTCATCAATAGTCAATTAAGATACCACAGTAGAATCAGTGACTGGACTGATGTGCACATTTGTTTTCTTATGATCTCTCACAGGATAGTATGGCCATGACGGGAGGGACTGCAGCTACCCTTCCCATGAGCAACCACACCCGAGAGAGGGTGACTGTGGCCAAGCTGACACTGGAAAACTTCTACAGCACTCTGCTCACCCAGCACGAGGAGCGTGAGATGAGGTGAAACTGCGCGGTGGTTTTATCACCCACATTACCAGCTAACATGACACCACCTTCGTTTGTCTTTATCAGTGATATTCCAGGCCCTGTTGTATGTGTCTATTTAGCAACAGCTACAATTAACACATTTTACTTTACATTTTCCTTCCTGGAGATTGTAATTTTGAATAGTTACCTCATGCAGTACAAGTCTCTCTTCACCTTCACCGCAGAGCAGCCAGTTCCCCTCTGCATGTAAATGCAGCTGCTGTTTAAAGCATCAGCTGACACTCCATCCGCTGCTGCAAAAAGAAACGAGGCAGAGGTGTTTCATCTCAGGTGTGAGCACAACAAAGGCTGTGTCATAAACAGCCTCTTGTGTTCTCACATTACCAACTTAGAGCTTATCTCTACTCCAGGTAACATGGTAAAAGACAGCTGACTCACTGTTTACACCTCTGCGTACAATGACCGGAGATTCATTTATAAGACCTGCATCATTGTAGGACATTCAGTCCCTCCTTGTGTGTTTCCACTCCACTCTGATTTGTATGCCTTTTGAAAGTTTTATTATATGTTGTTGTTGTTTTTTTTGTTTTTTTTATTAATAGGCAGAAGAAGCTGGAGAAGGCCATGGATGATGAGGGTTTACCAGATGAGGAGGTGCTGAACTCTTTGTCTTCTCCTTGCAGAAGAAGGCATTGTTTTCTATTTCATCTCTCTCTTGGACTTCTTCAGATGACTCAATGTTTATGTCTACCCATGTTTTGCAGAAAGTAATGCGCCGCTCGCAGCACGCCCGTAAGGAAACTGAGTTTTTGCGACTGAAGAGGACGCGGCTTGGCTTGGATGACTTTGAGTCTCTTAAAGTTATTGGACGAGGCGCTTTCGGAGAGGTACAGTATAAGAAGAAGCGTACAAGATTGAGCCATTCTAAAGTTTAATAGAAAATACGACAGCTAGTTGTTGTTTATTGACATTCCTTCTAAATGTAACTGCTGTCTCCTTCAGGTGCGTTTGGTGCAGAAAAAAGACACAGGACACATTTACGCCATGAAGATTTTGAGAAAGGCCGACATGCTGGAGAAAGAACAGGTAAAGTATTTTATCAGCACCACAGTTCTCCAGGCTAACTGTTAAAGCTGCTGCATCCATGCGTTTGTACTGTAAGTGTCTTAGGTTGTCTACCGTCTCCCTGCAGGTTGCTCATATCCGGGCAGAGAGGGATATTCTGGTGGAGGCAGACGGCGCCTGGGTGGTCAAGATGTTTTACAGCTTCCAGGACAAGAGGAACCTCTACCTCATTATGGAGTTCCTGCCTGGAGGTTTGCACTCATAACTTAAGATTGAGGCTGTTTACACATGATATTAACATCCCTCTTGTGTGATCTACTCACAAGTGGACAGCTCTCAAGTCTGTCACTTCACACCAGGGAGTCTGGGGACTTTCTCTATAGGCAACAAATGAAGTAGCCTATATTGGTTACTGTTAACACTATTTTTTCAAATTTGACGTTATCGTCCACAAATGTTTTCTTCTTTCATACATTTATTGTAAATAGTGAAATCAGTTGGGACAGTGTTCAAACAGCTGCTAAATGTTGGCAGGTAAGACACACTTTGGACACTGAAGCAGGCAGGCTGGTACAGTGATGCCGTGTATAAATCGAGAAAGACAACTTCATGTTTTGCTTTTGATGCTGAATTTAAAAGAAGGCACGAATAATTTAGAATTACTAAAACTTTATTGAACTGGATACAGGATGAATCTGTGACATAAACCAGTACAAAAATGTTGTGTATCATCAGTTCTAACTTCTGACTTTGTTGCCAGGCGACATGATGACCCTGCTGATGAAGAAGGACACTCTGTCCGAAGAGGCCACGCAGTTCTACATCGCAGAGACGGTCCTGGCCATCGACTCCATCCACCAGCTGGGCTTCATCCACAGAGACATCAAACCAGACAACTTGCTGCTGGACTCCAGGGTGAGACAGATGCACAGAAATATCCCGCCTGTCTCTAAATCCCACAGTGTGGCGTGTGAGTGCGTGGTGGCTTATCAAATGTGTATGTGCTCACAGGGACATGTGAAACTGTCAGATTTTGGCCTGTGTACGGGACTGAAGAAGGCTCATCGCACTGAATTTTATAGGAACCTGACGCACAATCCGCCCAGTGATTTCTGTGAGTTCAAAAACACATTTACAGAAAGACACTGTTTTGATCTTTTGCAAAAACACATACTGTCACTATTTACAGAAAGTACATCACTTGCTTTTCTTTCCTGCATCTTGCAGCTTTTCAAAATATGAACTCCAAGAGGAAAGCAGAAACCTGGAAGAAGAACCGGAGGCAGCTGGTGAGGCTTGGCATTTTACTGAACGTGCATAAGAATCCAGAGAGTAAGAAGGAAAGAGTGTTGATACTGACTGCAACATGTGGGGAAAAGAAAAGAAAAAGTAGCTTCCTTGTTTCTGTAAAGATTAACACAGCAGCCTCTAAATCCTATAATAACTTCATGTGAATTATTAACATGAATGGAGTGTGTTGGCCGCGTCGGTTGTATTGGTTGAGTTGTTTTTAATATACTCTTATCTATAACTCTCACTTTCTATCTCTCTGTGTGACTCAGGCTTATTCTACTGTGGGAACGCCAGACTACATAGCCCCCGAAGTCTTCATGCAGACGGGATACAACAAGCTGTGTGACTGGTGGTCTCTGGGTGTCATCATGTATGAAATGCTCATCGGTAAGACCCACAAAAAAAAAAAAATAAAGTAAACCTGCAACTATCACTCGGCTGTGACAAAATACTTGTTGGCTGTGTTCAGGTTATCCACCATTCTGCTCTGAGACGCCGCAGGAGACATACAGGAAGGTGATGAACTGGAAGGAAACTCTTGTCTTCCCACCTGAAGTCCCCATTTCAGAGAGGGCCAAAGACTTAATATTAAAGTATGTGAAGATGCATTTTTATTTCAGATTTCTCTTTTCATAACCTGCACGGACAGCTGTGTTATCAGTCTGCTGTTGTATATTTCAGGTATTGCACCGATGCTGAGAACAGGGTCGGAGCTGTGAGTGTGGAGGAGATCAAGAGTCATCAGTTTTTTGAATCAGTGGACTGGGAGCACATCAGGTACATGAAGCATAAAGCCCCATGCAGACAGACACCATGCTACAGAAATGTGATGGCAATTTAACACGTTGGTCTCATGTCTGATTAGCGCCCGAGTCACTTATACATAGAAGTCAATATGACAGTCTAAATAGGTCAATAACAACCAGTGATGTTACTCAAGTGCTGTCGGATTAATGTCAAAGCTACAGCAGCACACGGTAAAATATACATAGAGAGAATTAAGCCTGATGAAGATCACTGTAATTCATTTCTTAAGTATCATCGCCTACGCTCAGAGAATCTAAAATCCATTTAATAAACCATTAAACATTGTGAATGTGCTGATTTTACATGGGAGATTTAGCTTATGTCATACCGCTATGACTGCCAAATGCAGTGTGCCAAAAATATGTCTTACTGCTCACGTTTTGCAGGACCCAAGCCAGCATGCTCGTCTGGCTTTACTGACCCACAATCCTCTGTGCGGTGGAGGATGCGTTACATTGACTGAGCTAACGAGAGCACAGACAGATGACAGCTCATTGAAGCTTCAAAATCATTTTACTTTCCTTTTTGTATTTACTTCAAATTTCATGATAAGCCCTAAGGGGCTGAACACACTGCCAGCTGGAGTAGCCAAGCAAGCCTGCAGATACACGTCATCTACAGATTTGTAGTCTTGGTTTTATTATCAGCAACACGTGCGTGGCTCTCTGCAAAAATAGACCTGAACACAACTTGTAGTCATATCGACATCATACCAGCGTTTTACTACAGTTTCAGTGTCTGTATCTGTAGAATATGTCACAGGTATGAAGAAAATACACAAATCTTCCTTTCTTTCCTTCCCTCCCTCCCTTCCCTTTTTTCTCCCTCCCGCTGCTCACTCTTTCAAAGGGGGTAAACGAGAATCCCCTCATTGTATTTATTGATAATTATGAAAGAAAAACTCCTTGTAAAAAGATGCATCAGCAATGCTGTGTGAGCCGCAGCATTTCAGCAATGCAGCCGTCTCACACTAAACACGCAGGATGTGTGTTCCACCCACAAGCCCGACTGAAACTCAATATTTGGGGCCGTTGCTGTTGGCAATATAAGGAAGATATATCAAATATATTGTGCTCATGTTGAGGATTTGGTACTTTCTTGCTTCCTCCTCAACCGTCCATGACCCTTCTCTGTTGCCTCCACAGGGAGCGGCCAGCAGCTATCTCCATTGAAATCAAGAGTATCGACGACACCTCAAACTTTGACGACTTCCCTGAATCAGACATCCTTCAGCCAGGTATGTTCATGAATTATTCTGCTTGCCACACTGCAGGAAAAAAAGCACTGTGTGTCAGATTCAGACAGAGAGTGACAACATATGAGACATGATCAGTAATTAGATTCTCAGCAACAGGGAACTTGTTGTCAAAAGCTCCTTGCTGGTCTCTATTAATATAATCATAGCTTTAAAGGTGATTCTTATTTATATAGTATGAACTGTAGCACCCTCAAGTGGCAATTAGAGTAACACCTCATTTTGTTCTGTGTCTATTAACAGCCAGTGCAACGGAGCCGGACTTCAAATCGAAGGACTGGGTGTTCCTCAACTACACGTACAAACGCTTTGAGGGTCTGACTCAACGAGGCACCATCCCCACATACATGAAGGCAGGGAAGGCCTGACACGCTGCACTGTGGCGACAAAACAGACATTTACGGACACAGGGTCGGGCCGTGGAGCCCCGCTGGTGCTGAAGGCTGCGCTGTCGGCCTCTCAGTCTAAATTTAACCCTCATCACAAGTTATTTAGGTCTGCTCAGCCGCCGCAAGAACCGCCAAGAGCTCGGAAATTAAGGAGCGTTACCGCATTACCTCGGTTGTTTATATCGTATACACGTGCCGTCTTTAGCCATAGCTCTCAGGCCAGCGCACTAACTAGGACACTAAATCAGCATATCTGCATGTTCAGACGGCACATTGCTTCTGGAGAGGATTTTTTTTACTGCCTAAAGGCAACCGTGCGATTGAGGTGGGAAAACAAATCACTGCTTCGACATCTCCACAGCGATAGTTTCTACACTGGTGGCTAAATTAGCTCTGAATAGAATTTTTAATGCTGAAGAAAGCTCTAGAGACCTGTAGTCAGACTCTGAAAGAATAGTGAGTAAGGACGGGTAGCCCTCGCTTGTTCTCACCCCCCTCTGTTATACTCTGTTCATGGATTTTAAAGGAAGGTTCCAGCATGATTTCAAGGGTTTTAGCTCACTTTCTGGTTTATATTGAAGCTTCTGCCAGCTTTGCCTTCTTTAGAAAGAAGGCAAAGCTGGCAGAAGCATCTTGTTTTGGTTTATCTGTTGGCTAACAGAAAGTGGAGCCTGCTGCAACCTCAACCGCTGCTATTCTTTAAGTCAGAAGAGAAAACCACTGGAGATCGTGGTGGTCCAAGTTCTTTGTGGCAAAATGCAAGTTAACAAAATGCTAGTGGGTGCCACTTGAAACTCAGTTAGCATCAGCATTTTCTGAGGCAATGGAAGGAATGTTTATGTGACTGTATTGTAATGCCTAGACTAGGCCTGTTGACACATTTTCAACCATGCTAGCTGTATAGGTCTAGGGATCGCCATGCTAGTCCTCCACTTTGGTCCAGCATGAAATACCATATATATTATAGTTTGGTCAACACTTTGGTCAATGACCAAATAACCTTGAAAACTCATGACTTTCTCATCAGCCTCAGAGGTGTTTTATGTTTATTGATAATTAGCAAATGTTAGCTTGCAGACATGCCAAATAAGAGAGCGGGGGTGGTAAACGTCAAACCTGGTTAACATAAACATGCTGTCTGTGGTTGTTAGTATGCTGATGTAAGCATTTAGCTCAAAGCACTTCTGTGTAACTACAGCCTCATGGAGCTGCTAGCATGACTGTAAAAAATGTAACAATACATTTATATAATTATAATATTCTCGTCTGTAGCTCTGCCACAATCCCCTCCGATATGACAGCCAGGTCATAAGCACATAACGTTAACGTGATATGACACGTTTTGTAGAACTGTACTGCCAACATTTTGATTCAGGTGACTGGTCTGGAATTCTCCCAGTTTTTATCGTAATGGTAGTTTTTGCCTCTTATTCCCAGTGTTGGAGAATGAACTGAACATGTCTAGTTGTTTTCAGATCTAAAACAAAAGGGCAGAAACTCGAATCACGCTGGAACCCTCCTCGAACTCTCATGTTTGTGACTCACAGTGCGACTTTGTGTCAGTGCTGTGGGGCAACTCTTCCTGTGGCACCGCCCAAGTGCTGCTGCTGTTCTCACAGAGGAACAACTTGTTGCCAGGAAACATCTGAATGCAGTTTACCCTGTGCTTGACATCCGTTACTGTGGAGTGTTGCCCATTCACTTATGCCAAACAAAGCGCTGTGAGTGTGTCACTTCCCTTAAGAGCCTGTTGTTTTGTTCAGATCAGTGTGACAGTAATTGATATTTCCCCTGAATTTAATCCTAAGGAGCCCGAAAAGTCAATAGGTTCATTCTTAGATGGACAAAAAAATTGCAAAGTGCCTTTAAAAAAAGCTGATAAACACTTCGCTTGATATTTTAGCAATGTTATCGGAGATTAAACAGAAGGTGATAATTACTAGTAGAAATAATAATAAAGCTGTTTGTAGGAGAAAAGAAGCTAAATGTGAAAAGGAAAAAGGTTAACTTGTGGGGAAGTAACAACTCTGTATGTCTGCAGAGTGATAAAACAGAGGGATGAAACAAAGGCAGTATAAATTGTGAGATCATAAAACAAGGGGCTCATAAAAACTCAAGTCAAACACAATGAACAAAGTGTCTTTGTCAAGTGAAAATGAAAATACGTGGGAAACTAAATGAGAATAGATTAGCATGGTGGATATCTTAGACACACGCATGCTTTTTGTTTTAGAGGGTCTTCACTGTCTGTTAATTTTGAGTTAAGTATCCATTGGATGTATTTAATGTTTTTTTTTTTGCAAGTAACCCTTAAAAAGCTAAAGCCAGGCCTGTCCTTCTCAACAAAACAACCCGTTTAACCATCACGCCTGCTCAGAGTCATGACTAGACACAGTGCTACAAGTAGTTACCAAAGAACTCAACACATATTCAGATGTAGCCGTCGCTTAACTGCACTTAACTCAAAACTACCTTTCCAAGAGAGCTTAACTTGGTTATGGAATAATTTGCCATTTCTATTCCTACACTTGTCAACAAATGAATCTGCGGCAGAGACGCATGTTTCTCAGTTAGGACATCTGTTATGTGTCAAAATGGCAGAAAGAGCTATAAATGTACATACAGGGACAGGAAGTATACTGAGGACTTGGACATATTTGGAAGTTGAGCTGTAGCCATCACAGGGATCCCATGTTAAACTGTGAGTGGTGCTATTCCTCAGGGATTGACAGAGGAAGTGGTCTTGCAGATTGATAAATTACAGTGATGTATTATAATACACCCGCACCTCTTGTTATATTTTATCTCTTTAACTGTAATTCAGTAAAGAGTACTGAAAGAGTAAAGCTCTGGGACTCAAGAGACAAATTTGTAAGAGAATGGTAAGAATTAATGCAGCAGAGACGAAGATATCGTGAATTTTAGTCCCTAAGTATAGCTTAAGATCCAGAAACAGTGAATCCTACACTTCCCATAATGCAACATGATTGCAGCTTTAATTCGACCCTCCCTGTCTACTAAATGCCTATGTCTTTCAAACTCTCCCATTGTAAATAATGCAGGCCTTCTGTAGCTATCTATTATCGCTAAACCCAAGCCGAGATAACCCTAATGACATCACTATGACATCATCAGGGTAATTTCTCCCGACTTTAAAGCGCTCCCTCCAGAGCCACAGAAGAGATCACTCAACTATTTTCACAGGCTGAGTAAACTGAGCTTGATGTGAAAAATCACTGAGTGCCCCTTTAATGCATCACATCAGATATACAACTCTGATTGGCCAGTATTTCCCCCCTGAATAAAAATGTTACAGTATGACTGTAACCCAAATACAAATGGCATCAAAGCTAAAACCAGGATATAGGACAGATGCATGATGGGGGATTGTGTTGATGGCTGCAGATTCCCGGTTTAGTCTAACCCCTGGAACACTCTGACACAACCTGGAAGATGCCAAACTGCTGTAATCAGAGCATCCTGTTTCACAGCCCAACCGTTTTCAATAGTTTCACGACAAACAGGTGTGCGAGTGTGTGTGACCATGTGAGTGCGACTGTTCACGAAGTAGCTACTCAGTGCTTTTTGTTGTGAGGTGATGTGTGACTTTGTTCAATGTCAAATCTCATGTTCTGTGTTGTAATAGAGGAAATATCACCCTTTTTGTTTTCTAGAGTAGATGCACAGGACATGATAAAAGGAGGGTAAATACTGTATTTTGGATCCATACAATTCTATATATGTACGAGATGACTTGAAATCCTTTACTGTGCCACTTTATCTAAAAAGGAGCTAAATTATTTAGATGCCGTTTCTCCATGAGAGTGAGAAGAGTTCAGGAAATGTTTCACTTTTATCACAAGTTAAGCTTGACAATTCATTTCTAATGGGCCAAACCAGCTTATTGACTCAACCCTGTGATTAGTTTCACATAATATTTCATGACTGATGTTTAGAGATGTAACCTCCCTGACTCGGAGAGCAGGGCAAGATGTATTTATTCTTCTAAAGGAGCAAATGACAAAGATAAAGGCAGTCCATTCACATCTAATTAAAATCTAATTTTACACCTAAACAGTCGACTTCTCTGCTTCAGAAACCTAAAGGCCCTGTGACTGAGCAAATAATATGTAATTCCCCCCCCTTGTTAAAGCAAGAATTCACTTGTAAAAGGTTTAAACTCCCCACCGCCCCTCTCCACAGGCCAGGACTATGTTGTGAGGTATTTCTGTGTAACGCTGTGTACATATCGTTGTAGACACTCGAAGGAAACTGTCCGTGGATTGAAGGAAGAGATGCTCATTAATATATTCATTCACGTTGATGAGTTTTTATGTTGATAAAATGCTTAAAATAATAAAATTAAACACTTAAAAGTCTTTTGGCATTGTTTTTTTTTTGTTGAGCAGTTGGATGGGTCCTAAATTAAGACCACATATCCCATTACCACATGGAGGGAGAAGGCCTGAAGAAAAAGCTTAAAGGATACTGACTGAATTTTCAAAAATGAAAAATCAGTCATATATATACCACACTGATGGAAGAGAATGCTGCAATGCTGTTTTGGGCTGAGTGGATAATGACTACATTTTCATTTTTGGGTAAACTCTTCCTTTATGGGTAATTCAATAATCTTGTAGAGCATATCAGTATTATTATAAATGTTTTTTGTTTTTTGTTAGCATGGCATGATGATAGCATTCTGAATTAGAGAGCACAACGTTTGACATTAAAAAGCAGTAACTTTGAATGTGACATGTTGTGGAAGGGATTGATCTTTATCTTGATCGTATCATCGTCATCAGGAATTATACTGATGGAGCGAATACAACTGTAATTCACTGTCCTCTGAGATGGTTTAATCAGCCGTAAGAGTTATGTAATAGTGACTCTAGTTTTTTTTTTCTTAACACATGCATTAGTCATTATTTTGACACCATTACCCAAGTGAGGTGTACAGTACCTAAACATATTTCCTAATTACTTCAGAACAAAAGGAATAAGAAATGTGAGTGCCTATTACAGTAAATTGTAGTGTAGTTTACTGCAGTTTCTAATGATTATACTTACAGCTAATTGTAATATCTCAGGCTTGTGGTAGATGAAATACAGTTACACATGATCATTTTACCTTGTATGAATGTAGGATCTACTGGAATTAATACAATTTACAGTAATACAGTATTATTCAATAAATAAAAGTTTTCAAAAGTCTGTCATTGCAAATACTTGATAAATTGCAGTTTTATCACTTTTTTTATAATCTTGAGGAAATGACCATTGCAGGCTGATTTGATGGTAGTTAGTGACCATTTAATCTTAAAATAAAGCATAAAACAGCGATTTCATGGCAAACATGTTCAATGGTGTGATGATAATCTGATAAGATTAGTGTGATGTATCACTGAATTTGATACAGATGCTTTCATTTCTACTGTTTCCTATCTCCACACTATGGACCTTTGCATTGAATGGGAAAAAATGACAACAAATATAGCCTATAGGAATAAAAAAATGACTAATAAATTGCACGTAAAACTGACATGAGTGTCAAAACTGAGAACATGTTCACTGACTGGTTACAGTATATTTTTTATAAGCAACAGCAGTTCATCCTCCCTTTAAAATGTGGCACAGCTCGTTGCTGTGATTCACCGAGGCCACTAGAGGGAGCTCTTGGATCATATTTGTGTATTTTCAGCTGAGCAGGTTTTTGTGAATGGGTCACAGATAAACAACTGTTGTCATGTGAAAACCTTTATTTTCCTCCCTCCTTGACAGTTGGTGGATAATTCATAACAAATGTTTCTCTGTGGAAGACACGGGACTGTCTGATTCATTGTCATGCAGCTTTAAAACCTGAAAGAATCTGGTTATGAAAACACTGCTGTTTTTCTGTATTCCTAGAACTCAACCTAAGATGTCATCTGACAGGAATAACAACAAATACCTTTGACAATTTTTACACTTTTATGAGTTTGGTGTTAAACATAATCTGTTTGTGTTTTAGAAACATTCATAGGATGCTGATTGGTCTAATTTGTTGCTTAAAATGCTTCTAGAGGCACTGCAGTGAAAGAAATGCTTCCACGCTTTAGCAAAATGTGTGTGTTTAATTGGCCAATAATCTAATTTTTAAATAATAATAATATATAACAATAATCAATTTTTTAAATAATAATAATAATAATAATAATAATAATAATACATTAACCAAATTATTGGCTATAGCATATTAATGATGTGACGTAGCTCGACGTTTTTCCTCTGTAGGACCGGTTGAACTTCCAGGACATGATGACACATGTACTAACTGTGTGTGACAATATGTGAATATTTGTTTTAAAGCTCGGCTGTTAAGAATTATTTTTTATCAGTTTTATTCAAACTTCAGATGTATGTATCTTATTTTACATGCATCGAGGCATCTTCGTGTAGCTGAATATGTTTCCTGCACGCGCTCACGTGTAGGTTACGGTTACAAACATGGTTACGTGCATGAACGGTCAAGAAATCAACTTTCCCCCCCTCCCTCCTCCAGTAAAAGTCTAGCTGTGTTAACCGGGTTTTTTTTAATCCCTTACCTCGATTAAGGAAACCGGGTTTCTGCTTTCCATTAAGAAATCAGGTTACTGCAGAAAGCCGACAACAACCAGGTTACTACGCGCACGTGAACGCACCTGAGGCACAGGTGACAGTGCCATGTCATGACCCTGTTATCACCAGAAACACATCGATAATCATTCCTCTATTACATTTTTATTGACAGGATAGGTACGTACATGCGTCATTTGAAAGTTTACAATAGAGGAAGATGAGGCACAACCTACGTTTACTTTCCAGCTCTTAAAACTGATTTTTCTGGTTCTTAATGCACAATTTGGCACCCAGTATCACCACTGTGTGCCAGAATAAACACGTGGAGTCACGTGAATACCTGGAGTTGAATTTGCACTCAAGTTATGAGTCAATGTACCACAATACAGACCTTCTAAGTTTAATTTGCAGAAAATTAACCTAGGATGGCAAAACCCCTCGTCAGCAGTTTCCAGGTGGTGTCAAACTGACCTAAATTAGAAGAGACTGGGTCTCACACTCCCTCTTTGGCTTATATAAAGTTATATAAAGTTGTTTTTCCTCACGCCCTCACGTTTTTCTTTTAAACATCAGTGATGAAATTAGGGCGTCTGCAATATTCGCTGGCACTGTAGCTGCAATCCAAGCCTCAATCAGCAGCCCGGTGTCCTTGACAGAGAAAAGGGGGAGACATTCTTGTGACATGACTTCAGGCAGAAACAAGTGTTTCCTTCAGGGGAGCCAGGGGGAGGAGCTGACTGGTGGAGGACGGTCACCAAACAGGCAAACATACACACCTGGAGCAGAAAAACGGACCTGCATTGTTGACTCACTGCCCCCCTTTAACCAAACAGATCTGTGCCAGTCTTCCCATGTTGTGTTAAACGTGAAAATCATGTAAAGGGGCGACGTTTAATATGTGTTTTTTCACGCCACAGAAGTGAACACAAAGGAAATAAAATAATGTATTTTAATCTGAAATAATACGTATTGAATGCACGCGAGATAGAAAAAAACAACTTGTGTGGCATTCAATAGAAGCCAGCAAAATAACGGACTTTGGGCTACCGTGAAAAAAAATCCCCAATATTGCTCTGACATACAGCCCATTTATGTTCGTTTTCAGTATATGACATCATATTACCGTGGCCATTATCTTAAATGTCAAAAATAAAACCACTAAAAGCCTGCTTCAAAGTTACTATCTTTGTTTTTCGGGGTTCCTGTACACTTCCAACATTTCCGGGTTGCTGAAGTGCACGGGGACACTACTTTCTCCGCAGACTGCCTTTAAATGGGTTAACGAGCCAACCGTCGCCACGTGACCAGCGCGTTATATAATATATGGGTCAACACGTTTCTCGCTGGCACGTGCAGCCTTCCTTCTTACGTAAAGTCTCGTGCAAAGGTCTCAAATTACACTATGTAGGTGAGGGCCGGAGATCGTCAACATCGGAGACGATGTATCACTTTGAGTTTTTCTAAACTCGGATGAACGAGGGCATCGTGAGAATGATTATCAAACACATTGTATTGTTTTTGTCGTTAGTCACGCAGGCTGTTGTTTGAGACATTCATGAAGTTGAAAACCTGAGTGCTTTAAATAGTTTAAGTAGGCTAGTTTATTGTCACAGGATCCGGACACAAGACAATGTAAAACAGGAAATTAGCTACAGTTTTCTTTCATTTTCCCACATGGGGGCTCTGACAATCTTATAGACCCATGGAGTCACAATTACAGCCTACAATCTCACTATGTTCAATGTAGATTTACCTAAAACACAGAAATATTTCTCCAGTTATTGGCCACCAAAGGTCAGGGCTGAATATGTCGTTAACTACTCATGTAGAAACAATTTAGCACGTTTGAGTAACAAAACATTAATACACTGTATGTAGCCTAGGCTATATAAACTTGTATTTCTGTAAAAATTGACAGGATGGCTTTAAGTAAGCACAGAGAACCTTTCTCCTGTCAGCCGATGGACGTGAAATCAGTCATTATTGGCCGGGTAGTGTAAACATACAAGGGATTTGTCTCAGACCTACATGTAGGCCTGTGAGCTTATGATTCTTGTCTTGGCAAGTGTGGTGTGGAGACTTGAAATCCCCACTGCACATATCCAGAGTGGATTTTACTGTGAAGTAGGAAACATTGTGTGTGCTTTAGTGACACTTTTGAAATGAACACTGTCTGTATATTCAGAGATTCTGGATCAAATTATTGTAATGTGCTTATATGCATTTTTTTTTTTTATAAATACAGGAAATCACACAATGTGTTAATTTCTATATGGTCGTTTTTATGTGGTTGTGCTGGACGTATTCAGTGCCGGGAATAAAGGACAGAGTGAGACTTCCTCCCTATCTCCGCTATGTTTGGGGAAAACCGAGAAAGAAGCAGAGTCAGATCGGTGACGCGCGCACGGCGCTATTTCAGGTCACCAAAACGAGCGTAGCACCGGAGGCATCGCTCCATCACCGCCTTATCACGGCTCGGCTGACTCTGTTTAACATGAATTCAAAATAATTTTGTCAGGGTTGGCACAATCTCATTGCATGTCTCCTGTCAGACCCTCCGATTTTAGACATTAACAGATGCGAGTGACGATTTTCAAGATATGTGATCAGGAATGCAAATGAGAACATTTTGTTCACTGTTCTGAAATGCTTAAAAAAATGAAAAAATGTTTCATGAAATCAAAACGAAAATCCACGAAGAAAAGCATTTAATTTTCACAGCAGATGACCACTTTGAAACATTTTCATATGCTGCGTCCACAAAACATTCAAAGCAGACACGTCACATGCTTATTGTGCTTCATTTCCAGATTACAGGAATGTTGAATCGTGACTGAGACGATCTGAAATGAATGGATGCAGCTGTCCTAGTGACACGCCGTTAAATCTGACATGTAATCCCGAGATGAATGAACCAAAACGGCGACGAAGGAGACAAGTGTGAACTCTTCCCTCGTTTTTTCCGTGATTCCTAAAAGGATGGGTGTTACGCTCTCACCCATCTCTCACGTTTCTACCCCCCTCCTCCCCACCCCACCCCACCCCACCCCGCCTCCCTTATGAAAAAAAAAACTACGGGTGGAGGAGGGTGAGGGAAAAAATGAAGTCAATTATACAACAGCCCGGCTCTCCCTGCAGCTCCCTCCTCTCATCATCTCCTCTGTACTACTACTAGTACAGCTGGTGGCTCCACATGCGCGGCGAAGCCTTCACCGGGCACACCGGCTCCAGTCTGTAGGCATGTCGGCTGGTGGCAATGACGGGACGGCGACCAGGCCAGCAGGTGAGTGCTCTGGGGAGGGTCGCTTGGGGGAGGAGAGCCATTTCTGTGTTAATTGTGTGTAATTCAGCGAGCTGATTTGTTATCAGTTTGTTGCTTTTTTCCCCATCCGTGCTGAAAGAAAAAAAAAAGATCAGAGCGGGTTGAATACTTCCAAAAAGTACCTCTGAACTTCTGTAGTCCATTCATGCGACTAATTAGGATGCAGCTTTGCGGCAGAGAGCGACCTAGCTCGTTAATAGTAAGCTTTACTGTTTTGTGTCAACTTTTTGCCGACGTTAATACGGGCTGACAACACAAGAACCACTTACTTTAGCGACTGTACTGGCCGAACGGAATAAGTACTAGCCTATCCAAAGTAACGCGTTACTATCTTGAGCACCGGTGTCTGAAGCAGCCAGGCACCTGCCTGCCAAACCTACCGGTCGGCAACCGGTCGCACCGACGGAAGCCCGTCCATTCATTATTCCGTAGTACGTGCTCGTCTCCGGCTCGACGCGCGGGGAGGGTGGGGGGGGGCATTGTTCCGTTTCGTGAGGGAATGCTCGAACAAACCTCACGAGACCACGTGACCGTAGCCATGGCGACCATTTCCTCTAATGTTATCAAAATATTTTTCTCTCACTCACCGCGCCGATAAAAGTTCGTTTGACTTGGCCGCCATCTTTGCCCGGCTTGCGAAACCGTTTTGTGATTCGCCTCACCTTCACCAAACCAAACAGCCCCCGGGAGGGCTTAGCGTGTCACGTGACTCCGCGAGGTTCGTCCCGGTAGTCGCTCTCGTGCAGCTTCGTTCAGAAGTGGGTCAGTAGATCAGTGGAGCAGCGCTGTCCCCGCTGAGCAGCAGAGGGCGGTAGTCGCTCCCCGCCGCCCCGACACCGCACCGAGAGGCGCCGCAGCAATGTCATCCGTCGAAACTGTGCGAGGCCGGCGTCACAAAATGAATATCAAACCTCAACCGAACGATAAATAAATAAATATCAGAGGAGTTTTAAAAAGACCAATAAATTATCAGAAAGTTATACTTCTGCCTCACAGCGGTATGTGTTGAAAGATATGACAGAATACAACAGGAAGTTGTAAATCATTACGAGGTGACAAAATGATTTTTAATACTATATGAAAAATAATTCCTCATTTTAAGCGACGCATACATACGATAAAACTATATATAAAATTCTAATATATCTGTAAGACTTTCTTTTAAATATAGTTCAAGTGCTTTAGGGTCAGCATAAATTACCTCTATCGACAAAAAAAACCACTAACGGATATGACTAGACCTTTATTTAGCTGTGAACCTATGTTTTATACTACCTTGATTTTCATTAGTACAGAAGTCGAGTCATGTCAATACTGTTATAAAGGTGTATGTCACAATTAATTAATTAAACCTTCATTAATTAAAAGGAGAAATTATAGTGGAAAAATTCTATGTTAAAAGTACAAATTTGTATTTAAATATTGGGATCAAAACCATATCCCTGCAAAGGTGAAAAAAAAAGAATAATTCCCATTTAATTGTGTGAAGTTATTGTTGCATAAATGTGTAATTTAGCCTGTCAGTTTTATAGCTGAGTAATCTGATCCACTTTGTCATGATGAATGAAGTTGTGGAATGTTGTCGCTCGTAAAATCCTGCAAATGAACCATTACCACACAGCATCTGCAGTTTGTTACTAAGAAGCACCTACTTATTATAGTTTTTTCTGTTTTTTTCAATCACTCTCTCTCTCCTCATGTCTTTCATACTCGCACAGGCATTTTACCAATTACTTTTAATTTGAAAGGCAAAATTTGGGATGCTAATATGTCGACACATTAACTGTTGAAATCTGAAATACATTTTAAAAGGGCAAGGAAGTAAATTATTAAACTGTCAAACAGTCACTGAACACAGTCACTGAAATATTGTGAAGATAAATGGAAAACCTCTATTACATTTTTATATTTTAGTATGTTTTGTGTTGGGCTTGTGGAGGATTTTATGACATTTTAAGTTATTAGTGTTAAAGTTGAGTTGCAAGTTTTGTTTTCTTCTCTACAAGTTTAATTAAAACCCTACCTACCAGTACGTAACGGTGGAAAATTCAGTATTTCCTTTGATATGCTCGCCAACGAAGTAAGAAAATGCCTCACTTAATGAGAATATTCCAATTGCATTATTAAAAAAACAAAACAAACCGAGCTAGCCCATATTTCTCAATAAAACAGGACAATGGATATTTAAACACAACATTTGATGCTTTATAAAGTGTTGGCTGGTCTGATGGCTGCATTTAAAGTGATTTAAGTAGCCTATTTAAATGGAACACAATAAATTCTACTTGGAAGAAAAAGAAAAGAAAAACCTACTAAGTGGCTGGCTTTGCAAACAGTATGTTTCTGTGCTTGCTATTATATCCTTTAACTTTCATAGTCCACATTCATCTTTTTATATTCCTTTTGTGTACTGTATCCGCAGCTCTTGACTGGAAATGGAATTTGAATGTGTTTTGAACCAAACATGTTTTGAACCAAAGTGCACTGTGCCTTTTTGTGAGTTGCAGGAATTGTAGGTCAGTCAACCAGAAATAACCTAGAACATACTGTACTATAACCGTGGGATTTAAGGCTTGCCCGCCTTCCTTGCATCCAGCCATAACCACAATACTTAGCAAACACATACACTAGACTCTGGAATAATGTGACTATCTAGATCTAAATGTCTCAGGTTGATCAGAACACACTGTAAAAACAAAAAAACCCAGCATACTGACCTTAGGCTGAAGACATTTAACTTAATTATATCCTACAACGTGGTTACTCAAAGACCACCTATAGACAATGTCCTCTGAAGAATATGGTCACTATGGATTGTTTTCCCTCTTCCTGTATGCACAAATATATGTCATAAAATTGTTCAGAATTGCTGATGGTCATTTCATTAATCAGCAACCACAAAAACAACATATTCTATAATATTCCAAGCATAACAACATAAACACGAGCAATTAATAAATGCAAAATAAACACCCTTAAATATTCTAATATTAAATCATATCAACAAATAGCTGCTGTTTGTAACTCCAAAGCCAGCAGCCATGGCCAGATTATGAGACAATGGGCCCCAGGGAACAGACATGTAAAAAGGCCCCCAACCCCTCCTACACAAGAACAAGAAATCCAGACAGTGAGTCAGCTAAAATTAGTAGCAGGAACATAGGAATTATAATAGCAGTGGCAGAGGTACTTGTATTTGTAATAGTACTAGCAGTATTGACTGACAGGGGCATGGCCACAGGGGTGGCCTGATTGAAAGTGATTGTTTTGTTGCTCTTTCAGTGACATTTTGTTGGTGAAGCAGATCTCGCGGGTGCTGCTGTTGGCTGAAAAATTGTATTTAGTTGACACTAAAGATTGTGTCCCTTTGTGGTCACTTTACATCTCTTTGTAGATACATTCTGTCTCTTTGTGGTCATTTTTCATGTCCTTGTAGTTATTTTCTGTCTCTTTGTGTTTGTATTGCATATCTCTGCGATTAAAAATGTCTCCTTGTGGTTGTTTTGTGTCTTTTTGTAGTTATTTTCCGTCTCTTTTTTTAGTTTTTTTTGAATCTCTTAATGGTTATTTTGTGTCTCTGTAATTGTTTGTCTTCTCTTTGTAGTTACATTGTGCTTCTTCGAAGTCATTTTGATATATTCGTGGCCATACTGTATCCCTTTGAAGTCGTTTGATTGACCTTCCAATATGAAATGTTGACAGTCATTTAATCACAGTTTTATGGTTCAGAGGCCCTGGGCCTGTACGCCCTCACAGTAATCGTTCATGATGGTGCCAAGCCAACGACCTATCACCTTCCGACACTCTCAGGCTTGGAACCAAGGCTGGCCAATCAGATTCCAGGGGGGTGGGGACAACCCTGGCCACTCCCATGACTCCACCTCTATCTTGCTTGTGGCAGTTAACTAACCGTGGCACCTTAGCTGCTGAATTCAACCAAAGTCAAAAGTTTAAAGCTGCTGATTATAAAATCACTTTTTCAAGAATTAATTATTCACTTTTAGTAGTGCACATGACAGCATTTTAAATGTGGTGATTGGATATTTCCTGCCAAAATGAACATTGTTAATCATAGTCACAGTATTTGCTGACAAAATGCACTAAAAAAAAGTCTACACAACGGAAACGCTATAATGCATTTTGGAAAGGTAACGAATGAAGGTGCAGTGACTACCGAGCAAGCAAGTCACTTTTTACACCCATAGGAACACATAAGTGGTCTGAGCATGGAGCACTAATGGGTTGACAAAACTGCAAAGGGCAATGATCCTGGCACTGTTGATGGACCTTAATAGGTTGGCCTTGAAACTGCCAACCGTGTGGAAAATCAACAAAAGGAATTGCTCTTGTATACTTGAGCACGAGGCTTTGCTAAATAGCTGTGTGAATACAGATTATCCATCCTTTGAAAAACAGTGACAAACGCTAAATATTTGTAGTTTTAAATGATGTTTGGATGATGAAGATTATTAGATTTTACACTTATACATGCAACTGTGTATGTTTGATATAGTCTCTGTCTTGGCCAAGGTATTGATCTAACAAATGGCATCCTGTTTTGGCAACCATACACAGTAGCTACGCTTTTCCATCTTAACATGGGAGAAAAGTTGGACAGTTGCATTTATAGGCCAGTAAAAAAAAACTGACTGAATCAGGTTTTCCTCCAGGATTTCCCTATATTTTGCTGCATTAATTTTACCCTGTACCTTTACAAGCCTTCCAAGGCCTGCTGCTAAGAAGCATCCCACAGCATGATGCTGCCACCACTATGCTTCATGGTGGGGATGGTGTGTTTGTGGTGATGTGCAGGCGTCCGCCAAACAGTGTTTAGTCTGATGGCCAAAAAGCTCTATTTTGCTCTCATCAGACCAAAGAACCTTCTTCAAGTTGACCTTGGAGTCTCCCGCAAGCCTTTGGGTGAACTCTAGTGGAGATTTAATGAGCTTTCTTCAACAGTGGCTTTCTCTTTGTCACTCTGGTGGCCTCCCTCAATAGTCTCCTTCTTGCACGGTCACTCAGTTTGTTAGGACCCTTTTCACAGCAGACATTTTGACTTGTCAAAGCAGGTAAAAGCACAGGTGTGACCAATAATGTTATTGAGGGCACCATTCTATTAAGTGTCCATGAAAGCCATGCCGGTGAGCAAGCATGCACAATACCAGAGCTCTGGACCTAGCTCACCTAAATGGAATGAAGCCATCATTGTCAGACATTCCACCTGTGCTTTTCCTTCTTTGACAATATGTCAATATGTCTGCCATGGAAATGGGCTATTCCTTCCATTTCTTTATGATGGATTAACACGGAGTTGCTGGGAGTGTTCTTTTGTCTTCATGGTCTAATTTGTAGCTAGGAATACTGATTAACCAGTGACCTCCAGACACAGTTGCCTTTAGACTACAATCACTTGAGACACATTCACTGTACTCAGGTGATCTCCATTTCACTTATTGTGAGACTACAAACACCAATTGGCTGGACCTCTGTTGAATTAGGTCAGTCACTTTAAAGGGGGTGAATACTTATTTACATTATATATATTTTTAATTGATTGACGTTACTTTGTTTTGAAATTTGTTTTCACTTTCACATTTTATAGCTTTTTGGTATTTTTTTGGTTTGTACGTTTTTATAGGCACTGTATGTATGAAAAGCTTTTTTGAGTGTGGATAGTTAATAAATTTACTTGTATATAAATTAACTTACCTATGTTATTATTTATGTTAACAATATATAGGAAATAAACCCATATGAACAATACACACATATATACATATCTTTTTTTCTCATCAAAACAGATGTTACTTGAGACCTTAACCTATTTGCAAACCACAAATTTACATAAATACAACATTTTGTAGGTCAGGTCTTTCTCAGAATGGTACGTACGTTATTTTAGAATACGTATGTATGAATTTGTAATTTGTAGAGGGGCATGTTTGCAAATGTTTTTACAGAAACATACGATTTATATCAGTACTAAACCATATAAACTCCTAATTTTGGTAAATTCATTGTTCTTAAATGTTATTGTCTGCCTTGTTTAATGAATAGTGGTTATTGGGTAGAAATTCAAGCTGTACTGAATATTTTGAAAACCATACTCTGGGGTTCGGTTCCAGAATTAATTAAATACAAATCTAAGTTTCATGCCTTCATTAATATTTAATAGTATCCTACTTTCAAAGCAGGAAAAAGCAGTGTTTTTTTCTTTCAAATTAAAAAGTAGTCATATACTATATTTGCACAGGAGTATCTAGATCTTTGCTCTGGCTGCTTAACAAAGACTGTCACTGTAATTTATGCTGTTTGGACACTCTGCTTAACATCCCCTGCTTACCTTTCACAACCTGTCATTGTGTTTTTTTCCATTACTGGGATCTGTGTTCGTGGGAGCATATGAGGACTTGCTTTGCTTTCATGGAATTGTTAAGCAGGACATTTTGAGCTTGAGAAAACGACTGAAATGAGCTGTCTGCATAAATATCCCCTGTATTTTCTGTATAAAAGTATTGTACATGAAAAGCTAGGTAGCGATTGGCAGACGCTTCCCATTTATTTTTTATTTTAACTGTGATGTCTGCATATGATTGTGGCTCTATATGGAATTCGCTGGCCATTTTGCTGGCCTTGCCTTTCGCTGTAGTCCAAGTATTTGTGTTTTTTTGCTGAATTTGCTTACTTCTATTGTATCAAATTAGGGAAATGGATTCATTGGTGTTCTAGTGGACTTTCCCTGGCTATATATCATGTCTATAATTCAATATTTTTTTTCTACTTTCCACTACCAAATACCTTGAAGTTATTCAAATGGCATGAAATGTACACTTGTTGTGCACACAGCCGTAAAGAAGTGCATGTAGGTCATATCGCACATGCTCTTGTACTCTTGCTCACACTGAGTTTGCTACACTCCTGTGCATCTCCACCATGGGTGGTTGTCTATGTTTCTGTGGTTCAGTAACATGGTATGTCATCTGTTGCCCTGCAGGCTTGGCCTCTCGTCGGCATTCTCGTCACGACCGCAGGTTTTGGCTCGGGTGTGACTCAGAACGTGACCGTCTCTACATACAAAGCATCCACTGTGGCTTCATACATTTTACCCATTTAGCTGGCACGGCTCCCACAGGTGCCTACATTTCCTGACTTCTAAAGAAACAGGAAAAACTGTGTGACGTTAAAGGCGGCGTGTTGTGCTTCATCAGCGCTGGAGAGCTGTGGTGGGTGGAAGGGAGAGCCGGCAAGCATTCACTCCCACATTCCACTTTTGCGTCAGTGATGACCCACTAAACTGGACTGGAGAAAATTTGTCATTAAAATTCACCCCACTGCTGATTGAGTTGTAAAAGTTATGTCTAAGCTTGCTGTGTTTATTTGAGGTTGTACTTTTTAAACTGTGGAAAAGGTCACTGAGACCTTCCAGATATGTCACCCCAGCATGTTTATTTCTAGGTTTCCTTTTAGGAATCTTTATTTGAAGTGGTACTCATGTATCACTGTGCAAAAATTGAGGATAAATATTTAAACTTCCTTTTAAGTTTAACAAGTACTGTTTTAAGTTGCCAGACTTATAAACTTAGCAGACAATTATGGGTTAATTATGAAAATGTTGCCATTATTTTGAATTTACTTTCTCCTTAAATGAGAAAAGCAGGAAAAATGTGGGTCAGTCACGATCGACAATCACGTTGAAAAGCTTTGCTCACTTTTATCAACACTTTATACCCCAAAAGGATGTCACAGCTTCAAAGTGTGGGAGAGGGAAGTAGGTCATTGTTACCACATTATATAAGCGTTAGGTAAGACGATAGCCCAAACCCCATTTACTCTCACGTGCCTGCTAAACTGACAAACTAAGAGCATAGCTGGCGGTTTGGCGCCATTCAATGGCAACCTTCAGCCAGTGCAGCCGGAGTCCGCCTAGAAACAGATGACTTCACAGCGAGACCGAGCCAAGGCATTTTGGTGTGTTTGTGTGTGTGCGCGTGACGAAAGAGAGGAATTCTCATCTTGCACTCAGAAATGTTTTTGGCAGGAATAGGTCAGCTTTTAAAGTGGCATATGCCTTTTCCACAGTTTCAGATGAACATTCCTGAATGAGATGTAAGCTTTTTAAAAATAAATGCCACCCACTGCTGCAAGCACATTCATGAGTCATCCCGTTGGCTATCACATAAAAGTCGGCCAGTTTTTATGATAAAAATTGTTTTCAAGTGTTGATGGAATCTTCTCTGCTTAGTTTCAGAATAAAAAAAAGCAACAAATTTAACAGGTTTGACCTAAAAACCCTAACTCAAACATACACAAAACACAACACAAAATAGGCTACTTTATGATTGGCAAGTACAGATCTACTGTATGCCGTACTGTATACTGTTCTTTGTAGGACATTTATTGAAGCAAAGAAAGGCCATAATAATTAAGGGTATGGTCCATGCTACTTTTAATAATTAGAAAATAAGCGAATTGTAATCAATAAAAACAATTTTGATGGATGGTTTCATAGAGTGCATGAAACAAAAAAGAAATCCAAAGCCTATGGAAGCAAGAAAGGCCATAATCATTTCAACCTCATAAGCAACGGAATATGTACAGTAATTTTGAAATGTAATCATGACTGAATACCTAATTTTGAAATTTGGATGCAACTAAGTTTATTGCATTTGAATTTATGGGGATTTGATATTTCCAGAGGGCTTTCACAAGTTGTACAATTAAAGAAGCTTACAATATCAAAGTTCACGTATTCTCATTTTACAACACAGGGTATAAAGAAATGTAAGTTGTTGCCCCCTCATGCTAAACAGACAGAAATTTAAATACATTTATATTTTAAAAAGCATATATACTTTATATAGTTACTTATAAACATATACTTCAATACCTACTGTATATACCTATACTAGTATACATCCAGAAAGTATGTACAGTATGTGCGATGTCACCTTTAAGCTCCATGTCATTTATTTATGGTGGAGTGTTGAGGATGAGTTCAGGAGTCTCATGGCCTGAGGAGCGAAGCTGCTCTGTGGCCTGAGGAGCGAAGCTGCTCTGTGGCCTGAGGAGTGAAGCTGCTCTGTAGTCTGGTGGTCCGGCAGCAGATACTTCTGTCTCTCAAATTCTTTTATTCAGGTCATTTTTGGGTGAGGAAAAAAAAATCAGGTTGCCTAAATTGGAGTCGTAAAAAAGAAACATTAAGGTCACAGAGGATAATCAAAAACAAATGGAATCTATGTTTCCGAAATTGTCAAATAATTTCAGTGATGAGAAATTCAAACCAAATTAATTCAAATCGATGGTTTTAAAAAGGAAAGTAATTCCATGCAATCAGATTGGTGGAATTGATCCATCAAATTTGAATTAGCATGGCATTGGTTTGGTCCATGGAATTTGGATTCTTTGTTTTTTAGGCCTTTCTTTCTCTTCATTAACGTGTAGCAGTGACAATACTATGATGAATTATTTATAAACACACAATTTTGGCTGCAGCAATTCTGTTATTACTTATAAATATTTATAAAAACATCAAACAAATTGGGTGCAACAGGTCGATGATGAGTTATAAATATTAATGAATATTTCAAACAATCAGGCTGTAACAATGTACCTTAGCGTGATAAAGAATAAGAACATGCATCTATTGTTGCTGGATGCCACAGATGTGCATGCTGCAGTAATCTGTAAAATGATCACCACTGTGCATCATTCAGAGTGGTTTAAATATGGTAATGAAATGTGTGTCAGTTGTTGCACACAGGTGCAGCCTTGGTCGTTGTCAGTAATGAGCCTGAATGGGGATTGATTTTGTTGCCGTCATTCTTTGTTTCATTCAAGTTCATTTGTGTATTTTTAGGACTGCGCAACTAAAATATTTAGGATCAATTGAACAAAATTAAAATAACATTCAGTTGGTTTTCTATAGTTGTTCGATGAATACTCATTAATACATATAAGAACCAGTCTTATCAGCTTCACTCTTCTTGGTGAATTCCTTTTATTTGCTGCTCAATCTGTGCAAAAACCTTGTGTCAGAGCAAGTCTCTTTCATTCATTCATGGTGAATTATTTATTGAAACACCTGATGGGTCAGCGCTACAGAGATCTCAAGGTTGATCAATTTATTCGCACTCTCTCACATCGCTGTGATGGTTGTTTTCATGTGTCAGATCCCACTGCAGAGGAGGAAGGCCCCAGCCAAGCAGCCTCGTCGCTGCCAGCTGTCGAGCTGCCAAGGAAACGAAAGGGAGATGTGGAGGAGAGGTCAGACACCCATGTACAGTAAGAGGAGTGCTATGTTGTTTGTGAGGAAAAGCAAACACATACTCATTTTCTCTTTGTTCTCTGGTTACATATGTTTACTGCACTGTATAAAAACACATTCCTCTTATTATAAAGTCAGTGTTAAATGACCCACAATATGTCCTTTCGGTCTCACAGGCAAAGCCTTGACTTCCAAATGGATGATGACCTCAGCAGGTACGCCGACTTCTTGGCTTTGATCACACAGTCTTATGAGAGAACACTGGCAAAGAACATTTCTGATTTTTTGATCCCTTTATTTGTAGATCTGAAGGAGAGGATCAGCAAGTCAAAATGAAATGCTTCAGGTGATTATATATATTTTTTTTTTTACAACACATTAGTCCGCCATCTGTGTCTTGAAAAGCCGTTGTGTATTTAATTGTTCTGATTTAGTGTCAAATTGAATCAAGGTAATTCAAAACCATGAAAATAACTCCTTCAGATAATTATTTCCCCCGAAAATACATACAGTGGGTTGAAAGCTGTGGCACTGACTGTCTGTTCTCTGACTGTGCCTACAGGGAGCCTCACAGCCAGATTGAGAAGCGGCGAAGGGATAAAATGAACAATCTCATTGACGAGCTGGCCGCCATGATCCCCGCCTGTCAACCCATGGCTCGAAAACTTGACAAACTCACTGTGCTACGAAAGGCTGTGCAACACCTGAAAGCCCTCAAAGGTAACTCTTGACCCACCTGTATATTGAAAATGTCAGTAACGTCCATTCTTCTCCATCTAAAAGCTTGTGTCTGCTTGTTTATTCAGCTGGGACAAGCAGCGCCTTTACAGACACCACCTACAAGCCTTCCATCCTGCCTCATGATGACCTCAGGCAGCTTCTGCTCAGGGTAGGTATCGATGTACGATCCCGCATAGCACTGTTTGATTACACATCTATCTGTCTATTAACATTATCTATCTGTCTATCTACCAGGCTGCAGACGGTTTCCTGTTAGTTGTAAGTTGCGACCGGGCAAAAATCCTGTTCACCTCCGAGTCTGTTTCCAAGATCCTTCATTTTAGCAGGGTGTGTTGCACTTCTACATAACCTAATTATTTTGTTGTCATCAATAAATTGTTGCCAAAAGAAAGCCATTAGAAATCCCTTTAGGAGTTTGTCAAAAGGAAGGGACACAGCAAACATATGGAAGAAGGTGCTCTGGTTAGATGAGAGTGAACTGTAACTTTATGGCCCCGGTTCAAAAACGCTATGTGTGTCACACATCCCTGCAGTGAAACACGGTGCCTTTCTGCAAGAGATTTGAGACTGGAGCAGAAGTTGACCTTCATCCAATCTGACCGAACAACAAGAATGGGCAAAATTCTTGCAGATTGCAGTCTGTGGATGTTACAAAGCCAGTAGAGAAACAGCCTCAAAGAGCTATGCATGTACTAATCTAATCTAAGTCAATTTGTATTGCAGGCTTTAATGCTGCAAATTGTTGGAAAGTGCAGGGGGGGTGGACTGTAACAGTCTCAACCTCATCTGCTCTCAGTATGTGCGTCAGACTGCGCTGTTGCCACATAATTCATTTGCGGCTGAGGAACCACATTTTACAACTCAGTCTTCACGTGCAGTACATTGTCTTTGTGGACACAAAATTCTGTGAGTCTCCACGTTTTACAGGAAAACAAACAACACACAAGGCATTTTGTTCAGCAGATATTTTTTCTGCAGGGCCAGCAATATGAGCTTTTTAAACATTTTTTGAAAGTCAGTTTATAGCGTTTGGCAGCCGTAAAGATAACCTCACCTGCTCTATATTCTCGAGCACATTTTTCAGCTTTGAGACAGATGGCAGGCAAACACAGAGGAATGGAGATGGGAGGGATGCAAGAGAATGGCTTCCACGTTTTCTGGGCCGGATGAGTTATTTGGGGGCTTACCAGTAAACCTTGACTGGATACAAGCTGCAGTGATTCTGTTTTTGGTTCTACTCAGAACACTTAAGAGTCCAGATACATTTACCTTAGGTAGAGCTGATAAACAGTGAGTTGTCTTCATATCTGTAAAGTTAAGCTTCGACACATTGAGCTGTATGCTTGTAGATTAGCTGGTATTGCACAAAAATGTGTTTATGAGTCTTATAGATGGTAAAAAGTTGAATAAATGGATGGATGTCCTTTGGGTTCACAGTTGGAGCTGACCGGGCAGAGCTTGTTCGATTTCGTCCACCACAAAGACATCAACAAGGTGAAAGAACAGCTGGCGTCTTCGGAGCTGTACCCTCGCCAACGGCTCATTGATGCTGCGAGTGAGTCTGTTGCCATGTCAGGTTTGAGAAAAAAACTCTAATGGCCCCCGTCACTAAATATGGATCAACATTGGAGCTGGCCAAAATCCAAATCAAAGCAAACTTACAAT
The DNA here is from genome assembly GCF_965226575.1 of Pagrus pagrus. NCBI lineage: Eukaryota > Metazoa > Chordata > Actinopteri > Spariformes > Sparidae > Pagrus > Pagrus pagrus. Next base: position 17,645,843 of record NC_140205.1, on the reverse strand, counting down.
TAGTACTGTATGTCATCTTCGCAAATGCTGTCTTTCTGTATGCAGCTGGGGTTCAGGTCCAGGCGGATTCCCCCGTCCGGCCGTCCCACTTGACCACTGGAGCCCGGAGATCCTTCTTCTGCCGGATGAAGCACAGTCGGGTGGCGGGGAAGCACGAGGACAAACCCTCGCTGCTCATTACTTCCAAAAAGAAAGGTGAGGTCGGACTGGAGGCCAGGCAGAGGGACAGTAGACAGGAGAAAAGTGGTGTGTTTTTTGAGCATTAAAGCATGTAAACCTGTGCTAGTAATAAAATTATAGTATAATACGTCTCCTTAAGTAATAGTAGGAAGTATCAGATTGTAACGGCTGTATACCTGCTTGATTGATTGTTCATGTCTAGTCAGCTGATGGCCACACAACTGGTGAATGAGCCAATGACTGTGAAGCATGAATGAAACAGTTGATGCTAATCAGCTAATGTCTAAACCAAAGCAATGGCACTCCATGAGGCTGGAGCCTGCTGAGCCATTGAATTACAAAACTACACTCTATATTTAATACAGTAAATATGCACAGTTAGAGACACAAAACCTTGGCTTGGCTTCAGTAGTTACCACTAGTTGCACTGATCTGCTTCTGTTGCTCAATCCAGTGTCCTAAATTCAAGTAAGTACTTCCAAATGACTTGAAATACCAGATGGATGGAATGTGCTGCAGAAGGCAGATGAAACAAATGCCAGAAACAAAAGACTGTTTGGTTTGTGAAATGGACTAGTTTTTTAGTTGTGTGTAAAAAAAATCAACATAATATTAGCTATTAGCTATCTGACTCCAGGATGCATTTCATATTGGTTGATCCTTTCATTGATTTACTGACACAGCTGAATGGCCTCTATGCATTAACGCCCACTCATCTGCTCCTTTGTGTGAGGTTGGATAAAAATCTAATCTCAGAAATGTTTACCATTATACTGCTGGGGCCAGGTGTGTTATACTAAAAGCCTTTTTGCCCGTGATTTTATACTAATAGGATCACAGAGATAGGTATCACCTACAGCAGAGCATGACCGAATCTAAATACACAGACGACAAATAAACACAGAGAAGCACGCTGACGCTCTCTAATCCACAGCTCTGATGCATTAGTGCTATTTTGGATCATTTTAGCAATGTTACCCCGCCCTCTCTCTCTCTCTCTCAAGAGAGCACTTGAGAGGAACTGCTCGCCCAATTCATTGCCTGAAAAGATTGGCATCATTCTGCTTTATGTACACAGTCATATTCAGTCCTGGACCTGCAGGGCTCTTTGGCCCAAACAGACGAGAAGTAGGAGGCGGAGGGGGAGGATGTGTACCGAAAGATTAATAAGATATTTAAATGTGTTCCTAGGCAATTAGGTCAGTGTTCAGGCAACCAGTGGAAAACAAACAGTGGAAAATATAGGCCCTGCCTCGCCTGTGTAAGAGGTAATAGAGAAATGATCTGATCTTGATCTGGTGGAGTGGTGCCAGAGGGGGGTTGGTGACTCCTCCGTACCCTCCCTCCACCTGTTGGTCAACATCTGCTGGGGTTGAGTTAAAGTTGGTGAACGTAAACCTTTATTTCTACGGCAATGTGCGACCTCGATTTCCCCGGAACGAATTAACAAAAACTACAGTCTTATCTTTGTAGCTTCTAATAAGAAAGTATTTGTTTTCCCAGTACTTCCTGTTTCTGTGAAGATTTTGAGAATCTCCAAAACAAATAAATGAAACATCACATCGAGAGTTACTTACATGTTGCAGAGACAAAGATGTGATTACATACCAAGAAAACAAACTTTGTTGTTAAAGCAGACACTGTTGTGTCTTTTTCTAATGTAATTTTCTCGGTGGAAAGAATTCAGACTTTTCCACAAACACATGCCACAATTTAAAAAACGTGGTCATGCACAGGAAGTAGGTCAGCATCGCAGCCTTGTATAACCAAAAAGTAAGGAAGACTGCAAACTGCACTTACTGTAAACCCAATAGGAGTGACAGAAAAAAGGAAGTGTGGCGCCCCTTAGTGGCCAACCTCAGCAACTACACTGCAGTATATGAAGAAGAAAGGTGACTTTTTGGTGACTTTTTACCTTCATATACACACATACATATAAGAATAATGTAACTTCAATTACTTTATCAAATTAAAAACTACGCTAAATGTTCACCTGGTAGTCACTAAACGTGTCTGTCTGCTGTTTTTGGAACTTTTTTCGCTGTATAAGCTCCCTGCTGCTGCCAAAATTGACACTATGAGCGTTGGATCTAAACAGCAGATTGACAGAATAGACAGCTAAACAATGAGCCGAAACTGGCGATAAAGCTCTGTTAAAATCGAATGGAACAGCAGATTCGGATGATAATTTTCTGTAGGATCATCTCTATGAGCGACCTCTTTCACAGTGTCACATTGTCATTTGATACATTGTTGTGATTTACAAGGAAGCCAGTCACTAGGGGCGCTTTCTGTCGTTGTCATGGGTTAAAAGGTTAGAAACTAGGATTTGATATGTAAATGTTTATTTTTGTTTTTAAGAAGAAAAGATGAGCATCCAAATTTTCACCAAAATTACCAAAAATCTGCATCTTGCAATTTAAAGTTCATGAATACAAGTAATTGCAAAATCAGAGAGGTTGAAACAGACAAATAAAAGAAAACGAAGGAAGTTGTTCTGACTCTGGCTTCTTTCACTCAGTGTCACAGTAGTACCAACCCAATCACCAGAAAAAATAATAACAGTTACAAACGTTGAAACACAGCTTTCAACACTGATTTCTGGCTTCTCAGCCATCTCCCGTATCTGTAACGTCAGTTGAACACACCCCTGGGTTGCAGAAACATAAACTGCCAATATGTTACTCTGGACAGGCAGTACCAATCCAAATTTGACCAAATATACGACAAAAGAAGAAGCCAAGACTAAACATAATCTGGAAAATACATTTACAGAACCACTTTTTTAAATTAAATTAATAAATTGCATCTTGTTGAAAATTGATTTAGATAAACACATTTGAAACAGGAGGCTGGAGTTGATGAAGGGCATACATGTATGTCATTTGATGGGTCAGACAAAACATGTTGGGAACCACTGATCTAGAAGAACCAAATGTTTATTACTGCACAGCCAGAAATAGTCCCTAACCAATACATTATTTAGTACTGCTGGGGTCATATTTTGCATTGACAGGTGGACTTACCCAGTGTTGTTTGGTGTTTTTGTCTTTTTCATGAGATTTGTTTGCAATAAGGAAAAAATAAACAGTAACAGTAATGCAAGTATTATGCTTTGAAACAAGTTCATAGAATATTAGTTATTCACAAAGTGGTCCTGATATATTTCCTGAAAGAAATCCGATTTTAGCAGCCTAGATAACACATCAATCAGTCACAAATGCATGTATGTAAACTGTGCTGAAAACTTGCCCATTATTTCCCCAAACGTTAGGCTTTAATATGTGCAGTTTTACAGGCAATCATCACAATCATTTATTTCTGAACAGTCTGACACACTTCCTTGTTATTGTGTTCACAGACACTTACAGATACTGTACCCTCCACTGCACTGGATACATGCGGAGTTGGCCGAGCAGCCAGCTGGACTCGGAGGGGGACACTGAGAAGGAAACCTCAAACCTGACCTGCCTGGTGACGGTGTGCCGCCTCCTCCCTCACGCATCCCACCAGCCTTCCAAAGACGTCAACATCAAGCCCGCCGAGTTTGTCACGCGCTGTGCGATTGATGGCAAGTTCACTTTTGTAGACCAACGGTGAGTTTAAAGACTTTAACCACATCCAACTGCACCATTTACCATTTACTTCCCTCCCGTGAGTCATGGATTTGTTCTGAACACACGGTTCCGCTGAGAAAGAAATGGCAGAGGCGGCGTTACGGTGAGGAGGTCCTTGACTCTACAGAGTTGAGGCAGTTCACCTGTCAGTGGAGATAATCCTTTCTCTTTACTGTTGTTTCTCAGAAGGAGCTGTGCAACTTGATGGCATCACATGAAACTCTCTTCTCATGCTTTGGGAAGTAAATTCATACCACAAGTATAGTGAATCGTTTTATCAAACTTCCCATATGTGTGACTGCTGAATGTTTCATGTGGAGCGACTCATTAATACAGTTTTCACTTTCATTCAGTTTAATTAAACTGGCACAATCCTGAGAGACAACGAAAGAGAGAGATAAAGCCAGATAAGTGAACCTTCTCTTTCCCCTCTCGTTTCCCCAGAGCCACGACGGTTATCGGCTATTTGCCGCAGGAAATTCTCGGCACGTCGTGTTATGAGTACTTCCACCAGGACGACCTGCAGCAACTCGCAGAGAAACACAGGCAAGGTGATGGAGCAAAGCAACCACAGTCAACTACTTAGACCCTAAATGTGATCAAGGTTCAAACTTCGTTTAAAGGTCCAGTGTGTAGGATTTAGAGTGGTGGCAGAAATTTAATATAATGCTGCTTTTCCACCAAAATTAGTGGGTCTGATGTTTTTTGTTTAAGTGGGATTTTTTGACCAGTGGAAAAGGGGTATAATATGGATAATTATGTTTTCTTTTACTTAACGTATACTGACCTGAAACTAAGAATCGTAGCTTAGAAAGAGACTCCTATATCTACGGTGGGAGCGGTACCTCCTTCACGGAGTCCGCCATGTTTCTACAGAAGCCCAGAACCAAACACTGGCTCTAAAGAGGGACTTTGCGGCCACCATAGGGGCAGGTGATAGAAGGGATATTCAGATCACACATCCTACACACTGGACCTTTAAACAGTTGATATCCATGTTTGAAAAGTGCAGCACTTATGTTTTAGAAAATGTTTTTTGTTGTGTAGAAGTTAAAGAAATGGACATTCTAGCTTGAAGCAATGTTTGCTCGTCTTTTTTTCAACTTTGTGTTGACACTCGCGTCCAATCTCTTGGCAGCCCTTCGGAGCAAAGAGAAGATCGAGACACAGTGCTACAAGTTCAAAACAAAATACGGCGTCTATGTTTCACTCCAAAGTCAGTGGTTTAGTTTCACCAATCCATGGACCAAAGAAGTTGAGTTTATCGTGTCGTTAAACAGGGTTATCTCGTAAGTATTGATTAATTCGTCTTGTTCTACGCCTGCATTTTTCCAGCTTTAAACAGTGAGAACAGCTTGTTTATTTAGCTCATTATTACATTAATTACCTCATTAATATTGTAAACATTAAAATTATAAGTTTAAAAATCTTCTCCAAAAACTACATAGTACACCTTCAAATTATAGTCATTCCATGGCTGCAGTAGCATAATTACTTCTTTGCACCACCAGGGGGCCTGCTCACACAAAAGATGAGGAGGCAGGCAGCTCAAAAGCACTTCAGGGTAAGAAATACATAATAATCATATGAGCACGTATCTCTTGTGTGTATTTTTATTTTATTATTTTTAGATATTAAGGTTGATTTCTCTGTCTTTTTCTCCCACAGAAGATGCAAAGCAAATACCCATAATTCCCAGCCTTTCCAGTGGTGTTGGCACAATGATCTACGCAGGCAGCATAGGGACCCAAATCGCAAATGAGCTCATTGACACTTACAGGTGCATTTTATATGTACAACATGGTCAAACTAAACTGAAAAAGCTGTATTCCCTGACTGTTTTTGTATAACTTGGAGGTCTGGAGGGGATCACATTTGTAGAGAAGAATGGGTTAAAAGTTGGCATGGACATGGATCAAATTCAGTGGTACAAACAAAAGAGCAGTAGAATACAAATAAGGTATACACTGTATGTATATGTGTATATATATGTATACATACACACACTTACAGAATATTTATAATAAATAGCATGTTTTAAAAACTGTTGCTATGTGTTTCTAAGCAGGATGAATTCGTCTCCATCGAGCGGAGCTCCCAGTCCGTTTGGTCCGGCCCAGGAGAAAGGTCCACTGGTTTCCCCACCAACCAGCAGGAGTGTGAGTGACCTCTTCATCGTTACAAATTTACTTTGTAAAATGACTTTTCAGTTAATGCTTCACCATTTTCGAGACGTTAAACTTTATTTACATTATTGATCTTTTTGTCAATTTCCTGTTTTACTGTCAATTCTAGTGACATAAGCATGTTTAATTTAAATGCATGGCCGAGGAGTTTACATGGAAACGCGTTGATATTTGGGTAGATTTGTTTATGCAAATGTAAAGCGATGTAATTTTATGCTAATGTTGTTGCTATGTGGTGTTATATGCATAAATTAAAGCTAGTCTCTCATACATTTTACATTTTTCAAGCAAATTAATGGTGACGTGGAGTTCTGGTGATGTAGAAACATATTTGAGAAGTGTCCAAAATGTACTGTACTGTAACTGTACTTAAGTACTGTTACTTGTAATAGAATGATTCCATGTGCTTAATCTTTAACTAAAGATTTGGCCTGTATTTTCACCTGAACATGCTCACGTGTCCTTAAAGATTCGATGTAAGCTTCTAAGAAAGTAAAAAGTACTTATTATTTGCAGAAAAACACACACATTAAGACATCGGCTACTTCTACAAGTTGTTTTCCTGGTTTTAATTACACACTGCAGTGGAGAAAGGTGAAACATGAGGCCCTGTGCAGTGTTTTAACGTAACACAACTCGTTCCAGGCATCCAGCAGAGAGGAGGCAGCGGGCAGTTCATCACAGTCTCATTCTGACTCAGGGACAGCAGCGGGCGCTAGCAGTGCAGCTTCTGAAAGCACAGGTACTGTCTAAAGGATTATTATAAATCCATTACTAAAGTCATTATTAAAGGACCTATTTCAACAGTGAAATACTCAGAGCCAGACTAAAACATTAAACTTTGTTACATTCAGGCTCTTAAGTGGCTTATGTGTGCAGACTTTATGTTCCCACCCACTCTTTGAGTAACCATCCATGGAAATATATCAAATACCTGTTCTTATGCCCAGAAATGTATGAAAAGTTGACTGTCCGAGTCCAGCTCAAAGTAAATTCAAAGCTGTTGTTGAACCATTTGCAGTACAGGCATGGCTTTGGGCTCTTTTGAAAGGTTATAAGCTGGATTTTTTCCCAAGCTGTCAGAACCTCTGTAAGGTTCTGTAGGCTCTGTAATTAATAGGACTTTGAACAATGGAAAAATAAACCTACAGATGACCTGTAACTGCCCCTTTTTTGCCCCCCCCGGGGAAAAAACTCATTATAGTTCTTTATTTCCTTATTTACACTAAGTAAACCACAGATAACATTAACATACTATTTATTGCTTGATTTCTCATTGGCTACATGATGCATCAATCATCCGGTGGCTGGCATTCAATTGGCTCAGGAGAGAGGAGAAAGAAAAGAGAGTGGGTCGCTTGTCACAATCACTAATTGGCGGTTGTAGGCTCCAGGATGGGCATAGAAGCTCTTAGAAGACCACACTCTCATAGACCTGGGTCTACATAAGGTCTGCATTTGGACCTTTTTTGTAATAACTGAACAGGTGAACACTTTGTAACAAAGTGAACAACACAGCATGAAAATGGGTTAATCTGAAGCAATTCATCACCAATTAATAGAAGGCATTGATTACTGCAGATAGGTGATATTCCAGAGTTTATCAGGGTTTTTGCATTTTGTGTCACCCAGGTGAGCCATCCCAGCTGGACTTGGACAGCATGGTGGTGCCAGGACTGAGCAGCTTCAGCAGCGACGAGGCAGCCATGGCAGTCATCATGAGCTTGCTGGAGACGGATGTAAACATGGGTCAATCGGGGGACTTTGAGGACTTACACTGGCCTTTCTAGAGGGCAAACAGACTTCCAGCCCCTCTCATATGCTCTTGTGCCGTTTTCTTACCATTTGTCGGGAACTCAGTTGTTCATTCTGTGACCGACTGATCTGGCCTTGCACAATTAAACCCACTGGACTTGTACCAAAGGCTGCAACATGTCGCACTTGAGGAAGCCTTACCGATAGAAGGCTATAGGAATTATTGTGACTGTGATTACCTTGTTGGTCCCCTTGGCCCTCGCCTTAAGGGAAGTGAGGTCAAAGTGTCCCTGGAGCCTGTGGTAATTCAGTGTCTTCCTCAGTGACACTTCAGCATCCTCAGAGGGGCTAAAACCCAGACTTTCCACTGCAGAATATATTTGCTCTGCTTGACCCCAATGAGTGACAAAGGTCTGGAGGAGGATCAGACTTCTGCCATGTGCAGTGCTGCTAGAGAAACTCCTCAAACCTTTGGACATTTGCGAAACCTTTCGGTACCCAGTGATGACTTACATGTTTTTCATAACATGATTGTTCCATTTTTTTTACTCTGTTTTATAAAGATCCCCTCCAGACACATTTTAAGTCACGTAAAAGTGCTCTGCTAAGTGATATTTGTCCGTTATTGTGTCCAGTGAGTACTGAAGAAGGCTATAAAGAATGTCTACCCCTTCTCTCCTTTACTAAGAATTGCAGAATCACTGAATATGCAAATATGCCTCGGGCCTCACACTACAGCCACCACCACTACTGGTCCAGTTACACTCCGTTTGGAAGATCTAGCAAAGCCACACAAACCACATGTACAGTATCATTTGGACCGGATGATTTTAATCATTTCTCGATTTTGAGTTATTCAGAAAGCATGTCTGATTTTGTCAGCACACTGCAACCATCTTGTGCCATGTCTTACTTTCTTTACTTTCCACTTCCTGTGACTGTGTTTTTTCCCTCCCTTTTTTTGATTGCCCGATTAGTTTCACTTGCCTCTTATTATTATCCCCTCCCTTGTGTATTTAAGTCCGTGTCGTTCAGTCTCTCCGTTTGGTGGGAAAAAAACAAAGACAGGAAGTGGTAAGTGAAAAATGACACAAGGGGATATTTCATCCAAAATGCAACAGGAAATGACTTAACCAAAACCTAAACCATCACACATTACCGATCTGGCTGTGCAACTCTGATACACATAAACCCGGCTGAGTCATAATAATAATGACTAGAATTCCCATTTAAAAACAACTGTGGCCAAAGGATTTTACACCTAACACGCAGTATCCTATTTTACAGCAAACTAGCGCTGTCAGAACCTGCAGAGGAAATGGGTTACATGGAGAAAGCTTTACTTTGGGACTGTTTTTAATTACATGAATACTTGAATATTTACTCCTGTTTACAGTTTTGGTCCAAGGATAAACAGTTAGCATGGAAACGGCCTCTACATTCAACTTGTTGGCAAAACTCAGGTTCCTCTGATGTTCCTCTGTTAGTAGAAGGGAGCTGAAACTAAACATTACATCTTTAGTTTTAGAAGTTGAACCACTTGATGCAACCTTTAGCGAAAAGTCAGGTATTTGTGCATATATTGAAGGGTTCCCGTTCGAACTGTTGGACCCTAATTGAATACCAGTTGTGATGCCACAAATCATGCTGCTATGGAGATGTCTGAAATTTAGAGAAATCTTCTACTTAAGCAGAGGAATGTGACCTGCTAGGTTGTAAGTTAAAGTCCAGAAAGTATCCCTGGGGGAAATCCCATCCTTGAGTGGAGGGGGTCTTTACATGGAATGTTGTCTGTTGTAGTCTGTTTTCAAATTGAATGTGCACTAAAGGACTGAGCCCTAGTATGCCTATACCATGTGTTCACATATCACATATTTACTGTACTCCAGACAGTTCTGTGAAGGTGATCTACTGTGCACTGAACTCCTGGGAAAATATGGAAGGTCCACCATGGATGGGAGAATGTTATTCAGTGTTATTAACAGGACAAGCCAACATGTGTTTAGGACAGATTTTAATACTGTTGTGTCATGTCTTATTGCGCCCTCGTCCTTCCTGTCAGCTGCAGAACCACTGCACAGAAATTAGCCATAGTAATTGTGTTGATGGGGAGACACAGCAATGTTGCAGTTTATCTATTTGTGAATGTCCAATGACCACAACTGCAACTTTTAAAAGAAAATCCACCTTGAAGCATCTCTACACTGTTTAAACAAAACATTTCTACCAGAAGAAACTGGCCAAATTCATATAATCCCAGCAACTACAACAGAGTTTAATAGCAAAACATGATATGCTTGTTTAAAAAAAGAAAAGAAAAGAAAAAAAAAAGACCACAATGCAATACAGCCAAAATATCGATCGCGATGGCCATGATCATAAGTGATCACATTATCAAACTATTTATTTCGCCTAAAGGTAAATTGCATTTATAACCACTGGAATGTACTGCAGACTCATTTCAACAGTGTAAGAGTGTGTGAGGGTGGATTTTACTTTTACAGTAAGTGTCTGGCCTTCATACAGCACATGTTAACTCTGTTTATATCACTGGCTCCTCTAATCTTGAAAGTATAATGTGATTGTGTTGCCTTGACAAGGTTCAATTGTAAATCAACCATTATGCGCTCTCTTTGGCTTTAAAAAGCAAAACTGTTGGTACTGGACAATATTTTCTGTTGCCATCAGTGCCATTTAAACTGGGCACTTAAGCATATTTATCATGCCCTGCTATCAAAAGTCAAAATGTCTGATATTTGTATGTATGTGCGAATTGTTGTTGATGTATCTGCTGTAACAAGGAATGGAGGTTGAAGTCTTTGAAAGTAAAATAATTTTTTCAGAAATGGTCTCAATTCTATTTTGTCTTTACCATAAGTTCAATTCTGTCCTACCATCTTTGCAGAAATGTTTACTGCTGACATTATATCCTGCTGACTGGGCTGAGTGTTATACAATAATTGCTGTGCTGCCTTATATTCAGGGACCTTAGTTTCATCTATACAATGTTCAAAGAAAACATTTGTTTGGACAAATCATTTTTTCAAATTATTTATTTAGAGAGAGGTGTTGAACTTTAAAAATGCAGCACAGTTGGAGGTATCACTTATGAAATGTTACATTATTAAATAATATTTAAAAAGTAAAAAAAAAATGAAACAGCTATCCGTCTATATTTATATCACGTGTGTGCTACAACTGTGTATTACTATATGTACAAACTCAGAGAAAATAAAGGCAACAAAACAAAGAACAAATCTGTAAAAGGACAAACTGACTTTGCAAACATAACATCACCTCCAGGCTGTCCCACAATGTTGCCTTGTTGATCCGAGAAATTGTTGGTTTATTGCAAACAATATAGTATCATCTTCTCAAGTTGGCCATAGCAATTGAAACATTTGCAAAAAGTATAAGGTATCTAGATACATGTGTTTGACTATTGTCTATTTGTAAATTTGTCATTATGCTGATGATGTGGTACTATTTTCTTAAGATTTAAAATAATAAATATCTAATATATTCAATATAAAATCATAGAAACATATGGTCTATCAAAAAAAAGATGAACCTTTTGGCCATTTTCAGTTAGAAGACTGATGAATACATAGGTGAGCAAAAAGTGTGGAAATCTAACGGAAAAGACTACACAAAGTTGACTGGCTTGACTGACTTCCCCTAAGTTTCCAGTAAATAGGGCAGTGGTGATCAACTGATCGTGTTGCTCACAGCGTGAACACTCATTTAAAAATGTGATTTTCGTTCATTTGTTTGATGATTGTTTACAATATAATAATGTCAAAAAAGATAAAACAATAACTCACACATTCACTGTGTCTCAATTTATTACATTTCTTTTCTGTTCCACTGAGTCAGCACATTTGTCTTGCCTTGGAGAGATAGAACAGAGGACCTATGAGCACACCAAGCCTGGGAAACATCGCAGATGATTCAAAGAAATTACAAAGGGCCTCTCCCGAGAAGATATCCGTATTGATTAAGTATACAGCCAGGGGAACCATCACCACAACTGGTAGGTAAGATATCACTGCAGGCACCACAACAACCAACACATTACCCACTGCCCGTCTCTTAAGAGGTGACTGAGAGCAGGCTTGGTTACCATTTGTGGTGTGGGCAGGACTTGGCTGCCACAGTGAGTGGACCACACCCCCAAGGCAGGTGAGCATTAGGAAGAAGAGGCAGGAGTCAATGATTGAGACAGGAATCATGATGATTGTGATATCGTCCACCAAACCTGTAAGAAGAAGTGAAAATGGAAATTTCAAAAAATTAATTTGTACTTTGGAGCATAAATGCTCCCTTATATTCCTTGGTTTTTCAATCAGATTTTGAGGAGAGAATGAATGAAAAGAGGCAACTGCATTAGCAAGAACAAAGTAGTGAATCAGAGAAATAGATCTTGGATTATTTTGGGGCGGTTATGTTTTAAAGCACAAATAAACATGCTCACTCCTCAGCGTAACCATCAGGAATTTGTGTAAATGCAGCTGAAGTGCAGGCTTCCACTGGGCCACTGTTACCCTCTCTGGCCTGCCTTTTTGTGTACGTGTAGCCCAACCTCACCCTCGGTCAAACAGTCACACAGAGCGGCAGCTCTTTACACATCCATAAATGACTAAGAGTTGAGGAAAGAGACTGAGACAGCAATGCGACATGGTCACTTTTTTTTTTAAACCTCACACCCTGCGCACTGTCATTGGCTGGGTTCTGCACACCACTGCTCAAAGTTTGACACACAGAAATGTCCCAAACACAGCAAATAAGAAAATAACAAAATAAAGACAAGGGTCTGCTGTGGGTTCTACTGGCTTATAAGTGATGATTTTGTATGAGTCATTCTTTTTTTGGAAAATCCTGCATAGTATACATTTATACACCTGCCCAGGCATTTCAGAAGACCAAATATTCAGTGGTTAATTGGTACTGATAAGGTTTTAAGACTGTGAGACTGAGCAGGGGGTGGTATTAATTTCCTTCGAGGCTTAATTTCAAGAAGAGGGGAATCAGTATTTTACATTAGTTTCTTTGCTGAACTCTTCACCCAACACTTACCTGTAGCCAGACAGAAGGTCAAGGTGACACACCACACCACAGTGGAAACAGCTATTCGGTACTCCCACTTCCTCACTTTCAAGTACAGCACAGGTCTAACCACAGCCAGGTAGCGCTCGATACACATACAGGCCAGAAGCATGGGACAGCCAATCAGGTTGAACATATTGAAAACTTGTCTTGCCCCATCTATTGGATGTCGAGTGTTGGAATCTTGCAAGGCAACGGTGGAAAAGTCTGTTGAACAGACAATTAAAGGTTTTGCAGTCACATTTGAAGGTTTGAATTAACCATTAACATCAGACGAAGGTGGGGAATTAAATATTCACTGAGCTCCTTAACCCCAGTAATTTAACCCATCGTTTCAGACAGCATTAAGGGAATTGCAGGAAATGTGGACACAAAAGCCAAAAGAGAAGGCCAAAATATCCACAATCCAACAACTAGATCTGACTGAGAATCCGAGGATATGCTGTGGTAGGAACTTGTCAATCATAAATTGCTCAGCCCTAAGGCATACCCTGCTTTATTGTCTATTTTACACTAAATGGGATCATAATTTACAAAATGAACATCATGCTTTTTTGAAGAAGACTTGAAACTAGTGATTAAGACTGTAATGTCATTAGAAAATGGTTCACTGAGCTAATAAATCAAGTGAGGAGAGGGGTCATTATCTCATAATCTTACATACACTCTGACTTCTTTTTGAAACCAGTGGAGTCACCCCGTGCTGGACATTAGAAATGAATGCAGATTTTACACACTTCAACATTGGGTTCATTTTCCAGACCCGGAAGCTCTGTCCATGTATTCTACTGTCTAATGCTAGTAGTAAGCCAAGATTGTCTAGTTTGCAGTTTAAAAATACAAGGACAGCCCAAGACTTGATGGTCAGCAGTTGACCAAAGATGTTGGTCATCAAGTTCATCAAAGTTAACTGAAATATGGAAATAATTCATTTCAGTCCAGTATCTTGAGTTATTTTGAAGAATGATGTCCCTTAGGGATATAGAGTTCAGCGTCTTGTTTGTCACTGGAGTGGTCACTGTGACCGATCTCTGGCGGTGTTTACCTGAAAGATTGACTTGACCTTGTTCATGAGAATTGTAAATCAAGCTGACAGGCATTATGCTGAGGTAGATAAGATCCATCACAACAAGATTCACACCTAGAACCTGAAAGACAGAGGTGTAGACACAGGGTTAGATTAAGTGTGTTCAAGTTTAGGGAGGGATGAAATGTTAACAGTTAACGTTCCTGCAAACCACTGATATGTCTACATTTGTCCGTGTTACATGCAGAGTATTGACATTTCAACAAAAAGTGTTTTTTCAGTTTCACATTTCATGTTTATGACCTAACCCTCATATCTGGAAGATATCTACACAAAATAATTGTTGTATGCAAGTTATCAACTGGAGAAATTTTATGGTTATATTTTGTAAAATGTTTTACCCAAATCACAATTTTTGTTTAAAAATGTATGGAATTGTACAATACATATATTCAAAATGAGCTTTTTTTCGTACTGTGAGCCGTAAATCTGTTCCTCAGTAGCACCTACATACATCAAACTTTTAATACTATCTATATTCTGAAGGTTTTTACAGAGGTGTTGGTTCATATATCATTCATAGCCTGATTTAACATTTTATTAATTGATTTATTGACATTTTATTCCTAAAAAATCAAAAATGGATTTTTCTTTTTGGATTTTGACAGTTTTTTCTGATTTATCGAGTGTAACATTTGACTCTTATGTGTCTTATATGAAACAACATTAATTTTGAAACTGGCTCTGTCCAATGGTTAGATTTCTTTTCTGAAAATGCATGCAAATGAATGCATATTTTTATTAGATAATGCATCATTTGCATATTAAAACATAACATTTAAACTTATAATGCGTCTTTTTTATGTAAGTAAGTTTAATGGTGCCTTTCTCTATCTGAAGTTCAAGTTTTAGTTCGGAATAATGCAGAAATTTAGAAAAATGTCCACCTGACCTCAACTCAGCTGGATTGTTGAACTGTTACTGTACATAACATTAAAATACCTCAGAGCCTGTTGGGAACGGTGTATCTACCTGTGAGGCCGACAGTCTTTTCCTTTCCCGCAGAAAAAGCCAAAGCAGAGCAGTGTTAGCCACCACCCCTGTGACCAGGATGAAGACGTCTGTGACAAACCAGATGTCCTCCAATCCCTGTGAGGGACATTGCGTGAAGACAGCAGAAATCTCAGGCTTCAACTTGCTCAAAAGCTGAGGACGCATGCTGCAACCTCAGTGTACAGATACAGATACAGTGTCACTCCTGAGCGAGTCCTGCCAAGTCAAAGAGAATGATTAATGACAATTGGCTTCATGAAATGATAGGAGACATTACATTACTCATAAGTAATGAAACTGTTGTTTCTTTCTGTCCTGCATCAGTCCTGCAAATTTAGAAGATTATTTTTGGAAGTAGAGGAGACTTTGTGCAAATTGAGAGTCATTCACTGTCAGCATTCCTGCTGAGTTTTGAAGAGATTTTCAGACTTTCACCGGATGGTCTCGGTGCTCTTTCTGTAAGAATGCTGTGAGCTCTACAACTTCTTTGAAGTGGAGGCATTAATCTCATAACTTTTAAACAAATAGCTTGAATGAGCAAATATGTTTTTGTTGTTATCGGGTGAACTGACCTTTTAAGTGGGTCTTATTTATGTAGATACAGAAACATAGGTATAAGGCTTGAACATTCTACATAAGCTGAACTCCATTGCAAATTTGAGTAATCTTAGTTGCATTTCGTACAAATTGATGGATCTCAAACATCTTCAAGTCTGAGAAAAAACGTTTGAAAGTCATTTTTTATGGTATAAATTCCAATCACAATCAAATCAGAATAGATGTTATCAATATACTCCGTCCATTCGATCTCAAAGTCCCTCTCTGTCCAGCTTACCTCTTTGCATGTCTTCTTTGTCCTCTCTCCTCCGCAGTTTTTACTGTAGTCAACTCTTGCTTACTCGCACACTGAAAGCCTCTTCAACCCCCTTAACATGCATAAACACCATAAGACTACTCTACAGGGCAGGCAAAACAAATGAGCAGGTGCTGATTTTCTACGCTTAAATGCAAAACTGTATGTTGTGTGTATATCTTTGCATTACATGTGATTTTCATGGCTTGCACTCTGTTCCACTGCCTGATTTTACTACCAGTTTGACTTTGCATGCAGATCGTGCTCATATTCACCGACTGTAATTAGTACACATCTGTGACCAACAACAGCTTTCTTTCTTTCTTTCTTTCTTTCTTTCTTTCTTAAGTAAAAATTGGCCACCTGTCGTACTAGCTAGGACAGTTATCACCAGTTAGCATTTAGTCCGGTGATATGCTACCTTGTATTTTTTGAGAGTATGAATTCAAGTTCATTGAAGTGGACTATTCTTACAAATTGCACCTTTAAACAAATAGATATATATATATATTTATGACACTACTGAGTGTAATGTTCAGATTATGTTCTCCAGCCCTGATTTTATGATTAAAACATTTTTGACAGGGTTTTTTGGTTAAAAAACCTACTTTCCCATGAAAGAAATCTACCAAACTTTCACATTGAAATTCTCTCCACTTCACTCAGTTGCAACACTGAAGCCAGGTTGTATATTTCAGCGTAATGGATTATTGAAATACCAGACTGATGGAGCAGAATCTGAGACCAGCATGCTTTAAACATCCCCATTCTTCTCCTTTATTATGCAGAGAATCGGCATGTTACGCGTCTGTTTCTCACTTTTGATCAGTGTCAGAATGAGCACATCTGTCAGTAAAGCATCCTTGATTCGGTCAGCTCTCCAGTTTTCATAGTCCCATAGAGCAGGTGTCAGTCAAGTCCAGACAGACGAACCACTCTGTCTTCCTCGTGCGTCAGTGTCGCTCTGCAGGCAAATGAGGTCATTTTCTCATTTTCAACTGTCATGACACTATGATGAATTATGTCCCACCTCACCCTCCTTTCTCTCGTCCTTCATCTATTTCCTTCCTTCCTTCATCTATTTTATCCTCTTCCTCTCTTCTGTCAGAATAGCACACATTGAAAACACACGAACCGTTCGACTAAACAAACGTCTCTTTATTCAGCTTGTATGGCAGTCTTATTGTTACACAACACATAGCTCAATAATAAGCTGTTTAACCCCAACCCCCCCTTCAAAAAATGTAAAGTGCAGATTCGTTAGTGTGTTTACTCAAGTCCTTCTATTAAAAATAAAGAACAGCTAGAGTGTAACCTGACTAAAAATATAAAGATTAGAAATGCATGTACACAGAACTGGGGACGATAAAGGGTTATGGTTCATTATTCAGTTAGAAACAATGAAATTAGGAGCAGAAATCCACAAGTTCAGAGAATTCAAGTGAATCAGAGTTTGTAGGTCGACATGGTTTAGAGGTTCTCCGCCCTCCTGCTCAAACTTTACGTATCAGTGCATGTCCGTGCAGTTTCCAGTGCGTCAAGGACGAAACAGCAGCCTCGCAGTGTGTCTGTCTTCCTCATGTTTTCAGAGAACCTTAGTAACATCACACAAGAGAAAATAAATTTTTGGTGCATGATTAAACAACTTACTGTCTGATCCTATCTCAGGACTCAAACCAGACTTTAATTAATTCAAGTTGTGATAATTATTTGCACTTATTATTCCACCCAGGTCTAAATTCCAGACTGTATTTTAGTCATGTGCATCCGACATGTTCCTGAATCCATCAGTGGCCCTGAATGACTCCGCCGGAGTACCTCACCAGTCAAGCTGCCGACCGCAGAACAAGCTTTTGTCATAAATAATTATGTGACAGAATGTGTTGCGGCAGCACAGACAGACAAAAATAAACAGACAGGGACAGAAAAAAAAAAATACATTTAGTCAACAACTTTTGGAGAGAAAGAAAGGGATCAGTTCAAAACGATCTCTGTATCATTAAATCTTCACAAACAGCACAAAATTGGCCGCATTCAGGAGTTTGCGGCAACGGCGGCATTCTAATCACAGTGTGTTTGCTACCCATTAATCCCTACCGTCAGACTGTTTTCTCCACACAGTGCGGAAAAACACCTGGACATATTAACAAGAGCTGTAAAGTGACCCACAGATTTCAAAAGTTCATGTTAAGTCTTTAGTTTTAAAGCAAAATATATATATATATGTCTAGATTAGACTATGTGGAGTTCAGGAGGGCTGATAGGCGTCCTTTTCTTCACCATAAACTATTAAAAAGTCAATCACTGCTGAGAGATTTGAGCTGCCTAAACAGTCAAAGTCCTTCATGATCCATCACTATTCCTTCATAAACGTCACACTTCATAGTAAAACTTCCTGTGTTCCCTTGTTGACCGCCTACTTGAAGTTTTCTTGTACTTTCTGATGACCAAAAGAAAGAAAGACTTTCTCCAGAGACCTCCTCCTGCAGAGTGCAGCAGCAGCAGCAGTCCAGTAAGACTTAAGGAAAAATTCCAGTGTTCAGTTCCAAAATTCAGGAGAAGATCACCAAGCATGCAGCAAAAGGGGGAGCTTCTACACTGGCTGCATCTCCTTTTCTACACCGTCTTCTCTTTACTGCTTTAGAACCTAGAGGGTGGAAGACGTAGCTACTGCCATGGCCGCTGTGGTGTCGGATTAGGGTTGGGGTAGATAGGCGCCGGTGTTGGGTGGGGGTAGGCGGGCACAGCCGTGTTGGGGTTGGGCGGGTACGTCGGCGTGGGATACTGCGGCATCATGTGAGGCTGGTTGTGGGCGGCTGCGTGGGCGGGCGAGGAGGCGGAGGAGGAGGAGGAGGGGAGGTGGAGGTAGAGGGGGGCGGATGGAGCGGAAGGGGCGGAGGGCGCCGTGGGAGTGGGGACCCTCTGCAGGACGACGTGGGGGTAGAGCTGAGACTCGGAGCGGTACAGTCCGGGCATGGAGGCCTTCAGCAAACTCTCCTGACTCCTGTGTGAAAGACAGAGAGAGACAATCAGACTCAGGCCCAGTAGACGCAGTTGGACACAATGTCCGTGGCCGCTTGAGAATAGATTTCTGACTTTACGAGATGCACTTGAATGCATCATCAGGTCCCTGTCACGTGCATCAAATTGGGCCTGGTTGTTGGTTTTCTAACTGATTCTGACTTTATGTTCACATGTTGTGATATTATTATATTATTTCTGGTGTTTCCCATGTTTTGTTCTGTGTGACGTGCCACTTTACCTCTGGTATCCTCTGTTCTCATATCCACTGAGTCCTCCCGTCAGGTAGAGTGGGCTGTCGGGAGCCAGACGGGGGTTCATCCTCTGGGAGAGATGGAAGATCTTGGGAGGGGGGAACGCCTCCCACTCACCCTCTTCTCTCTCCAGCCAGCACTCGCTGCGACGGGCCGAGCGCTTGTCTCTGCGCCTGAGATAGGGAAAACTTCGTCAGCTCAGGGGTTCACGATTGAGAACAGGAAGTTGAGGGTTACTTATGACACCCCTTTTCTCCAGGCCTACCTGCTCCTTCCCTCCTTCTTGGCTCGGTCCCGACTGGATCGCTCCTGCAGGCAGCAGATGAGGAAGGACAGGGACATGGCGAGGATGACGATGCCACTGACCACTGAAGCCAACACGGCCACTCTGAGGCCACGGTCCTCTGGTCTGGGGATGGCTGGGGGATGAGGGGAAAAATAGATCATGTTTATCGACAGAAATCAGTAGCAGTCTGCAAGATGTTTCCAGCTACCGGCTGAGGAATTTGACTGATTAAATACAAAATGTGTATATTTACCCACTAAGAACTAGACTAGATTTCGTCATCATGTCTCTGCTTTAGCTCTCTGATTGCCCAGGATCTGTTAGATTATCATACAAATGTACAAACATGTCAAATGTTCCAGGAAAGCAAATCCCAACATCCTAAAAAGCAACCATTGGTGTACTTTTCATGCATGTCTCCAACATATTCTCCTGGATTGATAAATATATCGTCCCTGTGCGGCCTGTCTGACCTTTTCTCTGCTTTCTGAGTGCAGTAAAGATCGGTCCTATTTCCTCTCCCCAGTCAGCGGGAGGTTGATTTCACACGTCAGAATTTTTGAGAGGAAAAGTTAGACATGTTCCCCGAGCATGAAAAGGTGCTGTGCGAGTTCACCAGCGATGTTTTACATGCAAGCTGCAACCAGATTTCACGCATAACCAGGTGTGAGAAATGAAAGCTAGTCCACACTGAGTGCTGGAGAAAAATAGCAGCTGCTGTGAACTCAACAGCTCACTTAAGAAGAGTGCTCATTTGGAAAACATCAGTGAGGCTGAGAATCTACTTGATTTTCCTCATCAACCTGCGCTTACCTTCGCAGACAGGCAGGTAGTTGCTCCACTGCGGTTTGCCGTTCCTGACATTGCAGTAGATTTTGTCGCTGCCGACCAGCTGGTATCCCTCTCTGCACCAGAAGGCCAACACGCTGCCGATTGACACGCCTGTGCCGGTCTCCACGTAGAAGGAGCCCCGACGTGGTGGCAGGACGGGGATACAGGACAGACCTGAGGAGAGAGGAGACAATGCAGGTCGATTGATTGATTGACCAAACACTGTGTGACTGAGAGAGACATAAATAAGAAAGACCAGCGGTTTCGATTCATGCCAGCTCAATATGTTAATTCGCTTTCTTGCCAAGAGTCAGATGAGAAGATATAAACCACACTCACATTTGTAAAGTAAATATAAAGCTGGAGCCGGGAGTCAGTTAGCTTAGCTTAGCACAAAGACTGGAAACGGGGAAACAGCTAGCCTGGCGCTGTCCCAAAGCAATAACATTTCTCAATGTAACTCCTGTTCTGAGACTTTCCCATGTGAGGACTCCTGAACTGATAAAGTTCTTTAAATGTTAAGCACAGAGAGAAACAATCAGCAGCAAGTACCAGCTGGAGAGAGGGTGATTGTTGATTGTTGACCCTTAGTGGATTTTGGCATTTTTGGAAACAGGCCTATGTTTGAATCAGGCTGATGACTTTCATTTCTATCAGGCTCTGTTGTAGTCATTGCACATTTTTAACCTTGTTGAAGATTTAAACTCTATCCACTCTGTCCTAATAACTCTTTCTGACTGCCCTTTTCCGTGCCAGTTTCTACACCTCTTCCCTACACTGTCCTCTCTTTGTTTTCCCGTTCTTCTCTCTTTTCTCTCCTTCTTTCTTGTCAAACAGAGACACAGCTTGGTCCAGAATGTCTGTTATTTACGCTGAGAGCTGAGATTAGCGGTAACGTCGGATAGATAGACACAAAGAGATGGAGGGAGAGACCGAAAGGACTATTTTTATCCTCCTCATGCTACAATACGCAAATACCTCAGAGAGGTCTCGTGATACAGCAGCTATTGTTAGACCGTGCTGCGGGGATTTTTGATGCTCTCAGGAAATCTCATGTAAATCTACAGCGTCGCTAGAAGCACAAAACATCCCACAAAGGATCTTCTTCAAAAGGAAAATAAGCATGGTTTGTTTCTGCACCATGGCACATGATAACTGTATGATCTGCAGCTGTTTCACAGGGTTAGTGATCAGTGATGACTCAGCAGTTACTCGGCCAGATGCTTGGATTTCTGGCCTTAAAACATTCACTTCTCTGATTCTCTGTTTGTTAAGGCCATTATGTTAGACATCAATTCGTAACCTGTACAAAAAAAATTATAATTAACAAATTATTCTGTAAGAAAGTCTTTCTAGCACGTGGTAAACATTGTGATAGAGGCGCAGTTTGATTTGATTTATGCGCCAAAACTACTTGGTGAGGTTTAGGAAGACATCATGGTTTTGGGGTTATGTGAGTTACGTACGTATGTTGCATACATCACATTACGTACGCGATGATATTTTAGGCCTGAGATGTACCTGCTACTTAAATATCAGGCTCTGGATTTGCTAAAGGCACTACGTTCACTCGCTAGTTGCTAACTGTGTTCTATTCATAGTTTGGCTGGTGGCATTCAATGGGTCAGCTGAGTTTTTTCCCTCTGTAAACAGCTGGCTGTTGTGGCAGGAGAAGGGGTTGATGAGACCGCTAAGGACTGAACCAAAACAGCAAGGCCAGGGGTCGCAAATCCAAAACAATGAGCTTAAAGACACTACAACATACTTAGAATGGATTGATAATTCTCTGCAGGATTTTCTTTCCATTGTTAATATAAAAATAATGATTACTGCAGCTTGAAAAGAGCTTTTGCTCTGAAAAGAAATGAAGCGAGAGAAAATTAAAGCGTGGTGTTGGCTGTGCTAATAGGATGTTTTAATGAGTAGTGGCTTGAAGGGCATGTGATGCTGCAGTTTACTTTGCTGTGTCAGTATTAGTGTAATCTGTGTGTGTGTGTGTGTGTCTGTCTGTATGTCTATACAGAGAGCGAGGGAGATGTCATCCCACTGTAAGACCCTGCGAACATGCAAGCTGCTCTCTGCTGATTAGGAGCGACAGATGGGAGGATTTCTGCAGCGGTAGACACAGAGAGGGAGAGGATCCCGTGATCCTGTACGGAGATGACAGCATCCCCTCACACACACACACACACACACACACACACACACACACACACACACACACACTTGCACATCAAGGCACACACAGCAGACACGTGCGTAATGGCTACAGTACAGGGAAACAAGGACAAGCTGACTTTTAAAAGGGGAAACTAAAAGCCATTCTGTTTCCCTTAAGAGACCTTTTACTGATGCTATCACTCTGTGTGCGTATGTATGTGTGTATCTGGTGGCCACCACCTTAGACAAAAGCTCACAAAAGTGTCCTATAGCTGCATATTATTCTATTCAAAACTTCTCTTCCAAAACACAACAATATTTTTTTTTCCACATTTCAAAATCTTTCAGAATTTTGCCCAAATTATTTGGATTTTGTCGCTAAAGTAAAGTAATGATGGTGGCAAACTCAAATTCCTTTGAAGTTAACAAAGAAACATATAGTTAGATTTATAAAAAGCTGTTTGATAAAACATTAATTGTTTACGTCCTGGTCTGTGCCATGGCCCGGCGTGCACATACAGCACCTGTAATATACTACAATAAGACTTAAAGCAATGATTGATCTCATTCATTAGGTTTGCTAATGACTCCCAAGATGACTCCCAAAATGACATACATTATCATTCCCAAGATATTATGATTTAGTGATACTTGACATACGGGAGGTACGTGAGCTAGTCACTGTTTGGGTAGGTTTAGGCAACACATCTACTTGGCTAGGTGTAAGAAAAGGTTTGGGTTCAAATAAGTTAAGCTATGGATATAATGCAATTTAAGTATGTACATAACTCAACATAACTTACATAACTTTAATGTGCGACATGTAAGAATTTTAGTTGAATCAACTGAATGAGAAGGAATAACAGTTTTGACATTATGACGTCTATGTATTGTGTTGCAATGTATCTAGTAAGTTAGCATGCTAACCAGCTAGCCCTTGCTCGTCCCAATCCAAAGCTCCTGTGCTAGTGGTTTAAACACCAACACTCCCCTGGTGCTCTGAATCATGATTCTTCCAGTTAAACTCTGGATACAGCATTGGAGGTGGAGCCCCGTTCATTCCTATGAAAGTTGCTCAGTGGTGCACAAAGCCAAATATGCTCGACTCCCCAGGGATAAAATGTATCCACCATTTTACAGCCGCTTTTTTCACAATGTAAGCTTATGGGAAATAGTCTGTTTGGGCCACAGTTCATCACATGATTACACAGTTTGGCCACTGCGAAAGTTGGCTTCAAGGCCTGGCGCTCTTCCTGGGGGTTTGCTCTGCAGTAAACAGAAATAAGTGGTTACTCTGGTGATACGCTGCCTGCCTTTTGTTTTGAGTATGAATTTGACAGGTGGCTGATTCTTACATACAGCACCTTTAACATATGAGGATTTTTCACATGAGACATGTACAGTTGTCTCCTGAGAGAAAGCCCTTGACTTCCTCTCTGTGAAGACTTTCTTGCTCTTAATACTACCTCACCTGACTTCCTCTTTTGCTTCAGTCATAACCGCTATGGCCACTAGAGGTCGGCACCAATGTAAACATTGGTCGTTTAAACCCCCTTCAACAAACAACCAGTGTTGTTGTTTTTCTGGCTATACAATATACTATTCCTGATAAAACACATCATGTTTAATGAAGATTGGACATACACGTGAATGTATCCCTTCTGACAATACCAAGCTCATTTCTTTGTTTTCACTGCAACAAAAATGTTGCCGTGTGTCAGTGTTATAATCCTGTCATCTGTGTTTGAGAGATGCAAATCTTTTGCTAAAAGGAACAAGAAGGAGTGAAATTTTCATTTGAATGAATGTGATATGATATTGTTTAATTAAAATTAGTTTTCTTTTTAATTATTATTATCTGATATTCATCTGGTGAGTTCATCAGACCTCATTTCATTAACAGGAGCTGTCCCAAAATGATCTTCAGCAAAGACTGACACACGGCGCAGAACAACAAAGTTATCTATTTCCTGCCCACGCGGGGACATTATTATTTGGCACGGTAAATTAACTTTCAATATAATTTTTATTGGGACTACGTCGGGCTTTACTGTGTAGCTTGTTATATCTACAGTAGAATTAGTAAACAGTAGCCCAATTAGAGTATGTTGAATTTAATTGGGCAGCCCAGGGCCACACTGGCTGTTATTAGCTGACCACCGCTGTCGGATGTGTTCACTATGAGCTGTGAACTCCTGCTAACAATGTGCCAGTTGTGTTTTTAACAGTCTGTTCAAGTCCACCTGAAATCACATTGTTATCCCCCTTTTTGTATTCAAACATTGTTTTATTCTTATGTATTGTTAAAGGTGCAATATGTATGACATTATGCCATCTATGTAATTTGCTGCAAAGATATATAGTCTTCTAAAGTAAGCATGCTAACCAGCTAGCCCCAACATGTCCTGGTCCAAAGCTCCTCCTATGGACAACTAGCTGCACGGCTAACCGAGCTACCTTTAATAGTTTATTATCAAAAGAAAGTATCGGGAATAATCCTTTTGGCCGAAAGCTGAAGGGGCGTGTCACATGTTCATTGGAACTTTGTTCACAGCTGCATGCTGTAGAACCAAAACATCGGGCTAAAAGATGCTAAAACGCCCCGTAAAGCTGAGGGGAACTGCAGAGTTGTGTGTTAATTCTCTGTGGTTTCATCATTACCATCCATATAAATGACTTTATGTTAATGTTACACTCTGTCAGCCTGTTAGCTCACTAACAATGCCTTGTAAGACACCATTAGCTCATTAGCTAATGTATGTACCGTGTACAGCACTGGTCTGGAGACTCAAACACAGTCACAGGACTTGAATCTGGAATGCAGCTCCATAAGCCACCTCACACACCCACACACACTCGCCTGCCCAAGAGAACGCCTTTACCTCGATAAAGGCAAATTAAATATTAAACACATTACGTGACACTCTGTTTTAAGAATCCAGCTGAGGTGTTTTTTCGTTGGCTGTTGCCACGCCTCAGCAGGAAA
This sequence comes from Pagrus pagrus, assembly GCF_965226575.1. Taxonomy (NCBI): domain Eukaryota; kingdom Metazoa; phylum Chordata; class Actinopteri; order Spariformes; family Sparidae; genus Pagrus; species Pagrus pagrus. The sequence continues at coordinate 17,620,528 of NC_140205.1, read as the reverse complement.
CTCCTCAGCCATCCCTACAAACCCCAAGACACTGAAATAACACCTACCTCCCTCTGAGTTGACACGCTATAGTAAACAGAGAAGAACATGAACGCCAGTGTGAAGTGGACAAACAGAGCACCCCGAGTGGAGCCCAGCATCAATAAACAGAGATAATGCCGAAAAGAAAATGTGTGTTGGTTCAGGCTGAAATCTGTACTGAAGTCCAGGTAGTGACACCACATTAGTTCTGTGTGTGTTGACTCTGCGCTCTGTTTGCTCCTTCGTGTTAGTTCACCCCCATTCAGAAAGCTTCTCTGTCATCGTGGAAACTGTGGGTTGCCAATCAAAGTGTTCAGCTGCCAGTGTGGTGCTAATTTACTTCTGGACCCCCCCAAACCTGGCAACCCGACACCGCCAGCCAAACATCCACTCTGCTGTATTCTTCTCTCGTCTCTGTCGGGGAAGCACTCGGAATAGTTTGTGATTAAATAAAGATTAGGCTCTCTGCATTAAAGATTCAAACACACACACACACACACACACACACACACACACACACACACACGTTCACATACTTGCAGAATGAGTGAACAGAACAAACATATACCTGCTAGGTGCACCCATGGCATGCACATGTATGAAGACAGTGCAGTGACATAAAGCTTGCATGCCATCTCCACCCTTCTCCACCCTTCACTGTTTATGTATACTTGCAGGGACCTTTACTAACTCTATTTACTTTCCTGCCTCATGAACCCCAGATTTAAGAACTTACCCTGTAAACTGGTCCAAATCCGCGCATAGCCGAGGCTGAGATACCAGTGTCCTGACTTGTAACCCTGGGATTGGTCAAGCTCCACAGGATAACACTGGATCAGACCACATTAACTTATTTTCTGTTTTACAAATGTAACTGTAACTAACCTATGAGAATGAATGATAACTGTAAGATATTTATGAATGGCAACATGAAAAGCAATGCCTGCCAATGTAAATTAGCCCAATGGGGACAGTTGAGACAGTCACCTCTCTTTGCAATCCATCAAGGTCGAGTGTCATGTCAGATGTTGAAATGCGCAGCACAGAGGACAGGTGTTTATCTGTCAGTCTTGGCTTGTTGTAGTTCAGTCATGTCACCATCTTGACAACCGCTCAAGGATGTTATATTAAATGCAATCGCTATTGAAACTTGTCGCTTGTTGTCCAAAGGAAGTGTAGACAGCGCCCTCTGTCGGAACCAAGGTATTAATACTGTAACAATGTGGACTCACAGTAGTCCTTTGCCTCAGGATTCATTAACGTGCTGCCTCTTATTGATTTTTTGGATTTTGTTTTATTTTTTTGAGGACTTTGCGGGCCAGATTGAGATGATTGGCTGTATTTTGCCCATGTCTGGTATAGATTATATTTGAATTTGCCTTGTTTTTTTGTTTTGTTTTGGTCAATAAGGAGGCACGGGCATGTTTACGAGCATATCTCAACTACAGTATTTTAAAGCAGTTTAAATCATTGTTTTGGCCACTTGGAGGCAGCGGAACAAGCTATAATTACAACATTGTCATATTATCACATACTAACACTCAGTTGATGTAGCGAACACGTTAGCAGTGAGTTGCGTTTTTGCACATCCGGTAGACATAAAGCAACAATAGCATTCACTTAGAGTTTGTATAAATGACGGCAATCTGTCTTTCCAAAATGTAAATAATATATCCCTCTCCTTTTAGCTCTGTTTGGGTCTCCACCAACTCCTAAGGGAAGCTAGTTAGCTGCGATGAGATTGAACCAAAACAGCATACAGTACATGTGCTTCTTTAAACCAAAATACTCCATGGGTCTAATGGGAACTGCTGAGTCAGGTGGTTATTCTCTGTGGATCATTCGACCAATTGTTAAAATATAAATCTTGACTAGTATAGTTTTAATGCTAGCATCCCCAGATTTGAGGTGTTAAAGAAGCCATCGTCACTGTGTTTTCTCACAACACAGTATTTGTTCTTCTACTTCGAGGACTTTTTATGTGAAAGCAGTATCCTGCAACCAGAAGTTAGAAGTTAACAAACTGAATTAAAGACTCTTCCTCCTCCATGCTTGGTCACTTTTCCCTGGATAAAAATGGTTAAAAATAAATTTAATCTGAGTCAGACTTTGCCAAACGCTAAAAGTCTGAGTTGAAGCTAATGAAAGATGGCACTCGTGGCTGACGGCTGACTAGCTTCATCTCGTTCGTCCTCGTGTTCCTGTCGGATTCTTCTCCTCCTTGAGTGTTTTTTGGTCCCTTTGCTCCAGCTGCTCCAGCTTTATGTGATCTGCCTTAGCACAACATCAGGCCTCTCTGTCCTCCCCATCAGTGTATCTATTTCTGTGGCACCTCACTGATGCGTGGTATCACAACAGATTACCTAATCCCCTCGGCTCTCGCTCTGCTTGCGAAGTGTGTGTGTGTTTGTGTGTGTGTATGTGTGTGTGTTCCTCTGCGAACACATAAAGACATGCATGTTTGCCCCAGCCTTGCATTAGCACTTGTGTACAGTGAGTCCCAACTGCTATCAGAGTGAATCAAAGTATATTAGACCATTTGTATGGGCACATTTTGAGAGTTTATTTTCTTTTGGGTTGATGCTTTATGATGATTGAAGAGACCAGAGGCAGAAGCTGAAAGGTAACTGGCAGCTCCTTTAAGTGGCAGCTTTGGCAGGATCAGATGGAGGATAATCTGTCCAGTTAAACAGAGCAGGGACAGTAGGGCTGATTTTAAGCTACGGACATCACCAATTGACCCTTAAACCTTACCAGGAGGCAGTAACAATGGTCTTACAACCTTTAGCCTTCCACAAGCTTGGCTGAGCCTGAATGTTCAATGGAAGCCGTAAATACAAAAGGTTTACTGCATCTTCAGCCACAGTGGATGTCACTTCTGGAAATGTAGGTAATAAAATCAGAGGTATTTAAATAAGTATTGTCATTTCCAACAACCTGCTATTGAGTGCTGTAGTAACGAGTCCTAAAACTCAGAAATCAGTTAGCATTTTTGCACTTCTGGTTCCCTCATCTAAAAGTCAGTAGATGTTTTGAACGGGCTTTTGGTTAAATTCCTGATATAAGGTCTGTTGTTACCACAGGTATTTACAAGTTTGCTTCTACAAAATAAAATACATAATTAAATGCCCCACAATTGAATTATTCGGCACTTACGGTAAAAGGTAAAATCCCATTGGCTTTTGGTCGAGTGAACCAGGTCGAAGCTAACTTATTTAAAGCAATAGTTTAACAGTTTGGAAAGTGCAGTTATTCCCCTTTCTTGCTGAGAGTTATATGAGAAGATCAATAGCACACACATACTTGCACGCTAAATATGTAGCTGGAGCCAGCAGGCAAGTTAGCTAAGCCTGACTAAGCTAACGCTGGATTTGTGGAAACAGCTAGCCTGGCTTGACCCAAAAGTAAGAAAATGCACCTACTAGCATCTGTGACGTTCAATAATTATTTATTTAATCCAAACAAAAGGCCGAAATGTTAAAAAAAAATTACCTTTATAGGGGGTTTATGTGCCATGCCTTATTATTTCTTGGCTGGAACAAGTATGCTAACTTCCTGGAGTTTCGACTGGTTTCCTGGCACATAGGCTAACTCCCTCTAAAAATGACAAGCTGCTAATGTTAGACTTTTGGCACATTTTGTAAAGGAAGTGCTGATGTGCAGATTTTGTCACATTCTGCCAGTTCCAGGCTAGCTCCTTCTCCGTTTCCTGTTTTTATGCATAGCTAAGCTAACAGGATGCTGACTCCAGCTACATTTCTAGTGTAGATGTAAAAGCATGATGGGAGACGTGAGAGACGTATCGGAGACTGTTATTTCTGTCAAACTATGGTGCTTGTGGTTTGATGTGACACTCTGTGCCAAAACACCGTCCGGATGAGATTTCCGGAGGAGTCTCTGCTGCGTCTTCCCTTTCATTCCTCCTGCCCCTTCAGTTGCTGCCATCCAGCTTCAACCATCAGGACAGAGAGAAGGCTCATTTCAGACTCTCCCCCAGTGACTTTGTTCAGCAAGCGGTGCTAGTTTTAAGCCGTGGGAAGGTAATAATGAAGTTGAGTCGCTGCCAGCAGCCATATTGGATTGACAGGCAGAAGACAGAAGGAACTCTTTGTCTGAGGCTCGCCAAGCCTGAAGGCTCAGGAGTGACGATAGTGTGTGTCGATGACAGAAATACCCCTGGCACAGAGTGTACTTATGTGTGTGTGCCACTGAGTACGAAAGCATGGGTCCCCGCAGAAAGTCTTCCTGTGGGTCATGCATGTTTGATATCAGGAAATGGCCTATGTTAAAGTTTAGATCTTTGCCAAAGTGCTCGTCTCCTCTGAGTTGCTGCTTTCCAAAAAGAAATCTTGGAGAAAAAATTATCACGAGTGAAAATTCTGTTACAATATAATTATAATTTGTTTCTTTTGTATGTGAGATGAATATCAAATTGTTTTGCAGTGCGAATGTGAAACACATGAGTGAAGGCAGATTTCTCTCCGAGCTCCCGACGCACTCCTAAAAAAAACAAAAACCTCAAATAGACATACGTAATTGGCTTCAAAATACACTGGCACCTACCTGCTACTAGTTAGTGTGCATCTGTATTCTGAGGTGTTAGCGTGTCATTAACAGGATTTCTTGTGCCAGAAATAGCCTGGAATAGACAAAGGTAATTGGCTTTGCGTGTAAGTTAATCAGATTAAAGGCAGTGTAACATTTCACATTTACGTTGTAGGCTTTTGGCTGACGATCGTATCGAAAGAGACTAAGAGTGAAGAATAAGCAGCTTATTGTCATCGTGATGCTGTATCCGAAATTGAACGTCGCTATTTGTTTTTGTTCAGGAAGCTGGAGTCTTTTTGAATATTCATCCACTCATAACTCCAAGCACTTGGTTGTGGTCTCTGACTTCTTAATTGCACACCATTGCTTTACACTCCAGTGCTTCCTTTTGATAGGAATGAAACAGAAGAGAGGGGTTCGTTCCTTCAGGGACTGTCTCAGAAAACTGCATTAAGTAAAGACAAAATCTAATTTCAGGAAAAAACAATACCACAGACGGTCAGGATTCACCCTAAACTCCATCTTGGCAAGATTAAGAGGCAGACTACCTGCTAGGTAACTGATATAGGCTTCATTTAGGGATTTACACTAACATTAACTCTCACACACTCTTAGGTTAATAGGTTGTGTTACCGTGTTAGTTTTCAGGCTTACGGCTTTTCTGAGGCTGAAATGCCCGCTGCGGGCATCAACGGGAGGTCAACCTGGACACTAACTGCCCTGCTGTGCCTGCTCACTCTTAGCACCAATACAGGTAGTCTGACTTTGACTTACGATGAAAAGAATATTGCAAAATGTAGCACACAACTATACATTTCTGAGGAAAACGAAGCTTACTGATTTGTATTTAATATTCTTGAGTGGTTTATGCCTTTCCATTAATTTTATTGAGCTCCGCTTTTGATTCTGGCTTGTTTATTCGTCTGTGCAATACACATCACAGATTACTGAGCTAGTTTGTTGCATCCCTTGTCCGCCTCCTTGTTCCTACTTTATCACATCACATTTATATATCTAATAATTATAATTATTTCTGCTTTCTCGTTATGTTCCTTTCATTCAGTGTTTAATTTGTTTTTGTGCTTGTAAAAGATCTTGAAAAGTTAAAAAAGGTCAAAGTCCGCACCAACAGAAGCTCCTCTCTCCCGCAGAAAACACTGCTCCTGAAACGCCTCGTCAGTAGCCCCGCCTTTAATTCAGTGACTTTTCGACATCACACTATGACACTGTCACACATTTGCATAATGTATGCCTAGCAGGTAGTTTGGTACATAAGAAATGATTTAGCAGAGCTGCTCTGTTGTTGTTAGCGGTGCTGAGTCAGGCGTGTGTGTGCTGACCAATCAGGGCAGACTGGGTATTCGGAAGGGGGGACCTTAAAGAGACAGGCGCTAAAACAGAGCGTTTCAGACAGAGGGGGAATACAGTGCTGCAGCCAGTGGCGGTCCTAGCTTGCATGACGCCCAGGGCGAACCTCACCTTCAGCCCCCTATTTTATTTTTAAATCTATCTATCTATCTATCTATCTATCTATCTATCTATCTAATTATGACTGAAATGTGCTTTATTTGGAAGCAATTCGTGATGTGATTGACTTTAGCCTACTAGTTGCATTAGTTGTGCACTATAAGATGAATCCCCTTGCTTTACTGCTCCCCCTTACCAGTAGGGAGAGCTGAGGTCCAGTAGATGAACCTATCCAATGCCAATTTTTCAAACTGCAATTAATTTCTTAATAAATAAATGTATTGCTTTTGTGTGTGTACTCTGATGTATATACATTGTAGTAAATCCAGCATGAAAGCTGTTGAATACTGCGAGATGTGACACAGCTAGATGGACTCTATCGATCTGAGATGGAAACGGGTAGTTAATCCAGTTGTAAGATGAGGAACAAAGATGGAAAAAGCTAGATTTAGATGGACATAAAAACAACTTTTCAAAAGATATTAAAACACAGGTTACGACTGCGTAAAACCAAGGAGGAGCACCTGAGGACGTGTTAATCAATAGCAGAACTCTGATCAATTTACTTACAGGAATGGCCGGCGGCGAGGATTCCTGGATGAGCTGTATAATGAGTCACGGCTCATATTGATGGAGTCTGAAAGCTGTGGTTTGATCCAGTGCCTCGGGGCTCTGTGTGCTAAACCCTCACATGTCTGCTTCAGTAGTTTTATTGATTTTACAACAGTAGACTCGGTAAGCGGATGTAAGGAAGGAGGAGACATTCAGATTATGTCTCCACCGCAGACACTGGATCTCTACCAGTTACACCTGACCTCTGACCTCTCGGAGGGATGGCATTGAACACGCTTTTTACATTTTTATAAGCTTAACTTGTAAAAATATAGGCCTTTTTGATTAATGACTATACAGTATGTCCAGATATTGAGTGAACTGTAACGCTTGGACACAATCTGCTTTCACATGCCCAGAAATTCAACTGAACAATTAGCTTAAAGTAATGAATGAATTGGTTGAAATGTTCACGTAATGAACATACAGTTCATACTGCTGGCCAAAAGAAATGGATAATGAGTAAATACTGAGACAAAGATAATGGCCAAATGTTTAAAGGTTTAAATAGATAGATAAAAGTAACAGATAAAGAGTTAAAATAGTTAGGACGTGGATAAATGCTTGCTAAAAGAAATGGTTAAACCACATTAAAGTGATGGATGTATGGAACCTGCTAAAGGTAATGAATACATGGAAGAAATCATGTATCCACTGTATCCATGTATATGTATGTATCCATGTAAGACTCTACACTAGGTGTCATTGCTCTGAAGGCACAAAACCCAATAATCCCCCAAAAAATTCTTATTCGGCCCGTTATCCTGACGGCCATTGCTCTGAAAATAAACGCTCTGGCATCACCAACTTACGTACGTACATTTTTGTTGTATTTGTAGAAAATCTCTTAACATCCTGACAGCAATCAATCGATCAATAAAATGCTCTGAAAAAAGAAAAGAAATCCAGTATCTGTGGCTGTCGCAGGTGTCTAATAAGCCCATCCAATCATTTCATCGGTACCTGAATGAATTAAGCAGCAGCTGCCCCAGCAGCACATAGCACACACCTACAGCAAAGAACAGTCAATGCAGCGCCAGGTAGCTCGGTACGTTTGCGACAGCTTTTTTGCTTGTGATTTTTTAGACTAAAAAAAGCACAGAGAACTTGAACAAACTAGAATGTAACACACAGCTCCCAGCAGGCCAGCGAGAGGCGCAGTCAGGTGGTGTGAATTCATTTGTTTTGGAGGAGTGGCTCTGGAGGGAGGAGGAGAACTTTTTTGGTTGGATACTTTGAAAATGTAGCTTTTCTGCTGGTTTCTACAATCTTACCAACCCCAACTTTAACAGACGTAACTGATGTAGGTATATTAACCCAAACCTGATCTTTTCCTAAACTTTACTGAGTAGTTGTGGTTCCTAAACCTAACCAAACCGCTGTTTCTAAACAATAACCAGGTGTTTATTAGTTTTACTGTGATGACAAAGGTCACCTGACTTCATCCTTGCACGTCTAAATATACTAAGATATTAAGGGCAAGGGTGAATTTGAGTTCATCTGATAGGCCTGTAAAAAAAAAAAAAACAAGGTTGGGAGCCATTGTCGTATAAACTCCTCCAGCTTTGTCTTCATTCAGTGGTTCTGATTTGGATGCTTTATAAACCTTATGTGTCCAAAAGCTCTGCACGTATAAAAGCCCTCTATATTTAACAGGATTTATTTTTTATGCTGTAAATGACGACTGAGGCTGGTTTTATGCTCCAGAAGCTCAAAACTAAAATGGCCAAAATACAATACACAATATTGCTGCTGTAATCCAGACCTGAAGGAGAGAGTCAAATAGGCTTAAAACGTGGTGGAAAAAAGTAAACAGAATGAGGAGCTTTTATCTGTTAATGCTAGCCGGAATAAGTAGTTTATGCTGTCATACACACACACACACTTTGGTTTAGGGAGCGCTGATATTAATCACACCTCCAGGATTTAGACCTTTTTGGAAGCTCTCTCGCATAAAAGCTGTGGTGTGGCGTAATTCATGCATGTGGTGCTATGTGGCAAGCCAGCTGATCACCTGTGTGTGCTGTTTGTGTGCACACGTGTTTGTGTGTGTGTGTTATTAAAGTATAAAGTGCTTATTCCTGCTCTGTCAGACACAGAGCTGCCGTTATGAAACGAGCAACTGTGTTGTTTATTCTCTAAACCTTTAAGAAGATTGGTGCCGTTTGGGCCGAGTGCGTCCATTTCTAATGTGTGTGTGAGTGTGTACTCGTGTGTGAGTGTGTATTATGAGTGTATTAGGCACGTGAGCATTGCATTTTGTCATCTGCTGTAGGCTATTTATGCATACACGTGAGTGAGAAGGGGCGGGCGAGGGACATAAGAGTAAATGATGAAAAAAGAGAGGGAGACAGTGGAAGGACATAAAAGAAGAAATAAGAAGTGACAGACACTTAGAGGAAATAAAAAATAGAAAAACAAGGAGTGAGAAGCAAAGTGACAAAGGGAGAAAAAGCAATTAGTAGAAAAAGGGGGAGAGAGAGAGAGAGAGAGAGACATAAAGACAGAGAGGAGCACAGGAAAGAGAGAGAGAGCGAGCGAGAGAGGAAATGGACAGAGGGAGCGGAGGAGAAGAGAAAGGCTCATGCTCCAGTGGAGAGGAAGTCATGCGAGCGGCGCTGCAGCTTTCTCTTCAGGCTGAGCTGCTCCAGCCTGGACATAACAAACTGTCTTTAACAGCATCACCTGCCACCTCACACACACGCACACGCACGCACACACACACACACACACACACACTGGGACTCAAAGTGCTCATTTGCTCACACTTCAGTATTCCCAAACACAAAAACGCAGTCCGACATAAATTCACACGTGTAGAAACACTCAGGTTGTACTGCTGTACTTGTATAGAGCCTTGACATTTTGACATAATACATAATAAAACCTTCCCAATACTTTAAGGTCATATTGATAACATTTTTATGTGGACGAATCATTTTTTTAAATAATACATCTACAGAGCTGTTAGAAAGGTGCAGTATTAAAGTACCTCTTTTCCTTACAAACACTATTACGACTGTGAATTAATCATTTTAAATGTTTGTCGGGTCTAAAATATTTCTTTTGTTTGTCTCTGTGTAAGAATTCTGTCGGTTGGTTCCAGCTTCTAACAAGGTTTGTGAGCCAATAGCACAACAGCGTTGGTATCAGGTGGTTTCCATGTTTCATCAGGAGTCTTGGAAGCTGCGAGTTTGTGGAAAAATAACAAGACTGGCTGAGTTAGCTAGCTAGCGTAAGCAACATTTGCCAGCGTTAGCAACATTAGCTGGTGCACAAAGTGGCAACCAATAGAGAAGGCAGATGACTGCAGATGACAGCGGTGTTGTAACGTGAATGCAGACAGTGGCTAACTGTTATCAATAACACCCTTGAACCCTCAAACAACACTTTCCACACATGTTATCACCCCCATACGGGATACTATTTTTACACCTAAAAATGTTGATTGACTCCTTTCCCATTGCTACTAGGTGACTTTGCATTTCTTTTCTCCTGGCGTGTCACATTCAATGTCACGAACGTGCCAAAAAACAGAAGGCAGCATGAAGGCCAGTGTCATTGTTACTGTGGTTACTTTTTTAATATCTTTTACTGCTTTTAAGTGAACAATGTTTGAGCGCTGCTGAATGGAGACGGATGGGAAAGTACTTACAGGCCAATGTGCATCGTAGCATCACACCTGGATATGGGTGTCCATCCAGGTGTCATAATTCCATCACAGCTGATAAATAGGGACTTGAAGCAGCGACGGTTTAAGGGTCGCTGTTGTTAGTTAAAGTTGCTTATTGGTATTTACTTTCCACAACTGCTAACCCGTTGGAATGTAGCTATCCTTCCAGCATCACTGCTTAAAGCCCCGAACATGTGACTACTGCTGAGTCGAGAATGAGTGCTGATTGTACCCTTTTTACACCGAAGACAAAAGCTAGATGTCCGTGGGTGTTAATGGGTTTTCTGTCCACTGTGAACAGGATTAACAGATGCACAAGAGGACACACACATGCATGCACTCAGCTGACACGCATATCAAACTTGCTTACATGTACGCCCGCACGTGGATTTACTATTAATCGAAAGCGGAACAGAGTACACACATGGTAGCAACACGTGTGTACTTGAACACTTGAGCGCTCCGTGTCTTTCTCAGTAGGTTTTCAGGGGAAAGTTGTTTCTAGTTTTGTGAACTCTTGTCATGGCCTGCAGATAAAAGAAACAGAGCGGAAATTTTTGGGGCAAGTAAGTTTACTTTTGGATGGGTGCTCAAGCAAAGAGCTGCAGACCAACTTTGAACGAGTCCATTCTGAACACTGAATTCAAGGCAAGTGTTAGAAGGCTATATTTTAGTTGAGTACTTACAATACAATACATATATACTTATATATAAATGCTGTTTTCTGTGGTTAGGGTTATGGAAAGGCTTGGTTCGTACTATCATGAAGGATACTTGGGTAAGGACTCCTCAAAGTGAGGAGAAACAGACTAGTGATTACATTGTAACTGCTGGTGTTGCAACAGAATCTAATCCTGTTACAGAGTCAACAACATCTACATCTAAATATCTGAATCCACCTAATGGAGTCAACATTTTTGGCATGACCAGTCAAACTGTTGCATTTGACCATAACGAGAACTATCCAAGGTTTCCCAAGCCAAAGTTGACATGTTTGAATGGGTTTCTGTCAAAACCAACGATCAAAAACCCCAAAAAGATTCAGTTGGCTACCACAGATGACTGATACAGCATGCAAATATTCATACCTGAGAGGCTGAAACCAATTATTTTTTAAATTTTTGCTTGAAAATGAGTTAAACAATTAAACAATAGTCAAATTGATGATGAGCCATCTTCTATCAATTGACTAATTGTTTAATGGGGTGATCGTCTCAGCTCTAGTCACAGAGTAATTCTCTCTTCGAAGGGCAGTTATCATCCTGTATCCAGAGTTAAGAACATGCACCAAACACTCTTTTCACTCTGACATGAGGTGCCGCAAAGGAAAAGTTGGACCCAGACTTCATTGCACGAAAGATTTCTTTCAATGTTGTTGGAACTTTTGGTCTTCAGGCATGCAGCTGCAAACTTTCCAGTCAAAATCATCATTAAACCTCACACATGACTGACAGACAGACAGACTAACCTGTATAGTTGCTGGTGGTGCTCTGAGTTGGTGCTTCTGTCACAGCCTCTGTCTGTGCCTCCTTCTGAGTCTGGGCTTCGGTCTGCAGGTCCGGCTGCAGCTGGATCATCGTGCCGGTCGAGTCCTCCAGCAGCAACGTGGCGGCCGTGCTCTGTGCGTCCTCGGGGCTCAGAGTGGAGCCACTAGCCAGGACCAGAGCACAGAGCAGGGTGCACAGCAGCATCCAGAGGTGGGTGCCTGTGCTTAGAGCGGCGAGTCCAACTTTAAGAGGCATGGGGTCAGGTAATGAAGAAGAAGACCTGGATAGGAAAGAAGAAGAAGGGATTCACAGCCTCATGGTGAGGTGCTTTATCTTGACCAGGGTCTGAGATGGAAAGATCCTTTGGAGAAAAGTTTCCCTCTTCTTTTCCTCTCCTCTCCTCTCACTGCCTCCTCAGTTTTTCTTCTTTTCCCTTCTCGTCTGTCCTCTTCTTCACTCCCTTGGCGGAGAGAGGACAACTCCGCCTGTGTTGCCACTCATGATGCTGCTGTGCTGCAAAGAGGTGCAACGGAGAAAGAGAGGAAGTGAGGGAGTGAGTGTGTTCACGTATGTCTGTGTGTGAGAGTGAATGTTAGATCCAGCTGTAATCTGCTCTGCGCTCACTTGCTGCAGCTTCCTCTCCAGCCCTCTCCTCTCTGTCCCTCTGCTCGTTCACTCGTGCTCTCTCTGCTCACTCGGTCCGCTGCTGTCTCTCTCTCTCTCTCTCTCTCTGTGTGTGTGTGTGTCTCTCTCTCTCTGATCTCCAGCTGGGCTAACTGAACTGAGCTCTTGCATAACAGTAACTCATTCGCTGAGCTGTGCTGAGCTGTAACTCATGCAGCCTTAAGTCCTGATATTCCTGGTTGCTGCTCTTTCCCTCTCTGCCCCTCTCACCACGCTTTCCTTTCAGTCTATTGACTGTATAGAAGGTTGAAGGCTTTTACTGGAAAACCATTTATTCTGATCAATATCTGCTTTTGGATTGCTCGTTAGATCACAAGTTGGGGGTTAGATTTTGGCAAGATCTGATTAAGCGTTGGTTGGTTGTTTACAACAGGTTTTTGCATGTCATGACTTTATGACTCTTGTGAAAGGGTCTATTTTAACCAAAAACATGTTTTCCAATACCTCACTTAGTACTTTTGTTCCCGACACCAAAGTATTTAAGTTCAGTAAGTCTAGCCAAACAGAGACAGATAACTGAAAATATAAGATCTCCAAGACTTTTGGACTTTTATTTTCTAAGTTGACATGATGCTCTCGGAGCCACATGTTTCATGATGCTGTGGGGAAAAAACACCAACACGAGTCGCAAAGCTATGCAGTGATGTTCCTGGAACAATATTGATTATGATGTTCTAGGCACACACACCGACACGCTGATATTGGATAGACCTTAGCTTTTGACCTCCAGTTCAGCCAACAGGCTTCGAAAGCTTGTAGCTGTAACACCCAGAAGGACATTTATCTTGTTTCCATCAACGTGTCCACAGTTTTTATGCAGATTTTGAACTACTGGAAATGACTAAATGTGAAAAAATGTTGAGGTGTTTTTTGCCTTTTACAAAAAAGAGTTAATGTGCCTAATGGTACACTTTTTCTGAACAAGTTCTGGTGTAGTGAACATTTAACTCACAAAACTGAGCTGTATCCGCTCCGAGAGAAACAGAAGAAGAAGCCATGTCTGCTGTTACGGATGTTCCCATAAAATGTGAACTTTAGGTAGAAAAGTTTATTCATTCCAAACGAGTTGATGGAAATGCGCCTCATTTGCATTATGTTTTTAAATTAGCTCATGGCCCAACATAAGATGGACAAGATCTCTACTATTCCTAGTCCTTCTTCTGAAAACTAAGGCAGAATTTATAGTAGTGTGTTAGAAGGTTAAAGTATAGCAATACTGCATTCATACACAGCCACCATAGCTGGAGGCTGTCTGAACTTATGTACACCTTTACCAAAAACTTTGTCAGTTCAATGGCTACTGGAGCGAGAAAGAGTCAGTGACCTTATATATATATTTTATAGCACAAGCTCAACTCACAGATAGACCTCTGCCCTGCAAGGACAACATTACTGACGTTGCTCATTTGCCTTTTTCAATCAAGAACTTCGCTCTCATCCACAAAACTCTCAGGTAACACAAATGTTTTCTTGCGCTATGTCATCATTATCATGCAGTTTTGTGTTGAATCTTGTACAGTATCTGACTATGAACTGATATAGAGATAGCCAAGGCTTTGTGGCACCAAGGTATTGTGGCCTGTATGTGTCACAGGTAGATACTCAGGTATAATCTGATGACCCTTATAGCTCTTGTTGATAGCTCTCTAGTCAGAAAGTCCATGCAAAGACATGAATAATTGATGCATCCTGGACCAAAAATAGTAGAAAGATGGAGAGATAAAAGAAAAGGGACAGAGGTGGAGGGCGATATAAGAGTGAGAGAGGAGCAGGCCGAGTGAGCGATGACACGAGTGAGGGAGGAAAACAATCAGAGAGCGAGGGAGAGACAGCAAGAGATTGGAAAAGAAAGACAGATGAAGTGAGATCCAGCGCTTTTAGCCGGAGAAAACTGCCTTCTATCAAATGTTCGGCCAGTAAATGGGGACGCGGTGGGCTCCGCCGCCGCAAACTACATTATTTACAGCCACAGCTTTGCCAAAGTGGACACAAGAAGGGCTTCAAAGGACTGATCCAAGACTTTATTTTGAGCCATCAAATTACAGCTGCAGTGGGCGAGGTTTTTATGGTAAAAATACACCCATCCTATCAGTGTAAATCAGAAGATGGGGCTTGAACAGAGAAGGTGGTTTCAGGTGTCAGTTTTTAATCGATGCTGGGAAATGAACCTGAAATGTTGGCGCAAAGTACAACACAGTGATGAGTTAGCATCTCAATTTAACACCAAATCCACCATCACCCATCATGAAGAGGAGCTGTTGTTATGTGACATCTGGGTAGAACAATGTTTATTTATTTATTTATTTATTTATTTTAACGCTGTGCTGATCAATATTCAGTGATGGAATGTACGTTTACTCTAGTACTGCACTTTTAAGGTACTTTTACTCGCTACATTTATTGGAAAACTTCAGTTACTAGTTACTTTGCAGGTTGCATGCTGCATCAGAGCCACAGTAGCACATTTTCAAATTAATTTATTTTATCTACGGATAAATAAAAAACCCACCGATTTTTATAATCACAATAAAAACAGTACACAACAATAAAAACTATGCTGAAAATTGGATCGGGTAACTGGCAAGGCCGACCCAAAGTATACATACATATTCATATATACATGTGAATATATGTATAATCTTACTCTTACATGTACTTTTGATACTTACAGTAATTACATTTATTGCCTGAAAGTTACTTTTGATACTTACAGTAAGTACAGTTCACATCAGATACTTTAAGACTTTTACTCAAGTACGATTCATATGGTTGACTCTCACTTTTACAAAAGTTAATTTTTAACATGATGTCTTTACTTTTTACAACACTGTCAATATTTTATGTGTAACTGGAAAGAGTATCCCTCATAGCATGAACACATAGACTCAACTCTGCAGTTATACCCAGCTCTTTAGAGCTTTTTGGTGTCTTTTAGCTCACGGCTCTGGTTTTTAAGTCCACAACGCCACTGTCATCAAACTCATCTCCACAGCAGCTCTGATAAACCCACAACCTGACCACCACCAACAGCAGACAGAGTTAGCATCTAGCAAGAATGCTCCTAAACCTGAATAATATCAGCAGATCCTACATGCCTTAATAGGATGCTGCTACATTCGGATTAAGGCATAATTCAGAATATCCAAACAGCATATGCTTTTTAAATATTTTCAGATTTGTGATAACAGTGCGAAATTAGTGTGCATGTAAACATACTGTAGTCTGTGTCTCTGAACTACAGTGTGTACTCAACTGCACCCTTCCTTCATACAATGGTGTGATTGCAATCCAGTTTTTAATCTGGTTTAATATGTACAGTATCTCAGTTGAATTATTCTAAAATATATCTGAAAAGCTGTGATGTCTATTATTAACTGCATAACATTAAACCATTTTCATCACAAGCATCTGTCATATCTCAGCCTGGATTTATAGCTGAGCAAAAATCAATCTGATTGGTCAAAGATGTGCTTTAATTCTGCTCTGCTTTAAGTGATATTTCATGTTTTTCCCTTTTTAAAAAAATATTTTCCTCTATGCATTACTTTGACATTCACTGCTTCGACAGCACACACGTATTTATTATGTAAAAGCCGTAATGCAAAGGCGGATGTTATTTACTGCAGTTATGATGATGATGCAACTCAATGAGGCACAGGTCAGTGTTATATTTCTTTTTTTATATACACTATGTGTTGAGTCAGTCCCACATCATGTTTTGGTGCATTTATCTGAACTATTTTTGTATTTTACTCATTTTGGCAAACTTCCTACTGTTGCAATTGTAGTGGTGTGATGTTGTTGCGCCATATTATGAACAAGGCAGTGAGGCGCAGACTTTTATTTTGAAGGCCAATGTTTTTACTGTCATGGTTTTTCATTATTCCATGAAGTAGGTTAATATGTCATGAAATTGTGCAATTGTAAATGTTATAATAATGTTGTGAGTTTATAGGTCAAGGAAAAGGTCGTAGATTAATAGCGGAAGTAAAGTTTGTATTTTATTTTGTAAATCTGTACTTACCGCGCTACGTAGTGTTTTACTTCCTCTTTGATCGGTGACTTTTTCCCGAAAAGGTACGCAGTTCTGTTGTGCTCCGTGTTTTCGTAGTTTTTGGTTGTAAAAGTGAAGCTAAGTTAGATAAAAAGTCTTGCAAAGCTGGTGTAGTTATGATGTTAAGTTGTAGAACTGTTGTGTTAGTTCTTTTCATGCATAAACTTGTTAACTAGTGGAGAAGTCGTCGTCTGTGTGTGTTGCAGGGCTGCTAAAGTAGCATGTCATGCTAGAGTGTGTTGTTGAGATTTGGTGTATCAGGAGATATGTAGTGACTTTTCTCATGGTGTTACAGAGCACAGAGAGCATGTATGAGAAACCCTGTGGACATCTGTGAATGTTTCTTCTCCATAATGCAGGTATGTGAGTTTATGCATGTTAATATTATTTTTATTTATTTTTGATTGAAACTTTTTGTTGACTAAATGTGCACTGCATTTATGTTTGTTTATGCTATGATGTATAACTCTCTTTGATCGGTGACTTTTTCCCGAAAAGAGCACAGAGAGCATGTATGAGAAACCCTGTGGACATCTGTGAATGTTTCTTCTCCATAATGCAGATGCAAAAAGCGTATCCTGGAATAAAGTATGCTGAGACCGTTCAGGAGTGTGTCTTTGTCCATCACAATAACACAACGCAGAATTAGACCCACTACAAACTGGTGCCGTGACCCGTCGACTGGTCAGCTGGAGCTGACCACCTTGGTTGCTGCAGTACGAGAGACCAGGATCCAGTGACTCATCGATTGACGAGCGGGAACCGTCCAGCACAGTTGCTGTAGTGCTGATCACTAAATCGGTGTCCTGGTATCGTCGGCTGGCTGGTAAGAGTGAGACACTTCTTTATGCTAACTCCTCGACCGGTGGACAGGAGATATCTTTTGGCCGTGGCAGTACTACAGAGTTCTCATCCTGGTTCCAGCTGGTTCAAGAGACTTTATTCTTCGCAGTGAGTTGAAGAGAGTGACTATTCGCTCAGCGTGCATTGAAGACATATGGGTGCTCATACAGGAGAGTTTCTCTAGGACAATTTTTTTTATTTTTCTGACCTGTACTGTTATTTTCACTGTGTTTTTGGGGGTACGGTGATAATATGGAGACGTTTAAGATACACGGAGTGGGGGCTGCTAGTGATACAACTTTGAGTGCGGGAAGGGGTAGGGGTGTTCTGATGTATACTCCCCTGTCAAAGTCTACACCTAGCAGTCAGTCTGTGTTGCAACCAGGTCGTTTTGCGGTGGGGGGAGACAGAGATGTGGGGTTAGGAGATGATGTGGTCAGGCCCCTACCATTCACTCCAGGAATATCACCTGTACGTCCCTCTCCCCAGAACGTGATCGATTCTGGCATCGGATCACCTTCCAACCAGCTTGCTGATTTGGTGAGGTCGATTGGAGCTGAAATTGGAGAATCTATCAAGGCTAGTTTACAGCAAAAGGGGTCTCCTCACCAAACACCTTCTGTCAGCTCTGACCGACCTCAGCATGTCTCTCATTTTGATCAGTGTGCCACCACCGTCATTGACGCTTCAAAGTTGAACTTAGTACTGCGTTCTGAAGTCAATGTTCCACCTTATTTTAGAGGGGATGGCTCTGATAAGTACTCTATCTCTGAGTGGGAGGAGTTAATGCGGAGTTACTCCCTAAAACAGGGTTACAGTGGGATTGAATACATTGAAGAGGTCATGAACAGACTTTTGGGCAAGGCTAGGGATGTCACCAAGGTATGGTTGCGCAGCAATCCTAATGTCACAGATGTCAATGTTGTCTATAGTGTACTTAGGCGCCATTTTGGTGACGTTGTACACTCCGACCTACCTTTGGCTGACTTTTACGCAGTACAACCTTTAACTGGGGAAAGCACCTTGGATTACTGGATTAGGCTCAATAAAGCAGCTGAAATGACAGAACAGTGCCTAGTCAGTAAAGGTGAGCCTGCTACGGATTTGAGTCGTCATGCAGTCATCATGTTTGTTCGCAACTGCCCTGATAAGGAGCTTGCTCTGATCTTTAAAACAAAGCCACCACGCGATTGGTCCGCACAGGAAGTTCAGGAACACATTGATAACCAGAGAAATGTGCAGGTGTTTTGTGGGAGCCAAATATCAGTGCAGAAAGAGATGGCAGTCAGGCATTGTCAGGAGGGGATAGACAGTGATACTCAGGTGGGTCAGTCCTCCACATCTAGTTTTAAGGTCACACCAGACAACCTTTCCTCTAGTGATGAAAAGTGTACAGTAGACAGAGTGCTGAGTTTGTTGGAGAAGACATTGTCTAGTACTGCTCAACTGACACGCAGTCTACCTCAGAGCAAAGTACGTCAGAACATTCGAGACTGTAAAGTCTGTGGCAGTTCAGACCACAGCACCTCTGCTCACTGTAGGATGTACAAACTGTGTTTCAGATGTTACTCACCAGGCCATATTGGAGCTAACTGTAGTCAGTCAGCTTCTACTCAGTCTCCGGACCAGTCTCGGGTCCCTCACACCCCGGGAAACTAAGTAGCTCCTCTTTGGCGGAGGGCAATGTGGAGCTAATTGGTTTTCCCTCCTGTGAAGATGATATTCAGTCTGTGTTTTCTGCTGCTTGTGAATCAGCTCCGCCGGACAAAACAGTGATTTTTCAGAATACAGTGAGAACAGGTAAAAGTGACAGTTTGTTTTTCACTACTGTACTAGCGGGGGACAAAGTCGACATTAATGGGATGCTGGATAGTGGGTCCATGGCCACATCTCTGCGCGCAGACCTGGTACCTCAGTTGAGGGAGGCGGGAGTTGTGAATGGCGATTTAGTATCTCCTACAGACATTATTCTCATTGGGTGTGGTGGGAAACAGACAAAGCCAGTGGGAATTTGTGAAATGAAACTGAAACTGTTTGACTCTGACTATCTTGTCCCGGTTTTGATCGTAGACGGACAAGTAGATGAGCTGGTCGTGGGCACTAACCTGCTCAAACCAATCATCAAGAGGTTCAAGCTTAACGAGGCCTATTGGCGTGTTTTAGGCAGACCTGATTCATCGCAGCGGCAAGAGGCTACTGGATTCATTCGTTTTTTAGCCAATTTGGAAAGATGGAGGGGGGAGGAGATTCCGGACAAAGTGGGGACAGTTAGGCTAAGGAAAGCAGTAACACTGGAGCCGATGAGTGAACATGTTGTGTGGGGCCGTCTTCCTCCAGGGACTGAACTTTCGGTTGGTAGTACTGTAGTTGTGGAGCCAAGCTCATCACGTTGCATGCCCCGAAACATACTAGTCGGCAGGGTAGCGACACCTTTGTGGGGTGATGGGTGGGTTCCTGTAAAAATAATCAACCCAACTGATTCCAAAATCACATTGCGAAGAAATGCGAAAGTGGCTGATGTCTTCCCGTGCATTGCGTTGGAGGATTTTGAGGAGGGCACCGAGCGGGCAGTTCATCAAATGGGGGGGAAGGTAATCAGTGGCAGTAGTCATGGCAGTTTGACAGCACAGAGCTCTGTAAGGCACAGTGGGGTGAGTGGGAGCCCTAAGCTCACGGATTTGGGTCTTCAGGAGTTGCCGGTGGAGGATTGCGAGGTTTCTCCAGTCTGGAAAGAGAAATTGACAGATTTGATTGTGAAGTACGAAAGCGTGTTTTCCAGACACAGTTTGGATTGTGGGGAGGCTACTGGTTTTTGTCATCGTATTCGGCTGGCCGATGACCGCCCTTTTCGATTACCTTACCGCAGGCTCTCACCAGTTCACTACCAGAGGTTGAGAGAGACACTAGACGAGATGGAGGAGCAGGACATAATCAGGAAGTCTACTAGTGAGTATGCTTCACCTCTGGTTTTGTGCTGGAAGAAAAACGGTGACCTTAGACTGTGCACAGATTTTCGCTGGCTGAATGCCCGAACGGTCAAAGACGCACATCCTCTGCCTCATCAGGCAGACGTTCTGGCGGCGATGGGAGGCAACGCCTTTTTCAGTACGCTGGATTTGACGTCGGGTTATTATAACGTGCCTCTCCACGAAGACGACAAGAAATACACGGCGTTTTCATCACCATTGGGGCTACATGAGTACAATCGCATGCCCCAGGGTCTTTGCAATAGCCCAGCGACTTTTATGAGGATGATGCTGACGATTTTTGGTGATCAGAACTTTCTGTCTCTGCTTTGTTATCTTGACGATGTGTTGGTTTTTGGCAGAACAGAAAATGAAAGCTTAGAGCGGCTAGAATTAGTTTTCCAGCGTTTGAAAGAACATAATCTGAAGCTCTCGCCAGCTAAGTGCAAGCTTTTGCGAAGATCTGTCAAGTTTTTGGGGCATGTGGTTTCTCAGGAGGGGATAGCCACTGATCCTGACAAGGTACAAGCGATAGTGAGGTTGAGTGAGGCAGATATCATGGAGAGTGATGGGGTCACACCCTCAGCTGACAAGATTCGTTCGTTCCTCGGCATGGTAGTGTATTACCAACATTTCATTGAAAACTGTTCTGTGATCGCTAAGCCACTCTTCCAACTTACCTCAGGGCACAAACAGCCACGTGGCGCTCGTGGTAAAAAGCGGCTGAAAGTTGTACGCAGACTCGCTCCTATTGACTGGACCACAGAGTGTAGACAAGCTTTTCAGGCGTTGAAGCAGGCTCTTGTTGACCAAGTTTTGCTAGCCCATCCTGATTTTGCTAAACCATTCATTCTGTCTGTTGATGCGTCCACCAGTGGATTAGGGGCCGTACTTTCACAGGTTCAGGATGGCCATGATATCGCTCGGCCTGTTGCGTTCGCCAGTAAGTCACTGAACCATGCTCAGTCTAAGTACCCAGCTCATAGACTTGAGTTCTTTGCTATGAAGTGGGCCATTCATGACAAGTTTAGTCACTGGCTGCAGGGGCAGAAATTTACTGTGTGGACGGATAATAATCCTCTCAAATACATTTTGACTAAACCAAGACTGGATGCATGTGAGCATAGGTGGGTGTCTAAGCTGGCCCCGTTCGATTTCGACATTCAGTACATTCCCGGACCCAAGAACATTGTGGCTGACGCTCTGAGTAGAGAACCTTTTGTGAGAGGTACGGTAATGCACCGGTTGACGAGAACTCCCTATCATGTGTTGCTGGAGGAGGCAAGTGGCGTTTCTTTGCCTTATGTACAGGACATGTTTCGTCTCTCCTGTGAGCAGCCAGAGGTGGGGAGGCAGACTCCGCCTATCTCAAGTCCCTCTGAAGCCGGTGGGGGTGGGATTTGTAGTGGCGGTAAAATATCGAGGGAGGAAGTGTCTGCTGTGTTAGATGTGCATCGTCACTGGGAGGATGGTGGTTCAGTAAGAGCAGTCAGTCATGTTCAGCAGTTGCAGCAGGTGGCATCGATGGGTCAGAGACCGCTGCCTGTTTTCACTCACGAGGAACTGCATAATATGCAATCTCAGGACCCTGTTTTGAGTAGAGTGCGTTTTTTTGTAGATAGAGGCCACCGGCCATCTCGCAGGGAGAGAGTTCATGAATCTGGGGAGACTAACAGAACACTGAAGCAGTGGGGAAAGCTCATAATCCGGCTGGGTGTTCTTTATCGCGTTTCCAAACATCCTGTGAGCAAAAAGAACATTTTCCAGTATGTTGTTCCACGTGCTTTGAGGAGTCAAGTGCTTAAGGGTGTGCATGATGAGGCTGGCCACCAGGGGCAGCAACGCACTTTATGGCTCGCCAGGCAACGTTTCTACTGGGATACAATGTCCAATGATGTCAAGTTGTATGTCACTCAGTGTAAGAGGTGTGTGTTGAGCAAGGCTCCAGAACCAGAAGCCAGAGCTCCACTCGTGTCCATCGTCACTACTGCACCACTGGAGTTAGTATGTGTTGATTTCTGGTCAGCAGAGGATGGTAACAACAAGTCAGTTGATGTTTTAGTAGTTACTGATCATTTCACCAGGCTAGCCTGTGCCTATCCCTGCTCAAACCAGACTGCTAAGACAGTTGCTCGTGTGCTGTGGAATAACTTCTTTTCTGTTTATGGATTTCCTGCGCGTCTTCATTCAGATCAAGGAGCTAATTTTGAGAGTGCACTAATAGCCGAGCTTCTACAGTTGGCAGGTGTTGCAAAGTCCCACACTACACCATACCACCCTATGGGTAATGGGCAGGCTGAGCGTTTTAACCGCACTTTGGGCTCCATGATCAGAGCTTTACCACCGCGTTCAAAAGCAAAATGGCCCCAGATGTTGAACACACTGACTTTTACATATAACTGCACCGTTCATGAAACCACAGGGTTCCCACCTTTTTTTCTGATGTTTGGCCGCACTCCTCGATTGCCTGTCGATGTGATGTTCGAGAGTGTTCTGTTGGATGGAGAGACTGTTGATGTTGACAAGTATGTTCAGTCTTTGGGGAAAGATCTAAGGGAGGCTGCAACACTTGCTCAGACACGTATTAGCAAACAACAAGCCAAGCAAGCCGACGTTTATAACAGAAAGATGAAAGGCTTTTCTGTAGAGGAGGGTGACAGGGTCCTTTTGGCAAACAAAGGGGAAAGGGGGAAGAAGAAATTGGCGGATCGATGGGAGAGTGCAGTGTATGTGGTTGTAAGTAAGAACAACGAGCTTCACACATATAGCATTCAGCATCCTGTTACAGGTCGGATTAGGACAGTCCACAGGAACCTGATCATGCCTGTTAATTTTCTGCCGTTGCCTTCATGGGGGGAGTCTGACCAGGAAGCGGATTTTAGTAGTGACCTGAGTCAAGATACTGTAGACACGTTGGATCAGATGGAGCAGAGTGATACTCGGACTGCGCGCTGGGTATCTGACCTCTCTGAGTCTAGAGGTGAGGACGAAACCGATCAACCTGTTTTTTTGGAAAGGTCTGGTGTTCGCAGAGACTTAGAGGAGGGACCGCAGGTTGATGTAGAGAATGTCAGCAGATTTTCTTCATGTGGAACAGAGGTTGAGAAAAGTGCTGAGCCACAAGCTCATGTGGACATAGAGTCGGTTGAACCGAGCTCTGGCAGTTGTCAGCTGTCTGATCAGTCTGTTGACACCCACAGTGTTGGGTCTGCTATTAGTGACTCTATACACTTAGACAGGATTTCATGCGGGGACTCGGTAGCGGGAAGTCAGTCACAGGCCATGGCCACTGACCAGAGGGGGGTGGTCGTGGGTCTCTCAAGGGGGAGAATTAGCACCAGGCTAGGTAGGTTGGTTAGGCCGGTGAATAGGCTTATTCAGACTATGACCACACAAAGGATTAAGATGGTTACTTAAAGCGTAGCTTCTATCTGGAGGTAGCTGTATAGTTTTGTATGGTATATATGTATTTTGTGTGGCGCTGTGCAGGACAATTTTTTTGATGTGCCACAGTTGTTTTTTTGTGTTGGGTGTACTTTATTGGTACTATATGTTCCATAGCCCTGAAATGTGTATATGGCATATTTTCCTGGGGTTAAACGTGTGATTGATCACCTCACGTTTGCCTTAATCCTTAGTTGGATAGTTTTTCATAACTGGTTGGGCTGGTTTATGTTTTGTAGTAAGGGAACTATATAGTTACACCTGTAGACACCATATATGAAGTTTCATTTGTTTTGTTGTGCCATCCGCTTCGTCAATGTGAGTCGTGTTCATTATATGGCGCAAAACAGTGGGGGTGAATGTAGTGGTGTGATGTTGTTGCGCCATATTATGAACAAGGCAGTGAGGCGCAGACTTTTATTTTGAAGGCCAATGTTTTTACTGTCATGGTTTTTCATTATTCCATGAAGTAGGTTAATATGTCATGAAATTGTGCAATTGTAAATGTTATAATAATGTTGTGAGTTTATAGGTCAAGGAAAAGGTCGTAGATTAATAGCGGAAGTAAAGTTTGTATTTTATTTTGTAAATCTGTACTTACCGCGCTACGTAGTGTTTTACTTCCTCTTTGATCGGTGACTTTTTCCCGAAAAGGTACGCAGTTCTGTTGTGCTCCGTGTTTTCGTAGTTTTTGGTTGTAAAAGTGAAGCTAAGTTAGATAAAAAGTCTTGCAAAGCTGGTGTAGTTATGATGTTAAGTTGTAGAACTGTTGTGTTAGTTCTTTTCATGCATAAACTTGTTAACTAGTGGAGAAGTCGTCGTCTGTGTGTGTTGCAGGGCTGCTAAAGTAGCATGTCATGCTAGAGTGTGTTGTTGAGATTTGGTGTATCAGGAGATATGTAGTGACTTTTCTCATGGTGTTACAGAGCACAGAGAGCATGTATGAGAAACCCTGTGGACATCTGTGAATGTTTCTTCTCCATAATGCAGGTATGTGAGTTTATGCATGTTAATATTATTTTTATTTATTTTTGATTGAAACTTTTTGTTGACTAAATGTGCACTGCATTTATGTTTGTTTATGCTATGATGTATAACTCTCTTTGATCGGTGACTTTTTCCCGAAAAGAGCACAGAGAGCATGTATGAGAAACCCTGTGGACATCTGTGAATGTTTCTTCTCCATAATGCAGATGCAAAAAGCGTATCCTGGAATAAAGTATGCTGAGACCGTTCAGGAGTGTGTCTTTGTCCATCACAATAACACAACGCAGAATTAGACCCACTACACAATGTCTCATTTTAATATCTGCATTCATTCAAACTCCACCACCAGATTGACTGAGACAGAGGCCAATTACCAGTATTTACTATACAGCATGCGTTGACATTAACAATAAATAGCATGTAGTGTTTTTAACTTGCTACTTGCAGCATTTCTTCCTCATCAATAAAAGATTACCACATTAATTATGCAACATACTATATGTATAACTACTGCAAACAAATGAGGTCGTCACTGAGCAGACTATCAGCCTCGACTCTGCACTTTACATTGTGTTAAATCAGAGTGTAAATCTGCTGAGTCGCTTCGTGGCATGAAACAGGAGGAGGGGAACTGAGGCTCGGATGGTTGACAGAGCGAGAGTCGAACACGGGGAAGAGACACAGACGGCGGCTGCTGCTGACAGATGTCCATCACATGTTCACACTTTTAAGACAGCAGTGTTTACTCGCAGGACTTTGAGTGGATAGCACTTGTGAGAAGGATTTACGAGGATTAAGGAAGCAGCCGGGCAGATATGGACGAGACAGATGAAGCGTGTCGCTCTGCATTCTTTGTCAAACTGGAGTGTGAAACTGAGGCTTTTTTATTGTTTATCTGACAAAGAGATCCCTGCCGGAGAACAGTCAGCACAGCATATGTGATACAAAGTCGCTGATGTTGGATCTGACGGTGTAACAACTTACTGAGAGACTGTTTGTAGTAACAACTAAAACAAGAATAAATCACCTGCGGCAAAACCTGCAGGAAGGTGCCTCATTGCCAGATTTTATGTGAAGAAGCTTTGCTTTTCTGCCCTGGTTGTGTGTAGCTCAGCCCCACCCTCAGTCAAACGGACACACAGAGCCACAGTGCTTTATACATTGATGACATACTGAGAGCAGAAAAGAGAGAGACGTAGACAGCGATGTAACCTGGTTGCTACATTTTTACAAAGTCCTGACCTCACTCCTGCCTATTGGCTGGGGGCTAGACACCCACTGCCCAAAGGTTGATACCCAGAAGTATCCTGAACACAGCAAAGAAACTAAGGAAATAAGAAAATACAAGCAGATTCGATTGTCTCTGTAGATGGACGCCACCACACACTTCTAGTGGGTCATAAGTGATGATGGGGAGGAACTACTTCTGTTTTAGTCTATGCATTGTTTTTTTTAGGGAAATCCTGTATACCTTTAAGTTGTTTAGCTAATGTGTTTGCAAACAGGTGACTATTTGCACATTGCAACAGACACAGAGCAACATTAGTATTCATTTGGAGTTTTGTGTCTGGCAAGCCACATATGGATGTTGAATATTTTAGCTCTGTTTTGTCTCCACCAACTCAGCACTTCAGCAGTTAAATGCTCACTATGTTCTCCAGCTGGTTGTTAACTGTGTCTGCTGCTGGGTGCTCAGTTCACTTTTGGTTTGTCAGAGCTTTTTCATTGAAGACAGCTGCCTGGTCATAGACAAGGTTAATGAGCAGGATGAGAGATAACAAATACAGTATAAAGTTGTGGGCTATAAAACCGAAGCTGAAGCGCTCTGTGGAGCTGAGGGGAGCTGCAGAGTTGGGTTTGTCACAACGACAACAGCTCTTACGATACACGTGTAGCTTTAAAGAGGCACTATGTAGAAATCTGTAGCAATTTACATGTATTAATCACTTTTCTATTGGCCATATGTGAGCGGATTATAACGTGATGTGAAAAAGGAGACTTTCTCTGACTCTCTCAGTTGCCTATATATGTGACTTTATGTACGTTCTTTGAGTCCCTCGTCTCAGCAGCAGCAGTCTGCTTAGATAAACTAATAACCAGCACAAAGAAGGTCCTTTAATATATAACTAAGTAGAGCTGGCTCTGTGTCTTCATCACTACAAAGGCCCTCATTAAATTTGCACATTAAATATTGATTAGCGCAGCTTTAAAATAAATTCAACCTAGATATCGCATAACAGCTTTCACAGTGGGTGGTGGACTTGGTGTTAAAACTGAGCTCTGCTAACTCAAAGACTTCAGATTCACACTTCCTGCTTTTTAAGAGCCTTTTCCCAGCATGAACTAAAACCTGACCCCTGAACCACCTTCTCTGTTGAAGCCCCATTTTGTGGGTGTATTTTTTATATTTTCTTTTACCATAAAAACCTTGCCCTAGTGCAGCTATAATTAGCTTTAAATGCAGTTCTTTCGGTGCACTTTCACAGGTGCCACTGCCGACATATCAGCAGCAGCTCTTCACAGGTTGGAGACGGTGCAGAGGGAAGAGAACTGCCTCCCCTTTTTAGAAATTAGAGAGAAAAAAGGAAAAAGTCTAACAGCCTGGGGAACAATTAACAGCAAATTTTGCATACCGCCGTCCAGAAAAAGTTCAAACGGTTTCAAGTTCTGATGTCTGGAAAAAAACATGCAACCTCAGCGCTTACAAAAACAGACAGACAGTGCTCGGATGTGTGCTTATCAGGCAGACAGAGGAAACACACAGTTGTTCTGATTTTAATGAATAATGAAGCTACATGCATGTACAGTGAAGTTATTTGATGAGTCAGAAGTCTGTCTCAT